>NC_136792.1:2363869-2423869 GCF_951216825.1 Electrona antarctica | reverse complement strand
AGTTTCTCAAACCCAATTGCCCCGAGTGAGATTAATAAAGTTGTTTGAAGTTGAAGTGCATTGAGTGGATGAATGGTAAGACGGAGGGATTTGAAGGGGAGAGAGGTAGAGACGGAGGGATGGAAGAAAGGATTAAAAGTGTATAATAAAATGAAAAGTGAGGAGAAGAGAGAGGAAGGAGTGAGATAAGGGATTAGGAGGGAATGGCGTACGAGACAGAACAGCGGAGGAGGGTGACGAGAAGAGAACAGGTGAAGTGTGGAAGTGTTGTGACCGAGGAGAGGAGAGCAGTGGAGGACAATTTACAATTTACAATTTACAATTTAGGCATTTAGCAGACGCTCTTAATCCAGAGCGATTTACATTAAGCAAGAACAAAAAGCATGGGAATACATCACATATGTAAAATGCATTTATCGCGAAACATGCGTAAGCTAAGAACGTGACTAGAACATATCTATATAATGACACTATACATATAAACTATAACTAGAACATATCTATATAATGACACTATACATATAAACTATACATATATGCTATACTATGCTGTACATATATACTATGAAGTGCTATGACTACATACAATGTACTTATTGTGCTGTCTACATGACATGCTATAAGTCTGTTTCAAATGCTATATAAGTCTAAGAAGTGCTGTCTAATGGGGGTAGGGTAAGTGCTATGGGCCATGATGGAGTCTGAAAAGGTGGGTTTTCAGACTACGGCGGAAGATCGGGAGTGATGCTGCAGTTCTGATTGCAACGGGAAGTGCATTCCACAGTTTTGGGGCCAGAAGGGAGAAGAGTTTGGGACGTGTGGAGCGTTGTCCCGGCGTTTTTAGTGAGGGTACTTCCAGCTTCCCTGCGTTGGCTGATCTGAGTGCGCGGGAGGGTTTGTAGGGTTCAATCATGCTGGCAAGATATGGGGGAGCCATACCTTTGGTTGCTTTAAATGCCAACATCAGAGTTTTGTATTCTGTGCGGGCAGCGACCGGGAGCCAGTGCAGGGAGCGGAGCAGGGGGGAGACCTGTGAGAATTTTGGCTGGTTGAAGACCAAGCGAGCTGCGGCATTTTGGATCAGTTGGAGAGGCTTCAGTGCACATGCCGGTAGGCCAGTAAGGAGAGAGTTACAATAGTAAGGACGAGGTGTAGGTATAGGCAGCAGGTACAATGGAGGCGTACAGCCAGTTGTGGTCTGTGGAAACCTGAGGTCGATTCTACAAAATGTCTTCACAGTTGTCTGAAAAACATATGTTTCTATATCAGTGGTTCTCAAAACGTTTCAATGTCAAGGACTCCCACAAGTACATGTATTAAGGCCACTCCCATCTAAACAAATATGATGTTCCAGGGACCCCCCATAAGGAATATTGGATTATATATACAGTATATATATATGTTAAAATCTAAAATGACACCCATGCTTTCCCGTTTGTGTTTGTGTTAATTGACTCATTCTGAACAGGAACCCCTTGTGGTGTTTTAAGCATTACGTTATACTTTAGCTATTAAAAAAATAGCAGATCTACAAGCTCGCATAGCGCGGCACCGAGTGCCGCGCTATACGAGTAGATCTGCTATTTGTAGATCTGCTATTTTTGAAAAATCGTAAAAATGCCGCACACAAATTTGAATATTATATTATTTCAGAGCGAACGTTTTTTAACTCAAATCCTTGCTTCTGCGGGGTGCCTGAAACAAAAATATTTTCTGATGGGGGTCGGCTGCAGCCTAATACAGATAATTCTGGGGGTCCTTGACATGAAAATGTTTGAGCACCCCTGACATAGAAACATAGGTTAAAAAATAGAGTAATGGAAGTGCTACAGGGATCAGTTAGTGTCTCTTAGATGGGTGCTCTTTGGTGATACAGGTAGAATAGAACCATAACAGACAAAAAAGGTATCTTTCCTTCAAGTTGTACTGCTCACAGATAGACCCTGACGAAGACCTTTTGGTCGAAACGCGTAGGTCCTGTTTTTTTATTGCCTCGCTCATCAATAAACTATATGAATCTGTTTTCACCAAAGAAAAGAGTTCCTTGGATTCCTTTTTTTCTTTGCAAACTCTGCAATTTACACCTTAAGGGAATGAATTAATTACAACTTGAAGGAAAGACACTTTCTTTTGTCTATGGAAACATAATAGGTTTTTCAGAAAACTGGCAGGATTTAGAAGACATTTTGTAGAATCGGCCTCAGGTCGAAAATGTGTTAAACAGGTTTTATGTGGTAGCTGTGGACGAGGCTCATCGCTGTTATATTGGTGTATCTATGTGGTAGCTGTGGACGAGGCTCATCGGTGTTATATTGGTGTATCTATGTGGTAGCTGTGGACGAGGCTCATCGCTGTTATATTGGTGTATCTATGTGGTAGCTGTGGACGAGGCTCATCGCTGTTATATTGGTGTATCTATGTGGTAGCTGTGGACGAGGCTCATCGCTGTTATATTGGTGTATCTATGTGGTAGCTGTGGACGAGGCTCATCGGTGTTATATTGGTGTATCTATGTGGTAGCTGTGGACGAGGCTCATCGCTGTTATATTGGTGTATCTATGTGGTAGCTGTGGACGAGGCTCATCGCTGTTATATTGGTGTATCTATGTGGTAGCTGTGGACGAGGCTCATCGCTGTTATATTGGTGTATCTATGTGGTAGCTGTGGACGAGGCTGATCGGTGTTATATTGGTGTATCTATGTGGTAGCTGTGGACGAGGCTCATCGGTGTTATATTGGTGTATCTATGTGGTAGCTGTGGACGAGGCTCATCGGTGTTATATTGGTGTATCTATGTGGTAGCTGTGGACGAGGCTCATCGTGTTATATTGGTGTATCTATGTGGTAGCTGTGGACGAGGCTCATCGCTGTTATATTGGTGTATCTATGTGGTAGCTGTGGACGAGGCTCAGCGGTGTTATATTGGTGTATCTATGTGGTAGCTGTGGACGAGGCTCATCGCTGTTATATTGGTGTATCTATGTGGTAGCTGTGGACGAGGCTCATCGCTGTTATATTGGTGTATCTATGTGGTAGCTGTGGTCGAGGCTCATCGCTGTTATATTGGTGTATCTATGTGGTAGCTGTGGACGAGGCTCATCGCTGTTATATTGGTGTATCTATGTGGTAGCTGTGGACAAGGCTCATCGCTGTTATATTGGTGTATCTATGTGGTAGCTGTGGACGAGGCTCATCGCTGTTATATTGGTGTATCTATGTGGTAGCTGTGGACAAGGCTCATCGGTGTTATATTGGTGTATCTATGTGGTAGCTGTGGACGAGGCTCATCTGTGTTATATTGGTGTATCTATGTGGTAGCTGTGGACGAGGCTCATCGGTGTTATATTGGTGTATCTATGTGGTAGCTGTGGACGAGGCTCATCAGTGTTATATTGGTGTATCTATGGTAGCTGTGGACGAGGCTCATCGCTGTTATATTGGTGTATCTATGTGGTAGCTGTGGACGAGGCTCATCGCTGTTATATTGGTGTATCTATGTGGTAGCTGTGGACGAGGCTCATCGCTGTTATATTGGTGTATCTATGTGGTAGCTGTGGACGAGGCTCATCGGTGTTATATTGGTGTATCTATGTGGTAGCTGTGGACGAGGCTCATCGCTGTTATATTGGTGTATCTATGTGGTAGCTGTGGACGAGGCTCATCGCTGTTATATTGGTGTATCTATGTGGTAGCTGTGGTCGAGGCTCATCGCTGTTATATTGGTGTATCTATGTGGTAGCTGTGGACGAGGCTCATCGCTGTTATATTGGTGTATCTATGTGGTAGCTGTGGACAAGGCTCATCGCTGTTATATTGGTGTATCTATGTGGTAGCTGTGGACGAGGCTCATCGCTGTTATATTGGTGTATCTATGTGGTAGCTGTGGACAAGGCTCATCGGTGTTATATTGGTGTATCTATGTGGTAGCTGTGGACAAGGCTCATCGGTGTTATATTGGTGTATCTATGTGGTAGCTGTGGACGAGGCTCATCTGTGTTATATTGGTGTATCTATGTGGTAGCTGTGGACGAGGCTCATCGGTGTTATATTGGTGTATCTATGTGGTAGCTGTGGACGAGGCTCATCAGTGTTATATTGGTGTATCTATGTGGTAGCTGTGGACGAGGCTCATCGCTGTTATATTGGTGTATCTATGTGGTAGCTGTGGACGAGGCTCATCGCTGTTATATTGGTGTATCTATGTGGTAGCTGTGGACGAGGCTCATCGCTGTTATATTGGTGTATCTATGTGGTAGCTGTGGACGAGGCTCATCGCTGTTATATTGGTGTATCTATGTGGTAGCTGTGGACGAGGCTCATCGCTGTTATATTGGTGTATCTATGTGGTAGCTGTGGACGAGGCTCATCGCTGTTATATTGGTGTATCTATGTGGTAGCTGTGGACGAGGCTCATCGGTGTTATATTGGTGTATCTATGTGGTAGCTGTGGACGAGGCTCATCGCTGTTATATTGGTGTATCTATGTGGTAGCTGTGGACGAGGCTCATCGCTGTTATATTGGTGTATCTATGTGGTAGCTGTGGACGAGGCTCATCGCTGTTATATTGGTGTATCTATGTGGTAGCTGTGGACGAGGCTCATCGATGTTATATTGGTGTATTGGCAGCTCTACCTTGAATCCGCTGATGCAGTGTATATTTATACTGTATTAGGAGAGCATATGAGATTATGGAGAGATTCCAGGGTGATAAAACCGTCCGCGATGCATGACTTCCAGGGTGAGAGACAGAAATCACTGTGGTGCACTTTGGGTTTATTGTCGGATGCGAGCTGGCTTTATACAAACACTCGGTAGGATAATAAAGATTTTGGGGGAAAGTGAGACACTATATTTTGTGTAAAAATGTCAGCCTGAATAAATATGTGTATGTTATAGGAGTCTGTTGGTATAGAGAGTATGCGCATGCTACAAGTGAATGGCACATCGAGTGGCACATCGAGTGGCAAAGCAACAGGCAAAGTGAGTTTAACATGGTTTAATGTTGTTTAATGCAATCAGATAGGACTTTTCTGTGTGGATGTATGGGCTGTCAACGCCAGAAAGTAGTTTTTTGCCACTCAGTAGGCGTTCCTGCATAACTGGTTTGATGATGATGTCACGCGCATACCCTCTATTGCATCGGTGTTATGTTTGTATTTTGTAGTTGTATTGTGGCTTTATAGAGCTCGAGGTTTGGTAAAAGTCGTGGTAACGTTTTATACTGTTTAAAATGTGTTACAGTTTCACCGTTCAAGCCTTTCACCCATTCGGGACACGGGGACAGGGAACCCCATTTTGGTGTTTTAAGCATTATGTTATACTTTTGCTATTGAAAAATAGCAGATCTACAAGCTTGTAGATCTGCTATTTTTTTTTAAATCGTGAAAATGTGGTGCAAATCTTTGAATGTATATTCTTTCAGAGTGAACGTTTTTAACTCAAATCTTTGCTTCTGCGGGGATCCCTGAAACAACATATTTTCAGATGGAGGTCGGCGGCCAAATACATAATACTTTTTGGGGTCCTTGACATGAAATAGTTTGAGAACCACCGAAATAGAAACATATGAGTTTTCCTAAAACTTTTGTAGAATCTATAGTCAGGTCTAAATGGGTAAAGTGTCTAGTTCTGGCCCCTTCGTTCTGAAGTGAAGTTCACAGTTATAGCTTGTGTTTTCGTTCAGTTGAAATGTATTGCCTGACGTCGGGTTAGTGTTGTTTTTGGCAGCAAATTTTGATTTTAGTTTTAATCATAGTCTCTTGAATAGTTTTCATTTAGTTTCAGTCACATTTTAGTCACCCGGAATGTTTCAGTCTACTAAATATCATGAGATTTTAGTCGACTAAATCTACAGTTGATTTAGTTGAACAAAATGCATTTGGGCGGGCCTTGATGCCGTCGTAATGACTGTTTTTACACTTGCTGAAAATCTACAAGCTCACAACACGGCGCAGCGCGTTGTGAGCTTGTAGATCGGCTATTTTCAGCTAACAGTTTATTCTAGTTTTTATTTGCTGACGAAATTGTCAGTATATTTAGTCTCAGTTTTAGTCACCATAGCTTAGCTT
This sequence comes from Electrona antarctica, assembly GCF_951216825.1. Classification (NCBI taxonomy): domain Eukaryota; kingdom Metazoa; phylum Chordata; class Actinopteri; order Myctophiformes; family Myctophidae; genus Electrona; species Electrona antarctica. The sequence goes on along the minus strand of NC_136792.1, from coordinate 2,417,800 downwards.
TTATTTAGTTTCCATTTAGTTTTCGTCAGTGGAAAGAGGTAGTCGACGAACATTGTTCGTCTTAGTTTTAGTCGACGAAAACAACACTGGGTTGTATTTAAAAAAATCCTTAGACAGGCCTACTGTATAGTTTGGGGTTCTACAGTTGATTTATGAATGGACGATGAGAGGACGATGAGAGGACGATGAGAGGACGATGAGAGGACGATGAGAGGATCTCATCTGTCTTGTTGAACAAATCTCACCTTTTAAGTTTCAGATTAGATTTAGATATTTTATGCCTGCATTATTTGAAAGCTTATATTTAATCTGAGTTTTCTGCCTAATCATTCTTCTCAGCGTGTGACCTTTTTTTGGTTAAATATAATTTCGTACATAATCCGTTCTTCTTCTAACCCCTTTCAAAATAGGCTAAGAAATAAGATTCTTGTATTGTTGTGTTTTTGTGTTCTGTTTAAAATAAAATACCTTAAAAACAAAATACTTACAACTATAAACACAGACTTCTCAATACCTGCATGGCCCAGGTTTTATTTTTTTTATTAATTTTGTCTCCTTCCCCCAAACCGGAGCGCTTGGCATGTGACAGCTAATCATTGGTAAATGGTGCATTTATATAGCGCCTTTATCCAAGGCGCTTTACATAGATTGTGCATCAATTCACCCATACATTCACACACTCACATTCATACACCGATGGCTGTGGAAACCATGCAAGGCACCAACCAGCACATCAGGAGCAATTAGGGGTTCAGAGTCTTGCTCAAGGACACTTTGACACTAACTCTGGGGGAGCCCACAGGCCGGGGTTCGAACTGGCAACCTTGCGGTTCCCATCCAGCCACTCTACCCCTGAGCCACCGCCGCCATTCTAACACACAAGGCCATATGTACAGTACTAATGAGACAAGCGGTGATTTGTTCAGCTTTAACAATGAGAACGGTGGGCAGGTGCATTATTACCTCTCCTTTATTTCCCCATAAATCTATAATCACTTAGGCGGATGGCATCTAATGGCTGGTGTTTAACCCATTTTGACCTGACGACGATTCTACACACGTCTTCTAAATCCCTTTCTTTAAAAATCCATGTTTCTATGTCAGTCATTCTCATACATTTTCATGTCAAGGACCCCAACAATGTATCTAATTGGCCGCCGACCCCCCATCTGAAAATATGTTGTTCCAGGGACCCTCCAGAAGCAAAGATTTGAGTTAAAAACATTCGCTCTGAAAGAATATATATTCAAAGATTTGTGCCGCATTTTCACGATTTTTCAAAAAATAGCAGACCTACAAGCTCGTAGCGCGGCACTCGGTGCCGCGCTACGAGCTTGTAGATCTGCTATTTTTCAATAGCTAAAGTATAACATAATGCTTGAAACACCAGAAGGGGTTCCCGCCCCGAATGGATTAACAAGGGGACTGACATGATACTACATCCACTGGTGGATGACGTTCCCATCATGGTTTTCTAACTATACTCCTGACGGCTGACCAGCCTGGTGTTATTCCAATAGTCAGCATCTAGAGTGATTTCAAATAGACCATCAACAGATTGATGTTGGAATGTAAGAACCATCATGTCCAAAAAGTCGATTCAATTGGATTCCCACTCACCTTAATCACAGCTAAACCACGTGTATACATCATAGAGTGGGGCAGGGCACCCATATCGGGGTCTATCCTCACCTTAATCACAGCTAAACCAGTGTATACATCATAGAGTGGGGCAGGGCACCCATATCGGGGTCTATCCTCACCTTAATCACAGCTAAACCAGTGTATACATCATAGAGTGGGGCAGGGCACCCATATCGGGGTCTATCCTCGCCCTTAATCACAGCTAAACCAGTGTATACATCATAGAGTGGGGCAGGGCACCCATATCGGGGTCTATCCTCGCCCTTAATCACAGCTAAACCAGTGTATACATCATAGAGTGGGGCAGGGCACCCATATAACCAGTGTATACATCATAGAGTGGGGCAGGGCACCCATATAACCAGTGTATACATCATAGAGTGGGGCAGGGCATCCATATAACCAGTGTATACATCATAGAGTGGGGCAGGGCATCCATATAACCAGTGTATACATCATAGAGTGGGGCAGGGCATCCATATAACCAGTGTATACATCATAGAGTGGGGCAGGGCATCCATATAACCAGTGTATACATCATAGAGTGGGGCAGGGCACCCATATAACCAGTGTATACATCATAGAGTGGGGCAGGGCACCCATATAACCAGTGTATACATCATAGAGTGGGGCAGGGCATCCATATAACCAGTGTATACATCATAGAGTGGGGCAGGGCACCCATATAACCAGTGTATACATCATAGAGTGGGGCAGGGCACCCATATAACCAGTGTATACATCATAGAGTGAGGCAGGGCACCCATATAACCAGTGTATACATCATAGAGTGGGGCAGGGCATCCATATAACCAGTGTATACATCATAGAGTGGGGCAGGGCATCCATATAACCAGTGTATACATCATAGAGTGGAGCAGGGCACCCATATAACCAGTGTATACATCATAGAGTGAGGCAGGGCACCCATATAACCAGTGTATACATCATAGAGTGGGGCAGGGCATCCATATAACCAGTGTATACATCATAGAGTGGGGCAGGGCATCCATATAACCAGTGTATACATCATAGAGTGGAGCAGGGCACCCATATAACCAGTGTATACATCATAGAGTGGAGCAGGGCACCCATATAACCAGTGTATACATCATAGAGTGGGGCAGGGCACCCATAACCAGTGTATACATCATAGAGTGGAGCAGGGCATCCATATAACCAGTGTATACATCATAGAGTGGGGTAGGGCACCCATAACCAGTGTATACATCATAGAGTGGAGCAGGGCACCCATATAACCAGTGTATACATCATAGAGTGGGGCAGGGCACCCATATCAGTGTATACATCATACAGTGGGGCAGGGCACCCATATCAGTGTATACATCATAGAGTGGGGCAGGGCACCCATATCGGGGTCTATCCTCGCCTCGGCCGACACCTTTTCCCCCCCCTTCTCTTTACACCAAATCCTATCGCCAAAAATAGCCAATTTACAATCTTACGATGCATCTTGTGATCGGCTGCTTTCGCCGGATGTTGGCCTGTTATGACATATTGTACCCATCCTACTATAAATGTGCCACGTCTCTGCGTGCGTGCGTGTGTGTGTATGCGTGTCTGTATGGTTGTAATGCACGTAAGGCAGACAGAATATGGATTATGAATATTTATAATACATAGAAGGATGTGTAGATGGTAGGGGAATAAACTCAGTTTAACTTTCAAGATATATACCGTTAGACTGTAAGTCAATCCATTTACACACATTCTACTTAAATAAGCCTCTAATCTTTCTACTTGAAAGAAAAAAGCACCGAGTGCCGTGCTACGAGCTTGTAGGTCTGCTATTTTTTGAAAAATCGTGAAAATGTGGCACAAATCTTTGAATATATATTCTTTCAGAGCCAACGTTTTTAACTCAAATCTTTGCTTCTGGGGGAGGGTCCCTGGAACTACATATTTTCAGATGGGGGTTGGCGGCCAATTGCATATAATCTTGGGGGTCTTTGACATGAAAATGTTTGAGAACCACTGACATAGAAACATAGGTTTTTTTCAGAAAACTGTCAGGACTTAGAAGGCATTTGGTAGAATCGTGACTGCCAGCCCTCCCCGCCCCCTGTTCTCCCCTTGCCAGCCTTTTTCGTCATAACTTAACCTTTCCAAGACATCCCACAGGCCCCCCCGCTCCGGTGTTTTTGACACTAGATGGAAAAGAATATCTCAACTCCTCAGGTGCCTATTATTGTTTCTGGCATCTGAGCTTTTAGCTGCAGTATCCTGGAAGAATGAAACACAATGTGTTGCTCATGCAGCTGTCAGGAGTTACACTGCAGGGATTTTAATTAAAAAAAGATGTGAAATGTGTTTTTTTTGTGTTTCGAGCAAATGAAATACACTTCACAACAACCTCTGAAGTGAACAGATGAGTTGCATCAGGTTCATACTGTAGTCTGCCAGGTCTTTTTCCACGCAGACGGAACTGACAGAGAAAACAGCCGTACAAGTAAACAGTGCACGCTCCTCCAACTGCACACACGCACGCACGGAGACACACATGCTTGCACGCAACTTGCACGTGTCGCGCATAGCACGCACATGCATTCCTACTGTAAACCAAATTATTGGTTTAGGAATGTGACTAAACGGCTTCGTGGGGTGTGACAGAAAATAAGTCATTTTTTTTAGTGAAGTATTCCTTCAATGTATAAAAATGAAAATTGTTAATATTTATTATTTCTTTCTTTCTTTCCTTCCTTCCTCTGGTTCTATCTCTTTGCTCAGGTCCGCTGGTGAACATGTCAAATACACATTCATGGGACAACCCCAAAGGCAGGACTTCAGACACAGACACCCACTGAGGAGAGAAGAGAGGGGGTTCATATCAATGGTGCATTTAAATAGGGCCTTTATCCAAGGCGCTTTACATAGCATTACATTCACCCATTCACATTCATACACCGATGGCAGCGGAAACCCTGCAAGGCACCAACCAGCACATCAGGAGCAATTAGGAGGTTCAGAGTCTTGCTCAAGGACACTTCGACACTGACTCTGGGGGAGCCCACAGGGTTCGAACTGCAGGCAACCTTGCGGTTACCATCCACCAGCCACTCTAGCCCTGAGCCACCGCCGCCCCCCCTATGAGTCAGAAACAAGTCCTCAGCTCACACACACCACCACGCGTACCACTCTGCGTCATTATAATCTCTCTCATCATTAAAACTGTCATGTGACAGGCAGGGTCCATTCAACGGTATTGTCGTTAATCATCATTGTCATCATCGCCGCCAAGTGCGTTTACATGAATACAATCCGAACAGCAACACAAACCCCCCCCCCCCCCCCCCCCCCGAAAAATAAATAAATAAATACCGTCCCGAGTGTTCAATTAAAAGTAATTAAAAGCTGACAGCTGAAGACATAAAACTGAAATCATTATCGACACCATCAGTGTTAGCGTATCGTACACGCATTGCTTTTCGCCCTCCGCCTTATTGCCATCGCCACAGTCATTAGGTATGCCATTTGTCATGCTTGCTCATGGATTATTTCCTGCACATGTTTTTGAGGCAATCGTGATCACGGCTCGTATAGATCAGGGGTTCTCAACGTTTTTGGCCGGGGACCCCCCGGAAATGCTTTGGCAATGTCTCGGGACCCCCGCCCCGCCCCCTCCCGACCCCCAATATAAATTGACTGCTACAATAACCTTAAACCATTTTGGGCGGGAACCCCTTTTGGTGTTTTAAGCATTGTTATAATTTAGCTATTGAAAAATAGCAGATCTACAAGCTCATAGCGCGCCACCGAGTGGCGCGCTATGAGCTTGTAGGTCTGCTATTTTTGAAAAATCGTGAAAATATTTTTTTTTTCTTTTTTTTTTAAAAATAATTTGGGGACCCCCTAAAATAATTTGGCGACCCCCCGAGGGGTCGCGACCCACGGGTTGAGAACCCCTGGTATAGATGATCTGGTTTGAGAGATAATCCTGTTCTCAAGTATATACACCCAGAAAACAATGAACTACTCCAGTAGAATACGGAATGCCTGAGCCAGACGTAGGAGGGATGAGATGTGGAGATCTCATCTGGGATGCTATGCAAGTCAAACAGTAAACTTTGGGATTGTTATTTATTTTGTTTTCGTAGACAAGTTTACTGAAGATAAATGCATGGACAGGGTTTTCTAAAACTTGTCAAACTTCCACAAGCTTCTAGATAAAAGTGGAAAGGAGTTGGACAGGTCCAAACTTCCACAGGCTTCTAGATCAAAGTGGAGAGGAGTTGGACAGGTCCAAACTTCCACAGGCTTCTAGATAAAAGTGGAAAGGAGTTGGACAGGTCCAAACTTCCACAGGCTTCTAGATCAAAGTGGAAAGGAGTTGGACAGGTCCAAACTTCCACAGAATTCTAGATCAAAGTGGAAAGGAGTTGGACAGGTCCAAACTTCCACAGGCTTCTAGATAAAAGTGGAAACGAGTTGGACAGGTCCAAACTTCCACAGGCTTCTAGATAAAAGTGGAAAGGAGTTGGACAGGTCCAAACTTTAAAGGAGTTGGACAGGTCCAAACTTCCACAGGCTTCTAGATAAAAGTGGAAAGGAGTTGGACAGGTCCAAACTTCCACAGGCTTCTAGATAAAAGTGGAAAGGAGTTGGACAGGTCCAAACTTTTTGGGGAGAATACTAACATCGTTATAATAATTAGTGGAAACAACATGAGCCGTTCTGTGAGCCCACTAATTAACACAATTTGGAGAACTCACCAGAGTAAATGACTCGGTTTACTGTCGCTTACTCTGTGACGCCTGCAAACACACACATGATAGGACTTGGAATAGTTGTTGTTGTAGAGTCCAGTGAGCTTGGAAGAACTAGCCTACTGTATGTATAATGCATACAGTGGAACCAGATGGTTTTGTCTTACATGGCATATTGATATTTTACTCAAACGTTAGTGAGATATGGTCATCCAGGTTGTTCCAAAAAAGGGTATTCTTTTATTTTGTTTAACATGGAGCCTCCATCATTTTGTCAATGTTTGGGTGGAAACCTTGCATGTCCAAAACCGTAACTTTTCAGGAAACAGAACTGCATTTTTTCAGAAATAGTGAAAACAGCAGATCTGCGAGCTCGTACAAGATCTACGAGCTGGTATATCGGCTGTTTTCACTACTGTTGCTTGACTGACACTCTTGTACGATGAAAAAACATAATTGGTTTGTCAAAAGCGACAACATAATTATGTTAGTAGTGGGCATGTACTAACTTATGCCACCCAGTGTTGTTTTCGTCGACTAAAACTAAGACGAAAAATGTTCATCGACTACCTTTATTCACTGATGAAAACTGAATGGAAACTAAATGAAAACTAAACTATGACTAAATATACCGACAATTTCATCAACAAATACAAACTAGACAAAAATGTTAGGAAGGGACTAGTGGACAAGAGATCCAGTATAAGTCATTTTACATTTATTTGCATGCTGAAAATAGCCGATCTACAAGCTCACGACGTGTCGCAGCGCAGCAAGTGTAAAATCAGTCATTACGACGGCCTGCCATAGTACATTTTAGTCAACTATAAAACCCTATGATATTTAGTCGACAAAAACTAGACTAAGACTAAAACATTCCAGGTGACTAAAACGTGACTGAAACTAAATTAAAACTATAATTAAGAGACTATAACTAAAACTAAAATCAAAACAACACTTCTGCCACCAAACCTCCACCACCCTCCTCTTCCTCCTCATCATCGCCATCATCATCATCATCATCATCGCCATCATCATCATCATCATCATCATCATCATCGCCATCATCATCATCATCGCCATCATCATCATCATCATCATCATCATCGTCATCATCATCATTTGGTACAAGAGAAAACAGACATAGGACCTCAAACACCCCTGACCCATTGACGCACGCACGCACGCACGCACGCACGCACGCACGCACGCACGCACGCACGCACGCACGCACGCACACACAAACGCTTGGTCTGTCACTTTCCTTCTGTGTTACGTTACGTGTCACGTTTTTCGTTGGGCTTTATCTTTTGTATATGTACATAAAGCAATTTCAAATCTTATAGTTTTGTACATGTAATTTTTATGGTGTGTGGATTTTTCTAATAAAATTGAAATGGATAAAATTGCCTCTGAGAATGTCTTCCTTTTTAGTTTGCAGCAACGGTGAGATGGTTGAGATACAGATGAGAGAGAGAGAGAGAGAGAGAGAGAGAGAGAGAGAGAGAGAGAGAGAGAGAGAGAGAGAGAGAGAGAGAGATTTACTGTAAACTACAATATAAGGGTCAATTTAAATTTTTTGTGTCAGGTGAAACCTGACTAACAACAGCTCATGAAATGTAGAAGACCTAGTCATACATGAGTCACACACTGAGGACCTAGTCCCGATTGGCTGCCACACACAATGCTGTCATGTATTGGTTACTCAGGTCACATGACCAGGAAACAGGTAACAGGAAGCAGGTAACATAAATCTTTAGAGACACCCAATGTTATGATTGAGACCGGCCGGTTGAGAGGAGCACCAGCACTTCTTTCACCTGACAAATATCACTATGTGATCATTTCTTGTTTATTTATTAAAAAAAAGAAAACACACAATGAGGTGCTGGAAGAATGGAGAGCCAGGTATCCACACTTTTTCATATGGCCCATAAGTCTTTGCGTTTGTGTGTGCATAAGTTCCTCTTCCTGTGTTGCCAGTTTTGCAAGAGAAACAAGTGGTCAGGTCTATGAAAACAAGCACAAATGAAAATAGCTGATCTACAAGCTCACAGCGACACATTGAGAGGTTGTACATCTGTTATTTAAAAACACATTGAGAATAAATCTAAATATTTTGAATATTTTTTAAACATTTTAATAAAAAAGGCACAACATAATTATGTTCAGATGGATGTCCGTGGACAATTACATATTAATCTGGGGTTCATTGATGTGAAGAAATGTGGAAGCAAGCCCAAATATGGTAAGCAACTACTGTACACTTTAGAATCAAGCCCAAAAAAACATCAACCAGCAACTACCAATAATTTATTTGCAAGTGACTTTACAGAAAAAACAACTAAGTCAAAGGTTGCTCTTATAATAAGCAGACATGGCAACGCGGCCTGAAGGAAGCAAAGCACACACACAAGGAGCCCCAGTGCCTTGGCGGGGAAAACTTGGATAGGTCTTTAACACCCCTGGGAGAGACTGCTCAGGTGCTCCCAGTTGTACTGAATAACTCCAACTTGCACCTGCAGTGCAAACCACAACAGACATTGTATCGTTGTGAAATACTGGATAAACACACACCTGGAATGCATGCCAGAATCACTCGGTCTCATGGGCTTCAACGTTTAATCCTGGGCAAAATAATGATGATATGAAGACAAGTAGAAGACGGCTCAAGGTACGAATGTATTTTTCTAATTCTTCTTTGCTGCATGCTGCCGTTTGTGCTGTGTATATTAATCAATGTGTTTCAAGCTGTTGCACTGTTTCTGTCATTCTGGGACCCAATGAAGCATGTTCAGTGACTGTTGCTGTCACTGGGATGTAATGCTGACAGTCCACACTGTATGTGGAATGTATGTGTTTGTAGGTTGTGTTGTGTCTGCTGTTAGTTGTAATACCACACTGTATGTGGAATGTAATGCTGATGTGAATGTGTTTGTAGGTTGTGTTGTGTCTGCTGTTAGTTGTAATACCACACTGTATGTGCATGTGACTCGTGGTCACTGTGTGTGTGTGTGTGTGTGTGTGTGTGTGTGTGTGTGTGTGTGTGTGTGTGTGTGTGTGTGTGTGTGTGTGTGTGTGTGTGTGTGTGTGTGTGTGTGTGTGTGTGTGTGTGTGTGTGTGTGTGTTGCTGTTGCTCTAGTGCTGTCATATTGTGTTGTCTGCTGTGGACTCATATGATTCACGTTGTACGTTGCTCTAGTGCTGTCATATTGTGTTGTCTGCTGTGGACTCATATGATTCACGTTGTACGTTGCTCTAGTGCTGTCATATTGTGTTGTCTGCTGTGGACTCATATGATCCATGTTGTATGTTGCTCTAGTGCTGTCATATTGTGTTGTCTTCTGTGGACTCATATGATCCATGTTGTACGTTGCTCTAGTGCTGTCATACTGTGTTGTCTGCTGTGGACTCATATGATCCATGTTGTATGTTGCTCTAGTGCTGTCATACTGTGTTGTCTGCTGTGGACTCATATGATCCATGTTGTACGTTGCTCTAGTGCTGTCATATTGTGTTGTCTGCTGTGGACTCATATGATCCATGTTGTACGTTGCTCTAGTGCTGTCATACTGTGTTGTCTGCTGTGGACTCATATGATCCATGTTGTACGTTGCTCTAGTGCTGTCATATTGTGTCGTCTGCTGTGGACTCATATGATTCACGTTGTACGTTGCTCTAGTGCTGTCATATTGTGTTGTCTGCTGTGGACTCATATGATCCATGTTGTACGTTGCTCTAGTGCTGTCATATTGTGTTGTCTGCTGTGGACTCATATGATTCATGTTGTACGTTGCTAGTGTTGTCATACTGTATATAGTGTTGTACTTAACTGTAATTTTCAGCCATTGACTGCTTCTGTCTCTGGAATTGATGTGAATCTACAGTGTCGGTTGTCCTGACAGTAGTGAGTTGTGTAACAGGAAACAGTTGCATCGCCAAAGATTATTTATTTATAAAGATGGGCGATCTTCATTGGAGCCACTAGAGGCGAAATGCTACACTAAGCCTACAAATGGTCTCCTAAATAAAGTGGGTGTGGTTTGCTTCTCCCCGACCTTCCCACCACCCTCCCCCTCCCCTCCCCTCTCCCAGGCTGACAATGGAAATCAGCCCCCCTCAACCAAGAGTCTAAGACAGTTATGGAAAATTATATTATTATTAAGCATTGGAACACACATTTTATTTCACTTTTAATATACATTTCACGTTATAATATTCACATATTCAATATGGGGCCAGAGCCCCCTATGTGTCGTCCATCAAATTGCAGATGGACAGAGAGAGGCTTCCTGACTCCTCTCAAATCTCGCGAGAGTTTGTTGCTGGGATAAAGAAAGGTCGATAACAAAGTCGATTTTTTTCCTGATTTGTCTCGCTAAAAGAAGCCACTTCTTTCCTGGACTACAATTCCCATAATGCTTTGGTGCACTGCTCCTTCTTGTGGATAGGTCGGAGGGCTGTCTCACTGAGACAACATGTAGTCCAGGAAGTAAGTGAGCCCATGCAGTGTCCATGACATCATGGAGTCCATGGACACTTTGAAATACTAAAATATCTAAAAACACAAATTACCCACATAAAAAAAACCCAGGAAAGTGTTTCGTGTCTCCCAAACGTCATTACAATAAGATCTGGTTGCAAAAGGGGTGAAGTGGCCCTTTAAGTTATTGCATTAAGCCTGCACTGCTTTGAACTCATAGGCCAACCTGACAACACACACGTGCATGCAACACGCCGCCAACACGCACGCACACACACACGCACACACACACACGTATGCACGCACGCGCACACACACAGACGCACACACACAGACGCGCACACACACACACACACACACACACACACACACACACACACACACACACACACACACACGGAAGATAACATTTTAAATGAATATTTCATTTATATTTGACCTTTCTGCATGCTGAAGAGATGAATGAATAAATGAATGGATGAAGAAAAAATCTGATCCATCTTTTCACCTTTTTGTTTTTTCCGATTATTGGATTGATGGAAAAACTCACTTTCTACTCCTGCATATTCTTGGTTTGGGCACCAAAATGTGGCAGTGCTTAACCTCCATGAACGCACCTGGATCACCGCATGAACGAGCACTCTGTGCAGTGTTGTTTTCGTCGACTAAAACTAAGACAAAAATTGTTCGTCGACTACCTTTTTTCACTGACAAACCAAATGGAAACTAAATGAAAACTAAGCTATGATGACTAAAACTGAGACTGGTGACAATTTCGTCAACAAATAAAATAAAATGTTAGGAAGGACGAGATCCAGTATGAGTCATTTTACACTTGGTTGCATGCTGCAAATAGCAGATCTACAAGCTCACGCTGCGACGCGTTGTGAGCTTGTAGATCTGCTATTTTCAGCATGAGTAAAATCAGCCATTACAACGGCATCAAGGCCCGCCAAAACACATTTTAGTCGACTAAATCAACTGTAGATATTTAGTCGACTAAAACTAGACTTGACACTAAAACATTCCAGATGACTGAAACTAAATAAACTATTGACTACTGACTCTGTATTAATGTTTGTGCTGACTGTTTGCTGTCGTCCAGTCATGATGTACCCAGAATATCAGGGATTCTATGGTGGTTAGAAGTGGTTAATGTTCCGCCCTACACCCACTCTAAATCTAAGTCCTAATGAGGACAGCTCACAGTCGGAGAGAACTGAAAAACTAAGCTCTGCCCTGTTTTTGTCTTGGAGTGGAAGCACACCATAAGCTCCCATCAAGTTCTTCTTGAACTAATTAAAACCAAATTGGTCATAACTTTGCATAAAAGGGAACCACTGTGAGGGGTGCCACGAGACTCAACGCTATGATAGATGGAATTATTTGTGCGTGCGTGCGTGCGTGCGTGCGTGCGTGCGTGCGTGCGTGCACAATGCACATGCATGTGATTGCATAATTGGGACTGAATCTTGTCAGAAGACTGTGGTGTTTACTGTTTACCAGCAATAATTAGCAGGGTATTAAAAACGGTATTGTCCCCAATAATTGCCTCCACACCAGCCGAAGGCATGCAGAGTATGTTTATCACCACGAGCTGATGTGTACAACTTTGTAGACGCACAACAACATTCACAGCTGCTCTCCCTATTGTAAGTGAGAACAAGAATGTTAAGTGGGATACGGTCCAATAGAGAGTCTGCGCGTGACATCATCGTACCTGGAAGTTATGCGGGAACGCCCACTGAGTGGCAAAAAACTACTTTCTGGCCTCGACAGCCCATTCATCCAAACAGAAAAGTCCTGTCTGATTGCATTAAACAATGTTAAACTCACCAACATTGCAGCTGTACGAAAAGCTTGAATTATCCTCTTTTTATCCGCAAAGTTTTTGTTTCATAAACACAACATTTTGCTGCCTCCTGCATTGTGACATTTAGAAACAGGTGGCACGCAGGACGGTTGAGTGATTTCCAACGAGCGCTTCCAAACTCCAACACTCCATGCTGCTCAATGTTTTGCCAGATGAGGGGGGCATGTCCTGATGGGAAAATCATGCATGTGCATACTCTCTATATCAGGGGTTCTCAACGTTTTTGGCCGGGGACCCCCGAAAATGCTTTGGCAACGTCTCGGGACCCCCGCCCCGCCCCCTCCCGACCCCCAATATAAATTGACTACTACAATAACCTTAAAACATTTTGGGCGGGAACCCCTTTTGGTGTTTTAAGCATTGTTATAATTTAGCTATTGAAAAATAGCAGATCTACAAGCTCATAGCGCGCCACCGAGTGGCGCGCTACGAGCTTGTAGGTCTGCTATTTTTGAAAAAAAGTGAAAATAAAATTTAAAAAAATATATATATATATATATTTTTTTTTTGAAAATAATTTGGGGACCCCCTAAAATATTTTGGCGACCCCCCGAGGGGTCGCGACCCACGGGTTGAGAACCCCTGCTCTATATAATAAGCCAATGGTTCCCAAACCTTTCCGTGAGCTGTTTCCATGCCTTCACTCGTGTATTTTGATTGCCATTATTTGATTGGCTCCACCCCCAGGAAGTCTGGACACAGTTACAAACATCGCCTTTGTCTCTTGCTGTCTACGTGGCAGCCACACCTAGACGATATGGTGAAGATAAATCATTCCAAGCCGATGGTATGAAATGCTAAACCTGTTGGGTCTCCCAAGTGGGAACGGCCACCCTACTGTACTGTCATCACTACAGTTTGATATCAGATATTGATCGCTTTCTGTGATGAATACATTTTTTTTTATTTTTCCAGTTTTTCATGTGTCTATGAGGTGACAGTACTTCATTAGACACCCTGGAGTCGTTTGTATGTGCAATGGTGTATTAACTTTGTATTTAGGGTTTCTTCCTGGAGGCTGAACCCTTGACAGTCAAACGGGCCAAATATTTGTTTATGAAATAAACAGTAATATAGTGACATCACACTATCAGACCCTCCCCTAACCCCTCCCCCTTTATCATACAACTACAGCTGTGGGTGCGGCTTCAGTTCAGGTGGATCACCACCCACCCACCACCCACCAGGCAAACCAGGCATACTTAAAGGGGAAAACCACCCATTTTCAACATTTTACTATGTCATTAATGTACCTTAGAGCTGTTGTATGGAAATAATAAAAAAAGTCCCCCCATTTTGTATTTCCTAGAACTGTAATTATGAAAAAAATCATAAAAAAGTTCCCCCATTCTGTGTTTCCTAGAACTAGAGGTCTGAAAAAAATCATTAACATGGTGAAACAAATCTTGATGATGTCATCAAGATGTGTTTCACCATGTTAATGATTTTTTTATGATTTTTTTACCTACAAGTTCATAGCGCGCCACTCGGTGGCGCGCTATGAGCTTGTAGATCTGCTATTTTTCAATAGCTAAAGCATAACATAATGCTAACACCAAAAGGGGTTCCCGCCCAAAATAGATTAAGGCAACCGGCCGGTTCCACGCGCTGCACAAGGTGCCCTTTTTTAACTTGAGCACCTGCCCCTCTAAATGTCTGTGCACGCCACTGGATCTTGTGTCTTGCTGATAAAGACTGAAATAAAGAAAATCTCCTGACTTTTCGTCTGAAAATGCCATTTTAGAGTCAGAATGATGTGACTTGTGAAGACGGGGGTCAATAATACCTACTGAATATTGGTCATTATGCTCACAGCCTCTTGGACTGAGACCTACGGCCTGCTTCTGTTTCTCCTAAAGGGAAATAGGCACCCACGTCACACAGACACAGGAAATCACTAAGTCGGGCTGTCTCGGTTTCATCTACTGTGTCCAGGGCCGGTCCTGAGCAATCTGGCGCCCCAAGCAGGATTTTTCGCGGCGCCCCCCCCCCCCCCCCCTCAAAAAATAAAAAAATAAAAAAAGTTTTTTTTTATTTATTTTTTACTCTCTCCCAAAAATTGAGGAGACACTGTGGAGGCACTGGGGGGACAGTGGGGTTCACTGTGGAGGCACTGGGGGTCCATTGGGGAGGCACTGTGGGGACACTGGGGAGGCTCTGTGGAGGCACTGGCGGGACACTGGCACTGGGGAGACACTGGGGAGGCACTGTGGGGGCACTGGGGAGGCACTGGGCAGACAGAGTTGGGACAGAGTAAAAAAAAAGTTAAAAAAAAAAAAGTTTTTCTTTTTCTTTTTTTGGCGCCCCTCCCCCATGGCGCTCGAAGCCGCTGCTTCGTCGGCCTGTAGGAAGAACCGGGCCTGACTGTGTCTCCTTGGCAGGATACTGTGAGCATCCCCGCTGTGCTCCGAATTAGCCATGTCAAACATGGACACAACTTAGCCAACACACTCGGCTGCTTTGAACAGTGTAGTAGGATTCTCGGCTGAGGAGACAGACAGATTTTAACATGGAGAGGAAAACAGTGACCTTTGACAGTTAATAGAATGGCTGAAAGACTGCGGAGAGGCTGGCAGCCAGCTGCGCCTGCCGTGTTTTCGCCCCAAGTCCAGACACTGTCAGCGGGAGATGACCTTTTCATTAGGTACTGTACATGGAATGCATGGTGTTCAAGTTCTCCTTAAGCCACAAAGCGGATTTTGACAGAACGTCAAGCCAACTTGGCCACGCCAGTGCATGTGTCCATCATGAGAAGCCACAGAAGTACAGGCATGTGACATTATTTCACTCTATGAATGATCGTGCTTTAATTGTTCAGTAACATTGAATAATGATTATATTACAGTATATCACGACAGTAGACACCTTGTTTACATCGGTGTTGATTAATTTGGCTAGATTTGATTACGTTGATTTAACCCATTTTGGGCAGGAACCCCTTTTGCTGTTAGCATTATGTTATGCTTTAGCTATTGAAAAATAGCAGATCTACAAGCTCATAGCGCGCCACCGAGTGGCGCGCTACGAGCTTGTAGGTCTGCTATTTTTTTTAAATCGAAGAACCACTGACAGAAACATAGCTTTTTCAGAAAACTGTCAGGATGTAGAAGACATTTTTAGAATCTGATCTCAGGTGAAAATGGGTTAAGCAGCTACGTAGGGGCACCCACTGGCCTAGTGGTCCAGGCGCATGCCACATATAGGCTCTGGCCTGATGGCCTGACAGAGCGTGTTCGAGTCCCGTTCATGACGACCTTTGCTGCATGCCTCTCCCCTTCTCTCTCTCCCTCTGTCCTGTCTATCTTCACTTGTTGTAACTATCATTAAAGCCAAAAAAAAGAAGTAGATTTAAGCAAAGATGTCTCCAGAAGTGTAGCCTAAGCTAATGTTTTATAGGTTTCTGGTCCAGAGGGGCGGGTCGCGGCTGAGATTTGCGCCCCCTGATTGGATCTCACCGATCTGTCCGTCGGCCACGGCCCCTCATACTTTAATGCTTAGTATGAGGTATAAAGTACAGCCTTGTGTTCCTAAAACAGAAAGATTGGGTAAGACTGACGTTATGTATCTTTCAGGACCTTTCACTGCTTTGTCTCAACCATTACTCAATGGCTCTGGTCTCAGCCACCGCGGTAGATATTTTGACATTCCGTTTTTTTTATTTTTTATGTTGCCACTACTGTTGGAGCAGCCATAAACTACACAGGTTCATCCCGATGTTCTGGGCATCTTTGTAATGTTAGCGTTAGTAAAAAGCAGGTAAAAGAGTAACGTTTGAGGCAGACTAACATCAGTTACTTTTCTACTCACTGTAGTAGAAGCTTGGTGCGGGGAAACCGCAGATGAGTCGTCTCCGCCTACAGGAAATACGTAGGCTGCGACCATGAGACCCGTTACGGAATCGGTCAATAGGTTCCCAGTTCGATCCCGGGCTCCCCCAGTGTTGGTGTCCAAGTGAGTGTCCTTGACAAGACTTCGAACAACCCTAATATTTGCTCCCGATGTGCATGTTGGTGCCTTGCATGGTTTCCTCCGCCATCGGTGTATGGATATGTGTGTGTGTGTGTGTGTGTGTGAATGGGGGAATGCAATTAATGCACAATTTATGTAAAGCGCTTTGGATAAATGCGCTATATTAATGGACCAGTTATACCATTTACTCTGAGACGAGCCGCACCAAACTTGGCGTAAACTCTGTTCAGGGGTTTGGCATGACAATAGGCCTGTCTCACAGCCCTCCCCCGCCCCCTTTCCAGACCTAGTGGTGTTGACGTGATGTCACTCCATAGACATTACATGTTAATATACCTACATTCAGAAGCCATAAACAACGCTTTTTCTGAAGGTAAACTTTATTCTTTTTGTTTTAGCTGTCTTACCATCTTGTTTTCTTCATAATAATATTGGTCTTTTACATTTTAACATTTGGAAACGACCTTAAATGGTGCAGAGAAAGCAGGTAGGGATGTAGCTCTGGTCCATGAGTAAGGCTATGGACCAGAGCTACATCCCTACCCAGCGTCAACACCATTAGCTCAGAAAAGGGGGCGGGGAAAGGGGGCGGGGAAGGGCTGTGAGATAGGCCTATAGTCACACTAGGGGCCACAGTGTACAGCCCAGCTCACTGCTAGGGGCCACAGGGTACAGCCCAGCTCACTGCTAGGGGCCACAGGGTACAGCCCAGCTCACTGCTAGGGGCCACAGGGTACAGCCCAGCTCACTGCTGCCCAGGCTTGGTCCCAGGCGTACTAGGGGCCACAGTGTACAGCCCAGCTCACTGCTAGGGGCCACAGGGTACAGCCCAGCTCACTGCTGCCCAGCCTTGGTCCCAGGCGTACTAGGGGCCACAGTGTACAGCCCAGCTCTCTGCTAGGGGCCACAGTGTACAGCCCAGCTCACTGCTAGGGGCCACATGGTACAGCCCAGCTCACTGCTGCCCAGCCTCGGCCCCAGGCGTACATGGGGCCACAGTGTACAGCCCAGCTCACTGCTGCCTAGCCTCGGCCCCAGGCGTACATGGGGCCACAGTGTACAGCCCAGCTCACTGCTGCCTAGCCTCGGCCCCAGGCGTACATGGGGCCACAGTGTACAGCCCAGCTCACTGCTGCCTAGCCTCGGTCCCAGGCGTACATGGGACCACAGTGTACAGCCCAGCTCACTGCTGCCTAGCCTCGGTCCCAGGCGTGCATGGGACCACAGTGTACAGCCCAGCTCACTGCTGCCTAGCCTCGGTCCCAGGCTTGCTCATCTGCCAAGAGAAAAGCCTGCATGGTCACAACCTAAAGCAGAGACGCTATCAGCGGAAGTATAAGTACAGAACACCCGTCGGAGGAATTTCCCCCCGGATACGATATTATTCCGACCAATCACAACACTTCTTTCATTCACGGAGAATGTTAAACTGATTTGTGAAGCATCAATGTCATTTCCTTCAGCGGTACTTCCGACAAAATCACACAAGTTCCACCCCAAAAACAATGATAGCGTCCACAGCGTATAGGACTGTAGGTCTTGCCCAGCTTGTTGCATGCTGCCAGGAGCCCCTGGTCGGCCAGCGTGCTGCTGCCAGGAGCCCCTGGTCGGCCAGGTTGCTGCTGCCAGGAGCCCCTGGTCGGCCAGGTTGCTGCTGCCAGGGGCCCCTGGTCGGCCAGCGTGCTGTTGCCAGGAGCCCCTGGTCGGCCAGCGTGCTGCTGCTGCCAGGGGCCCCTGGTCGGCCAGCGTGCTGTTGCCAGGAGCCCCTGGTCGGCCAGCGTGCTGCTGCTGCCAGGGGCCCCTGGTCGGCCACGCGTTGTAATCCGTTAGCTCAAATGTGTGATAATGAGGCTCATCTACGCCCTGTTAACTGGAACACTGGACTGTGAGTGTAGGATTGTCATACAGTAGTTATGTAAGAAGAATGTTTTTGGCTATAATTCTCTGACTCACAACATAGTCCATGTTGCCTCTTTAAAATGTGCTTTGGCACCGCTTCAATCAGTTCTCTTCTTCCAGGTACAAGGAAGGAAGGGGTAGGAGGGAGGGAGGGGGTGTTGGGTATGGGGTGCTGGAACACTGTGCACATCCTTTCGCTCCATGAAACATCCTGTAATGCTTTGCACCTGGCATAACCCATTTGGACCTGACGATTCTGAAATGAAAGGCTGACAGTTTTCTGAAATACTCTATACTTACTATACTATACTACTCTAATACTTCTATATCAGTGGTGCTCAATTTTTCATGTCAAGGACCCCATAAACTATAATGTAATTGGCCACCGACCCCCATCTGAAAATATGTTGTACCTCCCAGAAGCAAAGATTTAGGTTAAACACTTTCGCTCTGAAATAATATACTGTAGTACCACAGACGAAAAACAGTCTAAGTCCAAATTTCATTCTGACCCCTCCACGAAAAGGCCTCGTTGTCCTGAACCCTTATCCATCATTTATACATTATGGATCAATATTGTGGACTTTTCGTCTGTGGCATTCATTTATATTCAAAGACTTGCGCCACATTTTCACGATAAAATAAAAAATAGCAGATCTACAAGCTCGTAGCATGGCACTCGGTGCCGCGCTATGAGCTTGTAGATCTGCTATTTCTCAATAGCTAAAGTAACATAATGCTTAAAACACCAAGAGGCGTTCCCGTCCAGAATGGTTTAATGTGTGAAGAGAGATTGTTTATGCACATTTTCTATGCACAACATGTCACATACTTGGCTGATTCTCTACGTGGGCTAAACCTTTACGCTTGGAGATTTAATGTAAACCTTTATGCTTTGGAGATTTAATGTTTTCAGCTTAAATACTGTAGCACATGAAAAGGTATTCATTTGAACTAAAAATGGGGATTTTGCTAAATGTCACACATCTCACTTGTACCTACCGTGGTTGAAATGTTTAACCCATTTTGACCTGAGATCAGATTCTAAAAATGTCTTCTACATCCTGACAGTTTTCTGAAAAAGATTTTCAAAAATAGCAGACCTACAAGCTCGTAGCTCGAGCTTGTAGATCTGCTATTTTTCAATAGCTAAAGCATATACATAATGCTAACACCAAAAGGGGTTCCCACCCAGAATGGGTTAAACATGGAAATTAAGCCGTGGAAGAGTTGAATGGTGGCGCTTATGAACGCGGAGGATTATAATGTATT
Source organism: Electrona antarctica (assembly GCF_951216825.1). Lineage (NCBI taxonomy): Eukaryota > Metazoa > Chordata > Actinopteri > Myctophiformes > Myctophidae > Electrona > Electrona antarctica. The sequence continues at coordinate 2,397,936 of NC_136792.1, read as the reverse complement.
ATTATTATTTTTATCGATGAACATCTTGCTTAACACTTATACTGCCACCTGCTGGACGCAGAGCCAACCTCAGACTGCCGAGGCCATTTCAATGCTGCACACGCTGGACCCACACCCTGTTTTGGGCGTCCATGTTTAATGCTACATAAATAGCGTCGATGCTAGCGAGCTAAAATTAAGCCATCCTTGCTCTAAAAAGCGCCAATGTTTCCATCTAGACCACCGGATAATCAGCAAAGACCTCCGAACATCGCACGTTTGATCCAAACCACGGAGAGCTCCGTAGATTTCGAGTTATTCAGCTTTTTAGTCAGCCTGTATACAATGGGAGGTGGACGGCAGCGCGGTTACGCAACCCGGTCTAGGATCGCTAAAGAAGGAAAGGCCAACCCAAAATAATAATGAAAAAAATAGAAATCAGCGATCCGGTTTGATATCAATAATAAAGCTTATCAGACGGAACGTTACGCCAGAAGCAGTTGCCGGTTGGATTCCTTCTGACGGAACGTTCCGCCACGAGCAGCTAATTGGTTAAAATTGAATCGTCAAGATAACACTTGTGCATGAAATTGAACTTAGATTGGATTCTTTTTTTAAAACTGTATATCGTTCTGCTAAAGGCGAGATTATATTCAGATGAGAGGTTTAGCAATCAAACGATAATGCTGCAATATCTGCTGAAACTGTGGAAAGAAACATGTGGAAGTGCACGTGCATATATACTGCCAGTTTGTGTGGATATCCCCCAGTGTGCACGCACGCACACACTCTCACACACTCTCACTCACACACACACACACACACACACACACACACACAGAGACACACACACGTGTGGGGGGGGGGGGGGGGGGTTGCTTGTATGTGAGTCTACATGTGCCAAGTGTCAGCAGTGGGCAACCAATCGGTTGGCAGCTGCCAGGAATTTTGACCTAGATCACAACAAAGAATCATGTGCCTTACTGCCTTCACCCCCCCCCCCCTCCCCCCATGTGCCTTACTGCCTTCATATCTCTCTCTCACCCCCCACCACCCTCCTCAGTGTTTCAGTTCTGTCCTCTGCAGTTCTGTCCCCCCCCCCCCCCCCCCCTCCAGCCGCTTGCTTGTGCTTTCCATTTTCTCTTTACCCATTATTATTATTATTACTATTATTGAGTGGTGCAACCACTCCAAGTAACAGCAATGTCCGTGTTAACCTATGTGACTATGTATGAGAGAGAGAGAGAGAACCACTCAGTTCACACAGGTGTGATTTGTATTATATATCGCTCCTTCTTTCTGTCCGTCCATCTGCTAGAGGGCAGCTGGTCGAGGCCATGCAGGGGTCAGGTGGGTTAGGTGGTAGTGACGTAGTTTTTTGTTTCGTCTACATGGGAGCATGTGTTCTACCATGTGAGGTATACCCGTCAAAGAGCACGCACGCAAGCACACAGGTCTGTTCCTTATACGCTTCAATGCTGCACACCTGCGTGTGCGTGTGCGTGTGCGTGTAACTGGAAATGCTGCATAATGAGTATAGTTTTACTTTTGCTTCTTTTAAGTATATTTTTCCATCACTGTGTCTCGGTGTGTAACCAGAGGAATTTCCCAACAGTGTTTGTTGAAAACATGGCAGCTGCTGCCGGCCCTCGGTAAGCAGCCGCTGAAGGTCACTCTGCCCTCGGTAAGCAGCCGCTGAAGGTCACTCTGCCCTCGGTAAGCAGCCGCTGAAGGTCACTCTGCCCTCGGTAAGCAGCCGCTGAAGGTCACTCTGCCCTCGGTAAGCAGCCGCTGAAGGTCACTCTGCCCTCGGTAAGCAGCAGCTGAAGGTCACTCTGCCCTCGGTAAGCAGCCGCTGAAGGTCACTCTGCCCTCGGTAAGCAGCCGCTGAAGGTCACTCTGCCCTCGGTAAGCAGCCGCTGAAGGTCACTCCGCCCTCGGTAAGCAGCCGCTGAAGGTCACTCTGCCCTCGGTAAGCAGCCGCTGAAGGTCACTCTGCCCTCGGTAAGCAGCCGCTGAAGGTCACTCTGCCCTCGGTAAGCAGCCGCTGAAGGTCACTCCGCCCTCGGTAAGCAGCCGCTGAAGGTCACTCTGCCCTCGGTAAGCAGCCGCTGAAGGTCACTCCGCCCTCGGTAAGCAGCCGCTGAAGGTCACTCTGCCCTCGGTAAGCAGCCGCTGAAGGTCACTCTGCCCTCGGTAAGCAGCCGCTGAAGGTCACTCTGCCCTCGGTAAGCAGCCGCTGAAGGTCACTCCGCCCTCGGTAAGCAGCCGCTGAAGGTCACTCCGCCCTCGGTAAGCAGCCGCTGAAGGTCACTCCGCCCTCGGTAAGCAGCCGCTGAAGGTCACTCTGCCCTCGGTAAGCAGCCGCTGAAGGTCACTCTGCCCTCGGTAAGCAGCCGCTGAAGGTCACTCTGCCCTCGGTAAGCAGCCGCTGAAGGTCACTCTGCCCTCGGTAAGCAGCCGCTGAAGGTCACTCTGCCCTCGGTAAGCAGCCGCTGAAGGTCACTCCGCCCTCGGTAAGCAGCCGCTGAAGGTCACTCCGCCCTCGGTAAGCAGCCGCTGAAGGTCACTCTGCCCTCGGTAAGCAGCCGCTGAAGGTCACTCCGCCCTCGGTAAGCAGCCGCTGAAGGTCACTCCGCCCTCGGTAAGCAGCCGCTGAAGGTCACTCTGCCCTCGGTAAGCAGCCGCTGAAGGTCATGGGTGCTCTGCCCTCGGTAAGCAGCAGCTAAAAGTCATGGGTGCTCTGCCCTCGGTAAGCAGCCGCTAAAGGTCATGGGTGCTCTGCCCTCGGTAAGCAGCAGCTAAAAGTCATGGGTGCTCTGCCCTCGGTAAGCAGCAGCTGAAGGTCATGGGTGCTCTGCCCTCGGTAAGCAGCCGCTGAAGGTCATGGGTGCTCTGCCCTCGGTAAGCAGCCGCTAAAGGTCATGGGTGCTCTGCCCTCGGTAAGCAGCCACTAAAGGTCATGGGTGCTCTGCCCTCGGTAAGCAGCAGCTGAAGGACCCGGGTCAAATCTGGTTCCATCTGTGTGGCACAGACCGGGTCAAATCTGGTTCCATCTGCGTGGCACAGACCGGGTCAAATCTGGTTCCATCTGCGTGGCACAGACCGGGTCAAATCTGGTTCCATCTGTGTGGCACAGACCGGGTCAAATCTGGTTCCATCTGTGTGGCACAGACCGGGTCAAATCTGGTTCCATCTGCGTGGCACAGACCGGGTCAAATCTGGTTCCATCTGCGTGGCACAGACCGGGTCAAAGCTGGTTCCATCTGCGTGGCACAGACCGGGTCACATCTGGTTCCATCTGCGTGGCACAGACCGGGTCAAATCTGGTTCCATCTGCGTGGCACAGACCGGGTCAAATCTGGTTCCATCTGCGTGGCACAGACCGGGTCAAATCTGGTTCCATCTGCGTGGCACAGACCGGGTCAAATCTGGTTCCATCTGCGTGGCACAGACCGGGTCAAATCTGGTTCCATCTGCGTGGCACAGACCGGGTAAAATCTGGTTCCATCTGCGTGGCACAGACTGGGTCAAATCTGACGGTTCCATCTGCGTGGCACAGACCGGGTCAAATCTGACGGTTCCATCTGCGTGGCACAGACCGGGTCAAATCTGACGGTTCCATCTGCGTGGCACAGACCGGGTCAAATCTGACGGTTCCATCTGCGTGGCACAGACCAGGTCAAATCTGACGGTTCCATCTGCGTGGCACAGACCGGGTCAAATCTGGTTCCATCTGCGTGGCACAGACCGGGTCAAATCTGACGGTTCCATCTGCGTAGCACAGACCGGGTCAAATCTGACGGTTCCATCTGCGTGGCACAGACCGGGTCAAATCTGACGGTTCCATCTGCGTGGCACAGACCGGGTCAAATCTGGTTCCATCTGCGTGGCACAGACCGGGTCAAATCTGGTTCCATCTGCGTGGCACAGACCGGGTCAAATCTGGTTCCATCTGCGTGGCACAGACCGGGTCAAATCTGGTTCCATCTGTGTGGCACAGACCGGGTCAAATCTGGTTCCATCTGCGTGGCACAGACCGGGTCAAAGCTGGTTCCATCTGCGTGGCACAGACCGGGTCACATCTGGTTCCATCTGCGTGGCACAGACCGGGTCAAATCTGGTTCCATCTGCGTGGCACAGACCGGGTCAAATCTGGTTCCATCTGCGTGGCACAGACCGGGTCAAATCTGGTTCCATCTGCGTGGCACAGACCGGGTCAAATCTGGTTCCATCTGCGTGGCACAGACCGGGTCAAATCTGGTTCCATCTGCGTGGCACAGACCGGGTCAAATCTGGTTCCATCTGCGTGGCACAGACCGGGTCAAATCTGGTTCCATCTGCGTGGCACAGACCGGGTCAAATCTGGTTCCATCTGCGTGGCACAGACGGGGTCAAATCTGGTTCCATCTGCGTGGCACAGACCGGGTCAAATCTGGTTCCATCTGCGTGGCACAGACCGGGTCAAATCTGCAGATGACTACATTCAAGCTGATTTTCTATCTAATGATGCGACGCGTACCCTGTGAGTCTGTGACCTTGACTTCCTTGATTGCGCGCATGGACTTTCACATATTATGAGCTATGAGCTTGTAGATCTGCTATTTTTCAATAGCTAAAGCATAACATAATGCTAACACCAAAAGGGGTTTATGGGATTGATCAGTATGTCATTCAGTAATTCAGTGATTTCTTATTGACATACTGATCAATCCCATAAACAACATATTTGTTATTGAGATAAACATGGTTTTATCTTCAATACACCTCATCTATGGTCATGAAGTGGTTTTATCTTCAATACACCTCTTCTATGGTCATGAAGTGTTCCTACTCTCACCTATGGTCATGAAGTGTTCCTACTCTCACCTATGGTCATGAAGTGATCAATACACCTCACCTATGGTCATGAAGTGGTTTTATCTTCAATACACCTCATCTATGGTCATGAAGTGGTTTTATCTTCAATACACCTCATCTATGGTCATGAAGTGGTTTTATCTTCAATACACCTCTTCTATGGTCATGAAGTGTTCCTACTCTCACCTATGGTCATGAAGTGTTCCTACTCTCACCTATGGTCATGAAGTGATCAATACACCTCACCTATGGTCATGAAGTGGTTTTATCTTCAATACACCTCTTCTATGGTCATGAAGTGTTCCTACTCTCACCTATGGTCATGAAGTGTTCCTACTCTCACCTATGGTCATGAAGTGTTCCTACTCTCACCTATGGTCATGAAGTGATCAATACACCTCACCTATGGTCATGAAGTGGTTTTATCTTCAATACACCTCATCTATGGTCATGAAGTGGTTTTATCTTCAATACACCTCATCTATGGTCATGAAGTGGTTTTATCTTCAATACACTTTCTATGGTCATGAAGTGTTCCTACTCTCACCTATGGTCATGAAGTGTTCCTACTCTCACCTATGGTCATGAAGTGTTCCTACTCTCACCTATGGTCATGAAGTGATCAATACACCTCACCTATGGTCATGAAGTGGTTTTATCTTCAATACACCTCATCTATGGTCATGAAGTGGTTTTATCTTCAATACACCTCTTCTATGGTCATGAAGTGTGGGTCATGGCCGAAAGAACACGGTCGCGAATACAAGCGGCCAAAATGAGTTTTCTTTGACGGGTGGCTGGCATCTCCCTTAGACATAGGGTGAGAAGTTCAGTCACGCGGGGGAGACTCGGAGTAGAACCGCTGCTTCTTCGCCTGGAAAGGAGCCAGCTGAGGTGGTTCGGGCATCTGTTAGGATGTGGCGGCTGTGGCTCAGGAGGTAGAGCAGGTCGTCCAATGATCCATGGGTCGGCGGTTCGAATCCCGGCTCCTCCTGTTTACATGTCGAAGTGTCCTTGTGCAAGACACTGAACCCCAAATTGCTCCCGATGTGCTGGTTGGTACTTGGTGCCTTGCATGGCTTCCGCCGCAATCGGTGTATGAATGTGTGTGTGAATGGGTGAATGTAATGCACAATCTATGTAAAGCGCCTTGGATAAAGGTGCTATATAAATTTCATTTACAATTTACCATTTAGGATGCCTCTCGGGCATCTCCCTAGGGAGCTCCTCGAGGCACGTCCCACTGTGAGGAGACCCCGGGGCAGACCAAGGCACAGTTGGAGGAAACACATCGACTCACTGGCCTTGGAACGTCTCGGGATCCCCCAGGAGGAAGTCACTAATGTTGCTCTGGAGAGGGAAGTCTGGAGCTCTTTGGTGGAGCTGTTGCCCCCGTGACCCGACTACGGATAAGCGGTTGAAGATGGATGGATGGATGGATGGATGGATCTTCAATACAGGCTACTGTGAAACTGATATTTCTGCTTGGTGTGCCAGGAATTAATTTAGAATTTGGCTTTGTTCTGGTATGTCTCGTCTAATTTCTAGCACGTCTGGACGTTCGTGCAGATGCAGGCCCACACAAGGGCACAATCACACACTGCAATGTACTCCCACCCAGAATTAATCAATTAGTCAGCATTTAACCCATTTTGGGCAGGAACCCCTTTTGGTGTTTCAAGCATTCTGTTATACTTTAGCTATTGAAAAATTGCAGATCTACAAGCTCATGAACTTGTAGGTCTACTATTTTTGAAAAATCGTAAAAATGCGGCACAAATCTTTGAATAGGTATATATTCTTTCAGAGCGAACGTTTTTCTTTATTTTGACGTCGGGCCTAAATGGGTTAACTTCATAACAAGAGCATCAGGCCAAACAGAACTGTTCCCTTTTTTCCTCCTTGCCATTCCATCACCTTTCCTCCTTACCTTACCTTACCTTTCCTCCTTACCATTCCATCACCTTTCTCACACATTGTCTCGTTTTGTCACTCCCTGCAGCTCGACAAGGACGCCTGCTGTTAAATTATGTAGAGTCGACGGTTAACAGAGAGAGAATGCGTAAAGTTACTCCTTTCATCTTGAAGCAGGGGCTAGAGAGAGATTAAGCAAAGGAATGCTACTCCTCCTTTGATGACCACGTGGACAGATCTGGTCTCCTTTGATGACCACGTGGACAGATCTGGTCTCCCGGCTGCTGACATGAGATTATTTATTATTAACAGTTTAGAGGCCACAAACGGAGATCACCGTCAAGTTCAAGTTCATGGTCAAGTGCCCCAGACGGAGATTGATAAATGGGACGGAGATTAATGATATCAAAACCGATCGCATCGCTCCACAGCCTAGGAGCGCTTGTTGCCCAATCCTCGGTGTTGCATAACAGTGACACGTCATTGAAAATGTTCCCTGTCTGTTTAGCGGACGAAAACGAAAATCTTAAAACGTTCATAACTCGCGATCTAAATCATCCCGTCTAATTCTGGAAAAAAATCCTGTGTTAGACGGCGCTCCGCTGTCCAGTCGCTAGTCGCGATAGATTTATTTTTACCTCCCGTTGTTGTCGATCGACTCTAGAGTGGTGTGTTAGCTGCTACACAGACATTCACAACAACTTCCGGTTCCCCGGTAAAAGTGGTCTGGGCGCTATAAATGATGGGCACATTTTATTAATGGATTAAATAGGTCCGGGCCCTCAAGGTGTTAATGCTCCACGACAATAACTCTATTACGGTTTATCAGAACACCATTTCTCATTTTACACAGTGGTGCACTGAAAACTACTTAGAGTTGAATGTGGACAAAACTATAACCCACTCCTCATGAATGGTAAAACAGTAGAACAGGTTGACAGCGTCGCATATCTTGGACTCACACTGGACAATAAACTTAGGTTTGATCAACACATTACATCTATCCCAGTCACGTTTTCAGCAAAGACTCCATGTCATTCGTAAGCTAAGATCATTGTCTGTTGCTCCTCATCTTCTGTTATTACTGTACAAAAGCATTATCCAACCTGTTCTGTTGTACTGTTCTGCATGTTTCTACACCATTCTGAAAGGAATCGATAAAAAACAGGATCAATAAAACACTATTGAGGGGTCTATTAATGATAGAAATAAGATTTTAAAAAAAAGATCTACATAATATCAACCTTTGCAATATTTCATGTATAAACACAGCACTAACCATGAAGTATTAAAACCCATTTACCGCTACCATTATTTAATCCCTCCGTCGCGTCCTGCCAGGGTTTTATCGCGCGTGACACTTACTTTGAAGAGCCAAATATCCGTAATCGCATTTTACTATGAAACCATTCCGTGTGTGTTGACGAAGCTGGTGCTTGTTCTCTCGGTCGGTGGTGGAAAAAGTGGACCGCGAGTATCACAGCGCCTGCTACAGGCCGTTGAAAACGCTTGTCTGGGACAAAGCAACCCCTGCAATGTCGCTTCTGTGAGATAAAGCCGTCTGAAAACAGAGCCGGCAATGTAAGTGGATGCGCGCGCATTTTCAAAATGGCCGCGCCCATTGGGTCAGAAGCATAACAAAGCTAACGGACGGTAGATTTCGATACGATCGTATTAAAACATGCATTAATGAATACATCGCTGTTAAAACGGCTTTTCCGTTTGTGGCAGGCTACAAGATTCTACGTGTTAATATTCCTATGTTCCTGGCGGGCAAACGATTAAGAGTCAAAGGAGCTGCAGTTTATTGTGAAATGCTGGAGGGCATAATACTGGCTGACCCAAACCTATTGAATTATGGATGTGTGTTGGGCATGGCCTGCCTTGCCAGCACTCTGCACGGTGGGATGGCTTATCAGTTGCATCCAGTGGGTTTCTAATGGATGGATGGAATTGGAACCTCTGATGTGTTTTACTTGAATCTTCAATATATCTACTTGAATCTTCAATATATCTACTTGAATCTTCAATATATCTACTTGAATCTTCAATATATCTACTTGAATCTTCAATATATCTACTTGAATCTTCAATATATCTACTTGAATCTTCAATATATCTACTTGAATCTTCAATATATCTACTTGAATCTTCAATATATCTACTTGAATCTTCAATATATCTACTTGAATCTTCAATATATCTACTTGAATCTTCAATATATCTACTTGAATCCCAGTGTCCCTAAACTGCATACTGCGGTGAACATTAAGGTGAAAATAGCAGATCTACAAGCTTGTACAGAACATCGGCTTGAGATTTAGAAGGTAATACTGAATCTGACCTTGGGATACATCACTGAAGATCCGTCCCAGGTGCATCCATGCAATGTATTTTTGTTTTAGTTATTCTATTAATAGTGACTCATAGGGATAGACTATGTGACAACCCGGAATAGTCTGGTGACCACCAGAGAGACGGACGGCAGCCGGAATGTAGACGGCACCCGGGAGCAGTATGGGTTGGCACCCCAGCCTGTGTCCTCCGTGAGGAAGAAGCCCAACAAACCCACGGTGAGGCCTTTAGGAGGGCCATTCAAGCCGCAAGCGGAGCCTGCGGCACCACCATGGACCAGGTGGAGCCTGCAGAACCATTGCGGCTCGAGAATCCACCACTCCTGAATTAAGTGCCATGGTGCTGGGAGTCTGATGCAACGCACAGGTGCTGGACCTGGTGAGAGCAGGAGTGGACCTGGTGAGACGTCGGAGGGGCCCAGACAGGAGGCCACCCACAGAGCCTAGTCCTTCCACGTGCCAGATTGATGCGATCCTCCCGCATACCCAGTCCCGGCAGAGTAGTTCCGGAGGAACGGATTGTGTGGCCCTGGTTTCTCCCTAATGGGACTGATCGAGGGTAGCTACTGGGACGGAAGTCGGGACTTGATCACCCCGGCTGGGTCACCTGAGTGAGGGGTATGATGTTGGGAGATCCGGAACCCTGAGGACCTTGGGATACATCACTGAGGATACGTCCCAGGTGCATCCATGAGGACCTTGGGATACATCACTGAGGATACGTCCCAGGTGAAACCCCGATGACCTTGGGATACATCACTGAGGATACGTCCCAGGTGCATCCATGAGGACCTTGGGATACATCACTGAGGATACGTCCCAGGTGCATCCCTGAGGACCTTGGGATACATCACTGAGGATACGTCCCAGGTGCATCCATGATGACCTTGAGATACATCACTGAGGATACGTCCCAGGTGCATCCATGAGGACCTTGGGATACATCACTGAGGATACGTCCCAGGAGCATCCATGAGGACTTTGGGATACATCACTGAGGATACGTCCCAGGTGCATCCATGAGGACCTTGGGATACATCACTGAGGATACGTCCCAGGTGCATCCATGCAATGTATTTTTGTTTTTTAATCTCTAACCAATAAAGAGCCCTGGGAGACCCTGGTCTTTAATCTCTAACCAATAAAGAGCCCTGGGAGACCCTGGTCTTTAATCTCTAACCAATAAAGAGCCCTGGGAGACCCTGGTTTAATCTCTAACCAATAAAGAGCCTGGTCTTTAATCTCTAACCAATAAAGAGCCCTGGGAGACCCTGGTCTTTAATCTCTAACCAATAAAGAGCCCTGGGAGACCCTGGTCTTTAATCTCTAACCAATAAAGAGCCCTGGGAGACCCTGGTCTTTAATCTCTAACCAATAAAGAGCCCTGGGAGACCCTGGTTTAATCTCTAACCAATAAAGAGCCCTGGGAGACCCTGGTCTTTAATCTCTAACCAATAAAGAGCCCTGGGAGACCCTGGTCTTTAATCTCTAACCAATAAAGAGCCCTGGGAGACCCTGGTCTTTAACCTCTAACCAATAAAGAGCCCTGGGAGACCCTGGTCTTTAATCTCTAACCAATAAAGAGCCCTGGGAGACCCTGGTTTAATCTCTAACCAATAAAGAGCCCTGGGAGACCCTGGTCTTTAATCTCTAACCAATAAAGAGCCCTGGGAGACCCTGGTTTAATCTCTAACCAATAAAGAGCCTGGTCTTTAATCTCTAACCAATAAAGAGCCCTGGGAGACCCTGGTCTTTAATCTCTAACCAATAAAGAGCCCTGGGAGACCCTGGTCTTTAATCTCTAACCAATAAAGAGCCCTGGGAGACCCTGGTTTAATCTCTAACCAATAAAGAGCCCTGGGAGACCCTGGTTTAATCTCTAACCAATAAAGAGCCCTGGGAGACCCTGGTCAACTAAGTGGTAAATAGGGTTAAAGTGGTTAACAAGTGGACTGGACACTTTAGTTTGGTAGAAACACGCCGATGGTGGAAGATGGTTTTGGCTACATATCAGAATCAGAAGCCTTTATTGCCATACATGTAAAACATGTTAGGAACTTGTTTTGGTGAACAGTTACAGAGTGCAGTTACCACAGCTGCCATGGATGGCGCTATATTGGATACATTACATCTTCCTTGCATCTCCAGAGAGAAAGAAAATGAGAGGGTAGGGGGGGGGGGGTCAATGCACTCGCCACGAAGGATCAATGGCAGAGTATCATATTATTTCCCACGTTATACTGTCTCAGTCTGCGCATAAAATGCAGCCTCTGCTGACCTTTCTTATAGATGGCATCAGTAATGCAGCCTCTGCTGACCTTTCTTATAGATGGCATCAGTGTTGGAGCCTCTGCTGACCTTTCTTATAGATGGCATCAGTAATGCAGCCTCTGCTGACCTTTCTTATAGATGGCATCAGTGTTGGAGCCTCTGCTGACCTTTCTTATAGATGGCATCAGTAATGCAGCCTCTGCTGACCTTTCTTATAGATGGCATCAGTGTTGGAGCCTCTGCTGACCTTTCTTATAGATGGCATCAGTAATGCAGCCTCTGCTGACCTTTCTTATAGATGGCATCAGTGTTGGGATTCCATATCAGCTATCAATGCAATGCTGCGATCAATCGCTGTATACCTGAGTAGCTTGTACTCCTCCACAGTACCTCGTCTTCATCAATGACTATTTGCTGGTGTGCCTGAGCACCATGCAGTCCTGAAGTCAAATAATATGACCTCCTTAGTGTTCTAATATTCAACTGAAGGAAGTTATTCTTTCAGTACAAAAAAAGAATACAATTAAATAAATGTATGCTTTAGAAATGGTCATAATGTTGGCATAAACATTAAGTTGAAGCAGTGGTTCCCAAACTGTTTCGTGTCAAGGACCCCCAAATCAACATTTATTAGTCCACGGACCCCCCTTTTGAAAACATATGGCCAGTGACCCCGATAAGGGAGGATCTTTACGGCTCTAGCAGTGATTCCGAAACATATTAATTTCATGGACCCCCAAATTCACACGCATTATGCTACGAACCCCCGATTTAATGGCATTTCTATCCCTGGTACCCCAATTTATATTGTAAATCCCCTGTTAATTTAACTCTGAGAGTGTACAAATGGAACCAAATGGAACCGTTCCATTTGGTTCCATTTGTACACTCTCTGAGTTACAGACCCACAAGGGTCCATTTGGTTCCTAACTATGTCTAATTGAGCTACTGTAGGTACCCCCTAATTGAGCTACTGCCGGGACCCCCTAGGGACCCCGGACCCCACTTTGGGAACCCATGAGTTGAAGGGTACAATTAGGTCTGACAATGACTTCACATTGAGGGGTCCAGACTTCTCGGGTTCCCATGATGCACTCTTCCTGTATCCAAGCTCCTCCACCACTTACTCTGTTGCTGACTCAAGTTCATTAATGCTTACCCTTACCGTGCACTTTTTTGAAGTCGCTGCGGTGTCTACTAATTTGCACATATTAAATCAAGGGAGATTGAAAATCTGTAATCCACTTAGCATCTTCCACGAGTGAATAACAGGAGAATCTGATTCTCTGACGATCAATTTGGCCCCACGGCAATGTGATCATCAGTCTTTTATCATAGCTGATCGTCTGTGATAAGCATTTAATCCATTTACGCCTGACGTTGAAATTAAAAAAAAAATGTCTTCATTTTTCTGAAAAACCTTGTGTTTCTGTATCGGTGGTGCTCAATATTTCATGTCAAGGACCCCAAAGATTATATGTAATATGCCGCCGACCCCCCATCTGAAAATAGGTTGTTCCAGGGACCTCCCCAGAAGCAAAGATTTGAGTTAAAAACGTTCGCTCTGAAAGAATATATATTCAAAGATTTGCGCCACATTTTCACAATTTTTCAAAAATAGCAGACCTACAAGCTCGTAGCGCGGCACCCTATGAGCTTGTAGATCTGCCATTTTTCAATAGCTAAAGTATAACATAATGCTTTAAAACACCAAAAGGGGTTCGCGCCCAAAATGGGTTAATCTCTCACTCCTCCAAAGGAAATGGACGTCCAAATTTCATTTATTTTTATTTTTCCTTTACAGTATACAGCACTGCAAAGCAATTTCCTCTAAAACACCCCGACCTCTCTTAGCTTGTCATCTATACTCTACTATATGAATGGAGTCTGCAGGCCTCTCAGTTATATAAACACCCCGACCTCTCTTAGCTTGTCATCTATACTCTACTACAGTGTTTCCCAACCTTTGTTGTCCCAGGGCACACTTTTCATAGCCTAAAAATCTCAGGGCACACCTAGATATACGGTGTATAGGCCTATCTATATACATATACATATGTATGTGTATATATATAATATATACAGTGTGTATAATATATATATATATATATATATATATATATATATATATATATATATTTATATATTCATCATTCAATATTTTGAACTAAAGTTCATGGTTCCAAAAAATGAACAATTTTAGTTCTGTGAATTATTAATATTACCACAGTACCACAGCCCATAGCCATATAGAACCTCAGACTTTATTGAATAAAAACACTTTGGGGGATTTAATAATACAACATTAATTCCTTTAAAAAAATACATTTTGGAGAAAAAATAGCTCATATGCTATGTGAAATTCCACCTAATTCTTTTCCTTGTCTTTATTATGGGCCAACTTGTGAAAGCTGCATGCTTTTATTGTGAAGGGTCTCAGTTCTCACAGCCTGCATATTTCCACGTGCTGAAAATAGCTGATCGACAAGCTCACAACGCGTTGCGTCCGCAACGCGTTGTGAGCTTGTAAATCAGCCATTTTCAGCATGGAACACGTGTACGACGAAGAATAAATCAGGCATCACTGCGCTTCTGTGGAGGGAGGGAGATATATTGTGTTGGCCGAACGAGGCGATCATGTATGGACAACTATGGACAGCTATTTTTCGTGACACATTATGTTTAATCACAACAATGTCACGTTTACTTTACCTCCTCAGTGTTTGGGTCGGGACATGTAGGACTGCTGTCTACGTGCATATGCGCGAAATGTAGCGTCTTCTGGATGCATCTATTTTGCATTAACATTTCAATGGCCGAGGGTCGGTAGAGTCTATTGTTCCGTCGTTATCGCACGTCTAATGGTTAGACGTGTGACAACAACAACGACGCAACAATAGGAAGCCTGCAGCCCAGTAGCTATAATATTGCTTTCGGGGGAGGGTTAGTGTTATTTTCGGTCAAATCAGGCGGCACACCTGGACACATCAAACGGCACAGTAAAGTGCCGCGGCACACAGGTTGGGAAACACTGCTCAACTATATGAATGGAGTCTGCAGGCCTCTAAAACACCCCAACCTCTCTTAGCTTGTCATCTATACTCTACTATATGAATGGAGTCTAAAACACCCCAACCTCTCTTAGCTTGTCATCTATACTCTACTATATGAATGGAGTCTAAAACACCCCAACCTCTCTTAGCTTGTCATCTATACTCTACTATATGAATGGAGTCTAAAACACCCCAACCTCTCTTAGCTTGTCATCTATACTCTACTATATGAATGGAGTCTAAAACACCCCAACCTCTCTTAGCTTGTCATCTATACTCTACTATATGAATGGAGTCTCTAAAACACCCCGACCTCTCTTAGCTTGTCATCTATACTCTACTATATGAATGGAGTCTAAAACACCCCAACCTCTCTTAGCTTGTCATCTATACTCTACTATATGAATGGAGTCTAAAACACCCGACCTCTCTTAGCTTGTCATCTATACTCTACTATATGAATGGAGTCTAAAACACCCCAACCTCTCTTAGCTTGTCATCTATACTCTACTATATGAATGGAGTCTGCAGGCCTCTCAGTTATATAAATAAAACTCATCTCCCAAGCTTTTCTCAACATCACTTCTTTTTTTTCCAGAGTCGTCTTATTCTTTTCTAAGTAGTGGGTGGTTATATATATATATTTTTTTTGTTCAGTGTCAAGTGGGCTTTATTCAGCTTCTCTCGACAGGCAGTTAACTAGCAGCCTGGCAGCCGGCCTCCACAGGTTGCCTCACCATCAGTGACCTTGGTAAACTTTGCCAGGTTCAAAAAGTCAATTATTCCAGTTGTTGAAGACAATCATTTGGTGGGTTATGCTGTTGGCAGTGTAGCAAATCTGTGTTTTTGAGTTGGAATGTATAGGCCTCATTCACACGTACCAAACACCAATCAAGCAAATGTTTGGTTGTTTTTTTGTTTTTTTGGGCCACCACAATGCTTTTCCAATGGGAGTCACATGGTTTGACCAAACATTTGTGTTTGATTGCTGATTGCTGGTGGTGTTCTGCCCATCCCCCCCATCAAACAATTTGTATGGTCAAACCATGTGACTCCCATTGGAAAAGCATTGTGGTGGCCCAAAAAACTACCAAACATTTGCTTGATTGGTGTTTGATACATGTGAATGAGGCCCTAGCGTGACGGGACAGTCTAGATTGTATATACAATTAGCTGAAGATGATTTAGCTATAGGAAACGATCTGCTGGATTTTTTTATTTATTTTTATTTTTATGTTTTTGCAGCAAATACTCTGCATAATGATTTGTTAGGACTCACCACCAGGGATATATTTAATATTGTCCAAAAAGATACAGTCCCTATCTGAGTTAAGAAAGCAATAAAATATGCCAGTATAGTGTAGGAGAAGTTCCCAGTGGGTGGTGTGGGTTCAACATTAGATTAAAAGAAAACTGAGGCTCCCTTGTTTCCAAATTGCAATTTTGATGGAATATATATATGTTTTGGCATCTTATGATTTGTTGCAAGTTTTTCATTAAACATAATTGAATGCATTATACTGCACTGCCGTCCCATGGAACCCTACGCGGCTACGCCTATAGTCTCTTCAATCTGAAAACAGTATTTGAAAGAAAAGGGTTCATTTGTTTGTTATGAAGTTTGCAGCTGTTTTTCATTCAATATTGTCACCCTTAAAGCTCAGCAGTAACGTCAATGGCACACTGCTATCGATCAGACACGCTATTGATCAGATATGCCAGACTATAGATCGATTCATGGTCAATAGTGTCCACTCCACCATTTATGAGACATACTGGCCGGGAAGAACTACACTATTCGTCACTATTTACCACACACTACTTGATCAATGATTGATTTTTATTTATGATGAATTCCTGTTCTGTTCTTTGGCTATATAGAAGTGTCTATTTGTACATCTCTAAATGTTTTGATGAATTGAACAAGGTGGACCCTCTTGTAAACAAGTGTAATGCTTTATTGGGTCGTTCACTCACAGTTAACAGCCTTTGTATTGAGTTGTGCTTGAAATGTACTGTAATTCTGCTGTAAAACTGTTAATAAATATTTCAATCAATCAATCAGACCGACACTCTCGTCTAATGATCGAACAGACACAGAGAAACACGACACAATCAGATGCTCCATACTACCACTAACCTACCACTAACCTACCACTAACCTACCACTAACCTACCACTAACCTTCTTACAGAAAAGTTAAGTTAAAACCCATTTTGGGCGGGAACCCCTTTTGGTGTTAGCATTATGTTATGCTTTAGCTATTGAAAAAAAGCAGACCTACAAGCTCGTAGCGCGCCACCGAGTGGCGCGCTATGAGCTTGTAGGTCTGCTATTTTTGAAAAATCGAAGAACGACTGACAAACATAGCTTTTTCAGAAAACTGTCAGGATGTAGAAGACATTTTTAGAATCTTTTAGACAAGGAAAAAAAGGTTGCTTTCTTTTCGCTAGACTACCAGTCTATATGTGTGTCCGTCAGTGTGTCCGTCAGTGTGCGTGCGTCTCGTGCGTGCGTGCGTGCGTGCGTGCGTGCGTGCGTGCGTGCGTGCGTGCGTGCGTCAGTGCGTGTGTGCGTGCGTGCCTGCGTGCGTGCGTGCGTGCGTGCGTGCGTGCCTGCGTGCCTGCGTGCGTGCGTGTGTGCGTGTGTGCGTGTGTGCGTGCGTGCGTCAGTGCGTGCGTGCCTGCGTGCGTGCGTGCCTTAGGGAGGAGGCGGGATCAGCAGATGAAGTATTGTCTATAGATTATCCCTCTACAGCTGGGGAGTTACCTGGCATTCTGCCTGACCTGCACCACTGATTCACAGCCATGATCGTCACACCGTCAAAAGCACAAGATTAGAAAGCCTTCATAATTATGGTATAATGCAGCTGGGACGGGAAGGGAAGGGAGCTGGCAGTCCGCCACTTCAATGACATTAACTTACAGTATGGTCTATTATTCTCACGTCGTTGAGCTCACTTAAAATGTAACAAAGTTTTACAGTTTGAAAAGCCTCTTACATTTCCACAGCCCAAAGACTTCGCTGGCTTGCTGCCACTTTCAAGAAGACACGTTGTTAGTTAACGATTAAGACAAGATTAGATATGTGACCTTCTCATAGTTCAACCGGGGGAGAGCTCACATGGGAACCTCTCTATCGCTGCCGTTTAAATACATAAGAGGAATACATATGAGGAAAGGAGTTCTGTGTCACACAGTGTAAAAGGTCAGGGCCATGTTTTGTGGTGTAAAATCAGCCTTAGGGTGCACTCACACCTTTAATGCAATTCTCTGTGCTCGTTGGATCAATGCTGTGTTGTGTCATGGCCGCCCAATGCATTTCCAATGGAGGTCACATGGTTTGACACAACATTGTGTTGTATGAGGGGGAGGGGCGCAGTCGAAACACAGCTGAAAGCCATACAACAGACCCCTCCCCCTATGTTGTGTCAAACCATGTGACCTCCATTGGAAATGCATTGGGCGGCCATGATACTACACAGCATTGATCCAACGAGCACGAGAATTGCATTAAAGGTGTGAGTGCACCCTTAGGCCTCACTCAGACCTTTGCTGCATTGCTGTATGCTTGTTGGATGAATGTTGTGTAGTGTCATGGGCGCCCCAATGCATTTCCAATGGGAGTCACATGGTTTGACACGACATTTGTGTTGTATGAGGGGGAGGGGCGCAGTCGAAACACAGCCAAAAGCCATACAACAGTTTGTAGTCCAAAATGTGGACTACAAACCATGTGACTTCCATTGGAAATGCATTGGGGCGGCCATGACACTCACAACATTCATACAACAAGCATACAGCAATGCAGTAAAGGTCTGAGTGAGGCCTTATGGATTCCAGTGGTGGAAAAAAGTACTCAATTGTTTTACTTAAGTAAAAGTACCAATACTGCAATTTAGAACTACTTTGTTACAAGTAAAAGTACGGAATTGAAAAATGTACTTGAGTAAAAGTACAAAAGTATCGGCATCAAAATGTACTTAAAGTACTACAAGTAAAAGTACTCATTGTGTTCAAAATGTGTACAAAATCTATTGAAAATAGCAGATCTACAAGCTCAGTGTGCTTGTAGATCTGCTATTTTCAAATGGCCGAAATGTATAGGGTTGAAGTGGGTAATGTATGTTTTCTAATCAAAATTAAAATCGCCAAAGTAACTAAAGTTTTCAAATAATTGTAGTGAAGTAAAAGTACAAATTTTGGTTCCGAGATGTAGTGGAGTAGAGGTAAAAGTACTGGAAATTGGAAATACTCAGGGTAAAGTACAAATACCTCAATTGTACTTAAGTATAGTACTTAATTACTTTACACCACTGATGGATTCATAGGGAGACCTACAGACCTAGGCCCGACTCACACGGTCGCAACAGATTGATGTATGCTTGCCTTGTTGTATGAGATGTATAGCTGATGCAAGCTCGCAATGCATTTCCAATGGGAGTCACATGGTTTGACACAACATTTGTGTTGTATGAGGGGGATGGGGGCAGTCGAAACACAGCCGAAAGCCATACAACAGCTTGTAGTCCAAAATGTGGTATCAAACCATGTGACTTCCATTGGAAATGCATTGGGGCGGCCATGACACTTACATCTTGCTTACATCTAGCATGCATCAATGTTGTATCAAACCATGTGACTTCCATTGGAAATGCATTGGGGCGGCCATGACACTTACATCTTGCTTACATCTAGCATGCATCAATGTTGTATCAAACCATGTGACTTCCATTGGAAATGCATTGGGGCGGCCATGACACTTACATCTTGCTTACATCTAGCATGCATCAATGTTGTATCAAACCATGTGACTTCCATTGTGTAACCTACAACCAGAATGCTTTGTTGGTCCATAAAATATACAGCTATGTCAGAGAGGTTCAAAATGGTTTGCTATTTCGTACATATGCACACAAAAGGATTGTGAGATGTACTCATTTGGAAGCCGAGGGTCTGCAATGCTAACAATTGAGCCTACTTAACTGATATAGTTAGCATCCCGCCGCACGTACATGGCTATACACGCACGCACACACAGTCTTGTTATAAACTCTTAATGGATATTTTAGAATACCAAATAGATTGCCAAATATATTTGCAATTATTATGTATTTCTCTGCCTTCCATTCAGTCTCACTGAAGCATTCTCATCAATGTGCTCATTCTAACTCAACTGCAGCTGTCAATCTAACAGCTGACTCCTGACTCCTCCACGCTGTCAGCGAATGTATACTTGTGTGTGTGTCGCCCTTATCTTTAGCACAGATCCTTATATGAACTAGTATAGCATCTCTGTTATAAAACAAGACTCTAAGAACTGTCTGAGAAGGGGGTTGGGGAGGCTTGCGCCCGGAGGGGCTGCTGGAACAGGCCTGCAGGAGGCCTGTTCCTTATACTCTCTGTATGTTGTTACTCTGCGGAATCTCTGCTGAATCTAAATTCTCAATCCTTCACCCTGAAGAACTTTGTCAATCCTTCAACTTTGGAAGATTATTTAATCTGCAACAAAATACAGACGCAAAGTCGCCTCCTTGCAGGGCCTCCAAACTGAGCGTCAAGAAGAGACGCATTGATCCAGGCGATGTGGTGCTGATCGTGTTGATCCAGGCGATGTGGTGCTGATGGTGTTGATCCAGGCGATGTGGTGCTGATGGTGTTGATCCAGGCGATGTGGTGCTGATGGTGTTGATCCAGGCGATGTGGTGCTGATGGTGTTGATCCAGGCGATGTGGTGCTGATGGTGTTGATCCAGGCGATGTGGTGCTGATGGTGTTGATCCAGGCGATGTGGTGCTGATGGTGTTGATCCAGGCGATGTGGTGCTGATGGTGTTGATCCAGGCGATGTGGTGCTGATGGTGTTGATCCAGGCGATGTGGTGCTGACCGTGTTGATCCAGGCGATGTGGTGCTGATGGTGTTGATCCAGGCGATGTGGTGCTGACCGTGTTGATCCAGGCGATGTGGTGCTGATGGTGTTGATCCAGGCGATGTGGTGCTGACCGTGTTGATCCAGGCGATGTGGTGCTGATCGTGTTGATCCAGGCGATGTGGTGCTGACCGTGTTGATCCAGGCGATGTGGTGCTGATCGTGTTGATCCAGGCGATGTGGTGGTGATCGTGTTGATCCAGGCGATGTGGTGCTGATGGTGTTGATCCAGGCGATGTGGTGCTGATGGTGTTGATCCAGGCGATGTGGTGCTGATGGTGTTGATCCAGGCGATGTGGTGCTGACCGTGTTGATCCAGGCGATGTGGTGCTGATCGTGTTGATCCAGGCGATGTGGTGGTGATCGTGTTGATCCAGGCGATGTGGTGCTGATGGTGTTGATCCAGGCGATGTGGTGCTGATCGTGTTGATCCAGGCGATGTGGTGCTGATGGTGTTGATCCAGGCGATGTGGTGCTGATGGTGTTGATCCAGGCGATGTGGTGCTGATGGTGTTGATCCAGGCGATGTGGTGCTGATGGTGTTGATCCAGGCGATGTGGTGCTGATGGTGTTGATCCAGGCGATGTGGTGCTGATGGTGTTGATCCAGGCGATGTGGTGCTGATGGTGTTGATCCAGGCGATGTGGTGCTGATGGTGTTGATCCAGGCGATGTGGTGCTGATGGTGTTGATCCAGGCGATGTGGTGCTGATCGTGTTGATCCAGGCGATGTGGTGCTGATGGTGTTGATCCAGGCGATGTGGTGCTGATGGTGTTGATCCAGGCGATGTGGTGCTGATGGTGTTGATCCAGGCGATGTGGTGCTGATGGTGTTGATCCAGGCGATGTGGTGCTGATCGTGTTGATCCAGGTGATGTGGTGCTGATGGTGTTGATCCAGGCGATGTGGTGCTGATGGTGTTGATCCAGGCGATGTGGTGCTGATGGTGTTGATCCAGGCGATGTGGTGCTGATGGTGTTGATCCAGGCGATGTGGTGCTGATCGTGTTGATCCAGGCGATGTGGTGCTGATGGTGTTGATCCAGGCGATGTGGTGCTGATGGTGTTGATCCAGGCGATGTGGTGCTGATGGTGTTGATCCAGGCGATGTGGTGCTGATGGTGTTGATCCAGGCGATGTGGTGCTGATGGTGTTGATCCAGGTGATGTGGTGCTGATGGTGTTGATCCAGGCGATGTGGTGCTGATGGTGTTGATCCAGGCGATGTGGTGCTGATGGTGTTGATCCAGGCGATGTGGTGCTGATGGTGTTGATCCAGGCGATGTGGTGCTGATGGTGTTGATCCAGGCGATGTGGTGCTGATGGTGTTGATCCAGGCGATGTGGTGCTGATGGTGTTGATCCAGGCGATGTGGTGCTGATCGTGTTGATCCAGGCGATGTGGTGCTGATCGTGTTGATCCAGGCGATGTGGTGCTGATCGTGTTGATCCAGGCGATGTGGTGCTGATCGTGTTGATCCAGAGCACCACGCAGCAACACGAGCAGTGGTCCGCTTGTCCTGGTTTATCACGGCAGGTTAACCCATTCTGGGCGGGAACCCTTCTTGGTGTTTTAAGCATTATGTTATACTTTAGCTATTGAAAAATAGCAGATCTACAAGCTCGTAGCGCGGCACAGAGTGCCGCGCTACGAGCTTGTAGGTCTGCTATTTTTGAAAAATCGTGAAAATGTGGCGCAAATTTGGAATATGTATTCTAACTAAAATCTTAGCTTCTGGGGCGGTCACTGGAACAACACATTTTCAGATGGGGGTCGGCGGCCGATTACATATAATTCTGGGGGTCCTTGACATGGAAAAGGTTGAGAACCACTGACATAGAAACATAGGTTTTAGTCAGGATTTATAAGACATTTTGTAGAATCGTCCTCAGGTCAAAATGGGTTAATGTAGGCCTATATGACGATTTCTCTCCCATTTTCTTTATTTCCCCCGACAATTTTTACAGTACAAATAATAATAATAAAGCTTTATTTATATATAGCACCTTTCAACAACAAGGTCACAAAGTGCTGAACAACAAAGAGGATAGAACATCATGGATCAAAAAGGGAAAAGTACAACAACACAAAACACGAAATAATGGCACAGCAGTGCAGGGTAACGGATAAAACAAAGTGAAAAATACATCAGAAAATACATGAATATCACATTTTTTAAAAGCAGCTTTGTAGAAAAAGTGATTTAACCCATTTTGGGCGGGAACCCCTTTTGGTGTTAGCATAATGTTACGCTTTAGCTATTGAAAAATAGCAGATCTACAAGCTCATAGCGCGCCACCAAGTGGCGCACTACGAGCTTGTAGGTCTGCTATTTTTGAAAAGTCTTTGAATATATATTTCAGAGCGAACATGTTTAACTAAAATATTGGCTTCTGGGGGGTCCCTGGAACTACATATTTTGAGATGGGGGGTCCGTGGCCCAATAGAGATAATTCTGGGGGTCCTTGACATGAAAAAGGTTGAGCACCACTGACACAGAAACATGGGTTTTTCAGAAAAATGTTAGGATTTAGATAGAAGCCTTTTTTTTCATCGACCTCAGTCCAAATTGGGTTAAGAGGAGGAACCGAGTCGACGAGCCTCATCTCCATCGGCAGAGCATTCCACGGTGAGGAATCCTATAGCATGACCTCCTATAGCGTGTTTGGTAGACAAACATAACATCTCTCTTGAAGTATGAAATGAAACAAAAGCACACGGTAAACAGTGGGAAACATAAAGTGTTGCTGTACAACAACCAATCAAAAGGTTCTGATTGAAGTGTTGTGTTCACAGCATGTTGTTGTTAGGACCAGACTGGGAAGAAGACAGGATATGGCTTTGATTGGCAGGCAATCAAAGCCGTGTGTGTGTGTGTGTGTGTGTGTGTGTGTGTGTGTTGTGTGTGTGTGTGTGTGTGTGTGTGTGTGTGTGTGTGTGTGTGTGTGTGTGTGTGTGTGTGTGTGTGTGTGTGTGTGTGTGTGTGTGTGTGTGTGCGTGTGCGCGTGCGCGCGCGCACGGTTATTGGGGTATTTCCCGTTTTCCATTTACTTCAACTCCACTACATCTCAAAGGCAAATATTGTACTTTTACTCCACTATAATTTTTTTGAAGGTTTAGTTACTTTATTTAATTTAGATTATTATCCACTTCAGCCCTAAATGCATTTCGGCCATTTGGAAATAACCGATCTACAAGCTCACAATGCGTACTGTGCAATACATAGCAGTATTTATACTTTTAATTAAGTAAAGCATTCGAGTACTTTTTTTTCCGCCACTGGGGTCTCCTCTAGAAGGAATCTTGTCTCTTAAGGCATTCCAAGGCCGCACGCACGCGCGCATGCACAACACATGTACTGTGATTGTGTGTTTTCAAACCTTGCAGCAGTTCTCAAGCTGTGCTCAACCTTGTGCTTAATTGGTATGCGAGTGTGTTACCATGGCAACCTTTCTGACACCGGTTGATTGGGGGGAAATTGATGGACAGGAAGAGAGCAGGTCTCCAGAGGACGGGTTCACCTGTACCTGTCAGCCGAGACCACCTCCTCCACCGAGACCACCTCCTCCAGAGGACGGGTTCACCTGTACCTGTCAGCCGAGACCACCTCCTCCAGAGGAGGGGTACACCTGTACCTGTCAGCCCAGACCACCTCCTCCACTGAGACCACCTCCTCCACCGAGACCACCTCCTCCACCGAGACCACCTCCTCCAGAGGAGGGGTTCACCTGCACCTGTCAACCCAGACCACCTCCTCCACTGAGACCACCTCCTCCACCGAGACCACCTCCTCCACCGAGACCACCTCCTCCACTGAGACCACCTTCTCCACTGAGACCACCTCCTCCAGAGGACGGGTTCACCTGTACCTGTCAGCCTAGACCACCTCCTCCACCGAGACCACCTCCTCCACCGAGACCACCTCCTCCACCGAGACCACCTCCTCCAGAGGAGGGGTTCACCTGTACCTGTCAGCCCAGACCACCTCCTCCACTGAGACCACCTCCTCCAGAGGACGGGTTCACCTGTACCTGTCAGCCCAGACCACCTCCTCCACTGAGACCACCTCCTCCAGAGGACGGGTTCACCTGTACCTGTCAGCCCAGACCACCTCCTCCACTGAGACCACCTCCTCCAGAGGAGGGGTTCACCTGTACCTGTCAGCCCAGACCACCTCCTCCACTGAGACCACCTCCTCCAGAGGAGGGGTACACCTGTACCTGTCAGCCCAGACCACCTCCTCCACCCAGACCACCTCCTCCACCGAGACCACCTCCTCCACCCAGACCACCAGCCCAGACCACCTCCTCCAGAGGACGGGTTCACCTGTACCTGTCAGCCCAGACCACCTCCTCCAGAGGACTGGTTCACCTGTACCTGTCAGCCCAGACCACCTCCTCCATTTGGAGACTAAAGACCACCTCCTCCATTTGGAGACTAAAGACCACCTCCTCCATTTGGAGACTAAAGACCACCTCCTCCATTTGGAGACTAAAGACCACCTCCTCCATTTGGAGACTAAAGACCACCTCCTCCATTTGGAGACTAAAGACCACCTCCTCCATTTGGAGACTAAAGACCACCTCCTCCATTTGGAGACTGAACCACTTCCGTTTCGTCTTTAAGGGCTTTGCCAACGGGGAGCTATAAAACGCGCCTATAGTTCATTTTCAATGAGACCTGCGTTTTTGCTCAGAGAAGTCGCGGTGTTGCACGCGTGCTCGTTTCGTGCACACGTCCCCGACTCACCAGACTCACCAGACCTGGATTCAGTTTAGCTTTTTTTTTACGCTTGCGTTGTCGCGCCCCTCTTGAGCAGACCTGTAGCAGACCTGTAGCAGACCTGTAGCAGACCTGTGTTGATCCAGACCTGTAGCAGACCTGTCGTTGATCCAGGCAACAACGCCTGCGTCCTTCGCTCCCCCTTTGCAAGGCCCTTTACATTCCCGCAAATGTATCCTAACATCAATAGAAAACATCTACGCATATAGCTTGTTGCTTAGCAGAAAATACAAATAAAAACAATAAAATGTAAAGATGTTTTAAAATATATTTTCGTGAACGGAAAATGGCAGCTTCCTTACTCGGATTTCCGGGAGGCGTACAGTAGTTCCATGCAGACTCCATATAGCATTCGGAGATTGTGGAATAGTTGTCCGGCTACGCGAGACTAGGCCATTACTAGTTGCTGCCAGAGTGAGGTCTAGCCAACACCAACTCGGGATTCCTGGATCGCTGCCCTCCACAATTTCCTATCCATCAGAATGTAGCGATTGGCTATCACACCCTCGCACACACACGCACCCACTCACACCACCACCATTCATGTTCTTGAGCTCTGCAGTTGGCGCGCCGCAGTATGTCTACATAGGTGGTACGCTTCTTTCCCCTCCTGGCTTTGCCCTGAGTTGGCTCCCATAGAGTCAATTTACTTGCCTCAAGTTCTGGGTGCCTGACGCAGTGCCCTGCCAGCCTCATCCTTCTCTCTCTGACTTTGTCCGTGACCCGTGGTAGGTCCCCATAGAGGTCCACATTTCTGATGCCTGGTCCTTCCATGTGACATGCCTATAGTGCCATTTGTAGAATTCTTGTGCCTTCTGGACTCCATCCAGGGCTTTTTCCTGTTGTATTGTAAGGGTCCATGTGTCTCGGCCCCATACAGCAGTACTGACTCCACTGTGAGGGTCCATGTCTCGGCCCCATACAGCAGTACTGACTCCACTGTGAGGGTCCATGTCTCGGCCCCATACAGCAGTACTGACTCCACTGTGAGGGTCCATGTCTCGGCCCCATACAGCAGTACTGACTCCACTGTGAGGGTCCATGTCTCGGCCCCATACAGCAGTACTGACTCCACTGTGAGGGTCCATGTCTCGGCCCCATACAGCAGTACTGACTCCACTGTGAGGGTCCATGTCTCTGCCCCATACAGCAGTACTGACTCCACTGTGAGGGTCCATGTCTCGGCCCCATACAGCAGTACTGACTCCACTGTGAGGGTCCATGTCTCGGCCCCATACAGCAGTACTGACTCCACTGTGAGGGTCCATGTCTCGGCCCCATACAGCAGTACTGACTCCACTGTGAGGGTCCATGTCTCGGCCCCATACAGCAGTACTGACTCCACTGTGAGGGTCCATGTCTCGGCCCCATACAGCAGTACTGACTCCGCTGTGAGGGTCCATGTCTCGGCCCCATACAGCAGTACTGACTCCGCTGTGAGGGTCCATGTCTCGGCCCCATACAGCAGTACTGACTCCACTGTGAGGGTCCATGTCTCGGCCCCATACAGCAGTACTGACTCCACTGTGAGGGTCCATGTCTCGGCCCCATACAGCAGTACTGACTCCACTGTGAGGGTCCATGTCTCGGCCCCATACAGCAGTACTGACTCCACTGTGAGGGTCCATGTCTCGGCCCCATACAGCAGTACTGACTCCACTGTGAGGGTCCATGTCTCGGCCCCATACAGCAGTACTGACTCCACTGTGAGGGTCCATGTCTCGGCCCCATACAGCAGTACTGACTCCACTGTGAGGGTCCATGTCTCGGCCCCATACAGCAGTACTGACTCCACTGTGAGGGTCCATGTCTCGGCCCCATACAGCAGTACTGACTCCACTGTGAGGGTCCATGTCTCGGCCCCACACAGCAGTACTGACTCCACTGTGAGGGTCCATGTCTCGGCCCCTTACAGCAGTACTGACTCCACTGTGAGGGTCCATGTCTCGGCCCCTTACAGCAGTACTGACTCCACTGTGAGGGTCCATGTCTCGGCCCCATACAGCAGTACTGACTCCACTGTGAGGGTCCATGTCTCGGCCCCATACAGCAGTACTGACTCCACTGTGAGGGTCCATGTCTCGGCCCCATACAGCAGTACTGACTCCACTGTGAGGGTCCATGTCTCGGCCCCTTACAGCAGTACTGACTCCACTGTGAGGGTCCATGTCTCGGCCCCATACAGCAGTACTGACTCCACTGTGAGGGTCCATGTCTCGGCCCCATACAGCAGTACTGACTCCACTGTGAGGGTCCATGTCTCGGCCCCATACAGCAGTACTGACTCCACTGTGAGGGTCCATGTCTCGGCCCCATACAGCAGTACTGACTCCACTGTGAGGGTCCATGTCTCGGCCCCATACAGCAGTACTGACTCCACTGTGATGGTCCATGTCTCGGCCCCATACAGCAGTACTGACTCCACTGTGAGGGTCCATGTCTCGGCCCCATACAGCAGTACTGACTCCACTGTGAGGGTCCATGTCTCGGCCCCATACAGCAGTACTGACTCCACTGTGATGGTCCATGTCTCGGCCCCATACAGCAGTACTGACTCCACTGTGAGGGTCCATGTCTCGGCCCCATACAGCAGTACTGACTCCACGGTAGCTAACATTACTAACACTATCCGAAACCCTAAGCTAACCTCACAGGAAGCCAGGGGTGATCTCTAACCCGCAACACGGATTAGTTGTAACCCGATTAGTTGAATGTCACTGGCATCTGCCCACTCGTTTGGCAAGGTTTTTTTTGTCAAGAAATAAATTAAATCCTTGCTGTCATATATATATATTTGTTGGTGTTGTTTTTTGCTAATTCAACCGTGTTGGGTCACCCAGTGGTGTAATGTAACTAACTAAGTCAACTAATTTACTCAAGTACTGTACTTAAGTACAATTTTGAGGTATCTTTTACTTTATTGGAGTATTTCCCATTTTCAATACTTTTACTTCAACTCCACTACATCTCAAAGGCAAATATTGTACTCCACTATAATTTGTTTTGAAGGTTTAGTTACTTAATTACTTTGGAGATTTAATTTAGATTATTATCCACTTCAGCCCTAAATGCATTTCGGCCATTTGAAAATAGCCGATCTACAAGCTCACAATGCGTACTGTGCAACAATGCATTGCAGTATTTATACCTTTTACTTAGGTAAATAATTTGAGTACTTTTTTTTCCGCCACTGGGGTCTCCTCTAGAAGGAATCTTGTCTCTTAGGCCTGACTCACACATGCACAACAGATTGATGTATGGCTGATGCATGAGACTTATTGACTGATGCAAGCTCACAATGCATTTCCAATGGAAGTCACATGGTTTGACACAACAGTTGTGTTGTATGAGGGGGTGGGGGGCAGTCGAAACACAGCCGAAAGCCGTACAACACAAATGTTGTGTCAAACCATGTGACTTCCATTGGAAATGCATTGGGGCAAGATGTAAACAAACCCTTTAATACATCTAGCATGCATCAATGTTGTATGCTAGATGCGAAGGTGTGAGTCAGGCCCTAAGGCATTTCAAGGCCGCACGCACGCACGCACGCACGCACACATTGGGTCACATGAATCTGGCCGTGATGACACATTGGGTCACATGACTCTGCCTGTGATGACACATTGGGCCACATGTCCAAACTGTGGGTCGGGTGGAAGGAGAGCTGCTTGGTCCCCTTTAAGGGCCTTGCAAAGGCGGAGCGATAAAACGTGCCTATAGTTCATTTTCAGTCCTGCGTTTTTGCTCGGAGAAGTCGCGGTGCGCGGTCCCGTGAATTTGTTGTGCGCGTGCTCGTTACGTGCACACGTCAGGCAGTGCATAGTTAATTACTGGCTAATTTAATGTATGAAAAAAGTAGAAAACACATATCATCATCATTTTTCAACCGCGGTCGAGATCGTGGATTTCACAATAACAACGCCAGACTTCCCGGTCCTTCATTGCCATCCCCAGTTCCTGCCTACTGATGCATGTGTCCCTAGCGATGACATCAGGGGAACGACAGTTTTCTACCTCTGGTCTACTTTGAGTCAGGACTCCAGAGAAGCAGGGAAGATATAACCTCATTGTCAGCTCTGTAGCAGTGGCCAGCAAACTGTGTTCTTCTGGATCGGACTAGTGAAGAAACACGGGGAAGGTTGCCGTATATTAGATTAGTCGATGGGTGGCTCTTCCAAGGCAGATTTTGCGCTCTCATTAGAAGGCGGGTCTAAGTGCCATCCAACCGTTTCTCTAGTTTCTTTGAAAGTTTCTTTGAAAACACATAACATAACTACAGTAACACAGTATTGGCTTATAGCCCATTCAGCACGGGGAACCCCTTTTTGTGTTTTACGCATTATGTTATAATCTAGATCTGAAAAGATCTACAAGCTCATATCGTGGCACCGAGTGCCAGTGCTATGAGCTGGTGTAGATCTGCCATTTTTGAAAAATCATGAAAATGTAGTGCAAATCTTTGAATATATATTCTTTCAGAGCGAACAATTTAACTCAAATCTTTGCTTCTGGAGGCGTCCCTGGAACAACATATTTTCAGATGGGGGTCGGCGGCCAATTACATATATTTCTGGGGGTCCTTGACATGAAAATGTTTGAGAACGACTGACATTTCTTTTCAGAAAACTGTCAGGATTTAGAAGACATTTTGTAGAATCGTCTTCAGGTCTAAATGGGTTAACACACACACACACACACACACACACACACACACACACACACACACACACACACACACACACACACACACACACACACACACACACACACACACGCACACACACACAGAGAGACCGCCCGCTCTAAACCTAGAAAACACCAACGACTGCAGAGATAAATGGAGCATAATCTAAACGCTGTGATCAAATATTCTCTCTATTCTGAAGAGAACGGCTGCCCTTTGGTGATCAGTATGATAAAAAAGAAGATAATAAAACAGACAGTTTGCATATGGTATATATTGTTTTTCCTTCCCCAACTCCTGCAGGGAGGATTGTGGTGAACGAGAGTCTCTTCTGCTGTGTTATCTGGAAGCTAATAAAAGAGATATGAGCTGTGTGTGTAGGTGTGTGCGTGTGTGCGTGTGTGTGTGCGTGCGTGCGCGTGCGCTTTACTAATTATGTATTGTCTTTTGAAGTCCATATCAGCAAAATGGAGAACTTGGAATAGTAGCCATTATGTGACGGTTGCTTTCATTAGTGGAACTGAATGAGAACGTATAGCGTATAGTAGTATGTGCTTGTTTTGCTATACATATGAACGTATAGCGTATAGTAGTATGTGCTTGTTTTGCTATACATATGAACGTATAGCGTATAGTAGTATGTGCTTGTTTTGCTATACATATGAACGTATAGCGTATAGTAGTATGGTGCTTGTTTTGCTATACATATGAACGTATAGCGTATAGTAGTATGGTGCTTGTTTTGCTATACATATGAACGTATAGCGTATAGTAGTATGTGCTTGTTTTGCTATACATATGAACGTATAGCGTATAGTAGTATGTGCTTGTTTTGCTATACATATGAACGTATAGCGTATAGTAGTATGTGCTTGTTTTGCTATACATATGCAGAACGTATAGCGTATAGTAGTATGGTGCTTGTTTTGCTATACATATGAACGTATAGCGTATAGTAGTATGGTGCTTGTTTTGCTATACATATGAACGTATAGCGTATAGTAGTATGTGCTTGTTTTGCTATACATATGCAGAACGTATAGCGTATAGCAGTATGGTGCTTGTTTTGCTATACATATGAACGTATAGCGTATAGTAGTATGTGCTTGTTTTGCTATACATATGAACGTATAGCGTATAGTAGTGTAACGATCAGATATTACTATCACTGTTACCATTATTTAAATTACGAGTTATGAATGATCTCCTCTTAGGATACAATCTGATAAAGTGGAATGTAAAGAAATGCCTAAATAAGCAGCAGTAAACACAGTCAGAAACACAACTCACGTCAACCTTTTATCTACTCAAAGCAAGGAATCAACAGTACAGTTATACAGACAGGGTTGAATGAATGAATGAATCGCAACGAGTGTCCGTGTCTCACGCACGCACGCACGCGCTTATTGTTTTGTATAGTTCCGTGGTTGTTTTCCAAACAAAGTCTGTTCCTCCTTGTAACACTCCCTCCAATGTAAAGTAGAAGATTCCTAAAGTAATAAAGTACATAGTAAATAGTAAGTCCCCGTAGCGACGTAATCCAACTGAATCCACTCCAAAGGAAGAGGAAGAACGACACCTCGGATCCTCGCGGGACGAAGAAGTAAATAAATAAAAGACGAACGATCTCACCAATTCAGAAGGACGTCTCGAGCCGCTTCATATAATGAGCACAATCGTTCTTGTAGCTATAGCTTTGGTAGAGAGATGTCTTAGAGAACAAACATGTCCAGGTCCCACGTAGACTCCCTGTTTGTTTGTATGTCTCCCCAGGTCTCTCTCAGGCCGGTAGCCGACGCCTACTTTATGGGCGTCAATCCAACTCCTGACCCATGTCAATCAAATATATATTAAATCATAAACATAGTCTTTAAAACCCCCCAAATAATAACAAAATCACAACGTAGACAGTGCAGAATATATAGGACCTTACCCTTGACAGATGGCGTTAATTCAGAAATATTAAATAATACAACATGCACTTTTAAATGTTGATATTAAAATAAATCATTGTATAACATGTGTGGCAGTTGCTACATAGACCCCCCCTCCAGCCAGCGGCATCTAGGGTTTGGTACATACATAGCATTTAATAAATTAATATTCACCACCAACACAGAATCCTGTTCATCAGGTGGGTTTTTCCTTCACAATCATGGTAAGTCTCTGTCCTAATCTTTGCTGGTCCTTCCCACTCAGGCGCTAGCATGGCAGAGAATGTTTTGTTGGCCTGGTGAGAGAGGACACGACCTGACCCGACTAGGTCACCCTGCTGAAAGTGGCCTACTTTCCTGCGGGCATTCTCTGGCCTAGCTTGTCTAGCCTGGTGCACCCCCACTCTCCCCCTGACCTCCTCCGCCCACTTCTGCTGTCTCTTCTTCACCAGGAGGTAAACGTTGGCAGGGCTTCTCCTTGGACCTGGACCCCTCTGGTCAAGGCGGGTGTTCAGTAACGGTGATGGCTTAGTGTTCTTTGCCTTGTCCTGCCGACATGTCACACAGGCCTTTGTATGACCCCACACGTCCTTCCGGACACTTGGCCACCAGGCCACCTCCATCACTCTCAAGAGGGTCTTCAGTCGCCCCCGATGACCACCGAAGGGTTTCTGGTGAAGGTACCGGAGGAACGCCGGCACCAGAGACTGAGGAACGACCACCTGCCATTTCCCTCCCTGGCCAGGTACTCCTCTGTGCAGTACCCCCTGGAACTCACAGAGGCGGATGCAGTCTGGTGAAGGTGTAGACTGACCGCTGTCCTTCCTCAAGTCCCTCACACCCTGGTCTTTCCCTTGTGCCAGGGCCAGTTCTTCCAAAGAGGTTGGTAAATCAGAGTAGCTCTCTGCGGAGGCTACTCTCAGAATGTCGCTGATGATGGGCGCCGGATGAGCGTCTTGTGTAGTCCCGGCAGTCACCCTCCTGTGGTCCACACGGAGCCTATTGGTCCCGTCTGGGATGTGTACCAGTGCCACAGGGAATGCTCCGGCTGACGACGACGAGGACTCAGGAGCCTGGGCCTCGGTGTTGTTGGTCGAGCCACTTCTCACCTCGCCTGGAGTTGATGCGTGGAAGAAGAGAGCCGGAGAGGAGAGTGAATGTGCACCAGGCAGACTGCAGGGCACAAGTGGCATGGGGCTGACATCAGTGGACACGGCTGAGGGACTGGTTGTCAGGGGTGTGCTAGTGGGTTTTAAGCTAGCTAGCTCTTTCCTCAAACTGTCATCCCTCCGCAACAAACAGTTCACAGTTTCCCTCTCCAGCGTATGCATGTCTGCTCTCAGAGTGGTTATAGCAGCATCAAAAGACTGCCTCAAGAGGATTTCCCTGTTCACTGCACTGTCCACAGACTCTCTGAAATCAGTTTTTAGCTTAGCCACCTGTTCCCTCAGAGAATTTAATTCTCCTTTAACTTCCCCATTTTCGGCCTTCAGAACCTTCACTTCCCTCTTAAGCTCGCAACACAGAGCCTCAAAATCTCCAATTTCATCATCATCATCATCATCATTTTCAACTGGTGCATTAACCTGTAGTTGATTGTCCTCTACATGAAACTCATTCAACAAGGTTGACATCTCATCATGAATAGAAGAAATAAAATTAATAGCACTGAATTCGACTGTATTCACTTTTCTTGTTGCCATACTGCAGGCCAAAATACAAAACCAAACCAAACAGAATCAATTTAAATCATCCCCGTATGGGCCACCATATGTAACGATCAGATATTACTATCACTGTTACCATTATTTAAATTACGAGTTATGAATGATCTCCTCTTAGGATACAATCTGATAAAGTGGAATGTAAAGAAATAGCCTAAATAAGCAGCAGTAAACACAGTCAGAAACACAACTCACGTCAACCTTTTATCTACTCAAAGCAAGGAATCAACAGTACAGTTATACAGACAGGGTTGAATGAATGAATGAATCGCAACGAGTGTCCGTGTCTCACGCACGCACGCACGCGCTTATTGTTTTGTATAGTTCCGTGGTTGTTTTCCAAACAAAGTCTGTTCCTCCTTGTAACACTCCCTCCAATGTAAAGTAGAAGATTCCTAAAGTAATAAAGTACATAGTAAATAGTAAGTCCCCGTAGCGACGTAATCCAACTGAATCCACTCCAAAGGAAGAGGAAGAACGACACCTCGGATCCTCGCGGGACGAAGAAGTAAATAAATAAAAGACGAACGATCTCACCAATTCAGAAGGACGTCTCGAGCCGCTTCATATAATGAGCACAATCG
>NC_136792.1:2356369-2358869 GCF_951216825.1 Electrona antarctica | reverse complement strand
AATTTATGTTGTAAAATCAATGTTAATTTAACTCTGACAGTTTATACGTTGCCAAAGCAAAAGGTGGAAGAATCAACAATCAAAACAAATTTGTTGCACAATTGAAAGTCAGAATCTCCAATAAATCAATGTACCAATAACATCACTCGATGCATATATAGTGCAGGAATACACACAATGATTAGTCTTTAAGGTGGTTGTGTTCCATTTGATATCCTTCTCCTATCTATCACAGCAGCTCACACATCTTGCTGCTTCCTCTTTACCTTTTTCTGTCATTTTTATCCCAGGATTTTTTCACCCATTTTTTCACCCAGTGTCAATTATCTAATGTAATCCTGGGCACTACACTTCCTCTGCCAGCCTGGGGTTGACCTCATGCTTCCCTCTATACATGAGGAGTCCAAGCTGCTTCTTTTCACCTGACAGGGGGGGAATTTCCCTGGTTGGACGTAGCACGTGGAAGGAACACGTTATTCCGACCAGTTCCTTTCCCCTCCATCAGGCGCCCCGGCTGGCCAGGGGGAGGTAGTTTTAGAGACCAGGATTACTGCATGTTTTTTGTGAGGGTACCTACCCTAGGGGACACGGGGAGAACATGTGAGGGTACCTATACCTAGGGGACACGGGGAGAACATGTGAGGGTACCTACCCTAGGGGACACGGGGGAGAACATGTGAGGGTACCTACCCTATAGGGGACACGGGGAGAACATGTGAGGGTACCTACCCTAGGGGGACACGGGGAGAACATGTGAGGGTACCTACCCTATAGGGACACGGGGAGAACATGTGACGGTACCTACCCTAGGGGGACACGGGGAGAACATGTGAGGGTACCTACCCTATGGGACACGGGGAGAATATGTGAGGGTACCTACCCTAGGGGACACGGGGAAAACATGTGAGGGTACCTACCCTAGGGGACACGGGGAGAACATGTGAGGGTACCTACCCTGGGAGACACGGGGAAAACATGTGAGGGTACCTACCCTAGAGGACACGGGGAGAACATGTGAGGGTACCTACCTTAGGGGACACGGGGTGAACATGTGAGGGTACCTACCCTATAGGGGACACAGGGAGAACATGTGAGGGTACCTACCCTATTGGGGACACAGGGAGAACATGTGAGGGTACCTACCCTATTGGGGACACGGGGAGAACATGTGAGGGTACCTACCCTAGGGGACACGGGGAGAACATGTGAGGGTATACCTACCCTAGGGGGACACGGGGAGAACATGTGAGGGTACCTACCCTGGGGGACACGGGGAGAACATGTGAGGGTACCTACCCTAGGGGGACACGGGGAGAACATGTGAGGGTACCTACCCTAGGGGACACGGGGAGAACATGTGAGGGTACCTACCCTAGGGGGACACGGGGAGAACATGTGAGGGTACCTACCCTGGGGGACACAGGGAGAACATGTGAGGGTACCTACCCTAGGGGGACACAGGGAGAACATGTGAGGGTACCTACCATAGGGGACACGGGGAGAACATGTGACGGTACCTACCCTAGGGGACACAGGGAGAACATGTGAGGGTACCTACCCTAGGGGACACGGGGAGAACATGTGAGGGTATACCTACCCTAGAGGACACGGGGAGAACATGTGAGGGTACCTACCCTAGAGGACACGGGGAGAACATGTGAGGGTACCTACCCTAGGGGACACGGGGAGAACATGTGAGGGTACCTACCCTAGGGGACACGGGGAGAACATGTGAGGGTACCTACCCTAGGGGACACGGGGAGAACATGTGAGGGTACCTACCCTAGGGGACACGGGGAGAACATGTGAGGGTACCTACCCTAGGGGACACGGGGAGAACATGTGAGGGTATACCTACCCTAGAGGACACGGGGAGAACATGTGAGGGAACCTACCCTAGGGGACACGGGGAGAACATGTGAGGGTATACCTACCCTAGAGGACACGGGGAGAACATGTGAGGGTACCTACCCTAGGGGGACACCATGTGAGGGTACCTACCCTAGGGGACACGGGGAGAACATGCAAACTCCACACAGAAAGGCCCTTTCGCCAACCCCGCCTCGGGTATGGGCACTGATGACGCGGAGGAGAGAAACACGCTTCTTGTACTTCACCCAGCAGATATGGGAGTTTTTACCCTGCACCACCTGGACACCCCCCCAACCCCCCCCCCCCCCACCCACACCCTGCCAGATTAAATATTATCTGGTGACCCATTTTGGGGCCAGCCAGTGTGGAGCGATGCCAGGTGTGTGTGCTTCCTTCTGCTCTAATCACACGGTTTCCCCCCAGCTGCGTTAATCTCATTATGTTTTTCATCATGGCGGTTTGTGTCGGCAGATTAACAGGAATATACTGTACAGGATCAGGGTGGATTTAGTTTCCATTTTTGGGGCTGCAGGTTGTTTTTGCGCACGCGTATTATAATTCACTCCACTTTCCTTTTTTTTGTTTTACCTCTCTCTCTCTCTCTACCAGTCAATGTCATCCTCTCCCT
>NC_136792.1:2338869-2353869 GCF_951216825.1 Electrona antarctica | reverse complement strand
CTCTCTCTGTGTCCGACTAGTCTGTGGTGAGGTCTTTATCTCTCTGCCTCTCTCTGTGTCCTACTAGTCTGTGGCGAGGTCTTTATCTGCCTCTCTCTGTGTCCTACTAGTCTGTGGTGAGGTCTTTATCTCTCTGCCTCTCTCTGTGTCCTACTAGTCTGTGGTGAGGTCTTTATCTCTCTGCCTCTCTCTGTGTCCTACTAGTCTGTGGCGAGGTCTTTATCTCTCTGCCTCTCTCTGTGTCCGACTAGTCTGTGGTGAGGTCTTTATCTCTCTGCCTCTCTCTGTGTCCTACTAGTCTGTGGCGAGGTCTTTATCTCTCTGCCTCTCTCTGTGTCCTACTAGTCTGTGGTGAGGTCTTTATCTGCCTCTCTCTGTGTCCTACTAGTCTGTGGTGAGGTCTTTATCTCTCTGCCTCTCTCTGTGTCCTACTAGTCTGTGGTGAGGTCTTTATCTGCCTCTCTCTGTGTCCGACTAGTCTGTGGCGAGGTCTTTATCTCTCTGCCTCTCTCTGTGTCCTACTAGTCTGTGGTGAGGTCTTTATCTGCCTCTCTCTGTGTCCTACTAGTCTGTGGTGAGGTCTTTATCTCTCTGCCTCTCTCTGTGTCCGACTAGTCTGTGGTGAGGTCTTTATCTCTCTGTGTCCTACTAGTCTGTGGTGAGGTCTTTATCTCTCTGCCTCTCTCTGTGTCCTACTAGTCTGTGGCGAGGTCTTTATCTGCCTCTCTCTGTGTCCTACTAGTCTGTGGTGAGGTCTTTATCTCTCTGCCTCTCTCTGTGTCCTACTAGTCTGTGGCGAGGTCTTTATCTGCCTCTCTCTGTGTCCTACTAGTCTGTGGTGAGGTCTTTATCTCTCTGCCTCTCTGTGTCCGACTAGTCTGTGGCGAGGTCTTTATCTCTCTGCCTCTCTCTGTGTCCGACTAGTCTGTGGTGAGGTCTTTATCTCTCTGCCTCTCTGTGTCCGACTAGTCTGTGGTGAGGTCTTTATCTGCCTCTCTCTGTGTCCTACTAGTCTGTGGTGAGGTCTTTATCTCTCTGCCTCTCTCTGTGTCCTACTAGTCTGTGGTGAGGTCTTTATCTGCCTCTCTCTGTGTCCGACTAGTCTGTGGCGAGGTCTTTATCTCTCTGTCTCTCTCTGTGTCCTACTAGTCTGTGGTGAGGTCTTTATCTCTCTGTCTCTCTCTGTGTCCTACTAGTCTGTGGCGAGGTCTTTATCTCTCTGTCTCTCTCTGTGTCCTACTAGTCTGTGGTGAGGTCTTTATCTCTCTGCCTCTCTCTGTGTCCGACTAGTCTGTGGCGAGGTCTTTATCTCTCTGCCTCTCTCTGTGTCCGACTAGTCTGTGGCGAGGTCTTTATCTCTCTGTGTCCTACTAGTCTGTGGCGAGGTCTTTATCTCTCTGTGTCCGACTAGTCTGTGGTGAGGTCTTTATCTCTCTGCCTCTCTCTGTGTCCGACTAGTCTGTGGTGAGGTCTTTATCTCTCTGCCTCTCTCTGTGTCCGACTAGTCTGTGGTGAGGTCTTTATCTCTCTGCCTCTCTCTGTGTCCTACTAGTCTGTGGCGAGGTCTTTATCTCTCTGCCTCTCTCTGTGTCCTACTAGTCTGTGGTGAGGTCTTTATCTCTCTGCCTCTCTCTGTGTCCGACTAGTCTGTGGCGAGGTCTTTATCTGCCTCTCTCTGTGTCCTACTAGTCTGTGGTGAGGTCTTTATCTCTCTGCCTCTCTCTGTGTCCGACTAGTCTGTGGCGAGGTCTTTATCTGCCTCTCTCTGTGTCCGACTAGTCTGTGGTGAGGTCTTTATCTCTCTGCCTCTCTCTGTGTCCGACTAGTCTGTGGCGAGGTCTTTATCTGCCTCTCTCTGTGTCCGACTAGTCTGTGGTGAGGTCTTTATCTCTCTGCCTCTCTCTGTGTCCGACTAGTCTGTGGCGAGGTCTTTATCTCTCTGCCTCTCTCTGTGTCCGACTAGTCTGTGGTGAGGTCTTTATCTCTCTGTCTCTCTCTGTGTCCTACTAGTCTGTGGCGAGGTCTTTATCTCTCTGCCTCTCTCTGTGTCCTACTAGTCTGTGGTGAGGTCTTTATCTGCCTCTCTCTGTGTCCGACTAGTCTGTGGCGAGGTCTTTATCTGCCTCTCTCTGTGTCCGACTAGTCTGTGGTGAGGTCTTTATCTGCCTCTCTCTGTGTCCGACTAGTCTGTGGCGAGGTCTTTATCTGCCTCTCTCTGTGTCCGACTAGTCTGTGGTGAGGTCTTTATCTGCCTCTCTCTGTGTCCGACTAGTCTGTGGCGAGGTCTTTATCTGCCTCTCTCTGTGTCCGACTAGTCTGTGGCGAGGTCTTTATCTGCCTCTCTCTGTGTCCGACTAGTCTGTGGCGAGGTCTTTATCTGCCTCTCTCTGTGTCCGACTAGTCTGTGGTGAGGTCTTTATCTCTCTGCCTCTCTCTGTGTCCGACTAGTCTGTGGCGAGGTCTTTATCTGCCTCTCTCTGTGTCCGACTAGTCTGTGGCGAGGTCTTTATCTGCCTCTCTCTGTGTCCGACTAGTCTGTGGCGAGGTCTTTATCTGCCTCTCTCTGTGTCCGACTAGTCTGTGGCGAGGTCTTTATCTCTCTGCCTCTCTCTGTGTCCGACTAGTCTGTGGCGAGGTCTTTATCTGCCTCTCTCTGTGTCCGACTAGTCTGTGGCGAGGTCTTTATCTGCCTCTCTCTGTGTCCGACTAGTCTGTGGTGAGGTCTTTATCTCTCTGCCTCTCTCTGTGTCCTACTAGTCTGTGGTGAGGTCTTTATCTCTCTGCCTCTCTCTGTGTCCTACTAGTCTGTGGTGAGGTCTTTATCTCTCTGCCTCTCTCTGTGTCCGACTAGTCTGTGGTGAGGTCTTTATCTCTCTGCCTCTCTCTGTGTCCGACTAGTCTGTGGTGAGGTCTTTATCTCTCTGCCTCTCTCTGTG
Source organism: Electrona antarctica (assembly GCF_951216825.1). Classification (NCBI taxonomy): domain Eukaryota; kingdom Metazoa; phylum Chordata; class Actinopteri; order Myctophiformes; family Myctophidae; genus Electrona; species Electrona antarctica. Next base: position 2,350,933 of record NC_136792.1, on the reverse strand, counting down.
TCCTACTAGTCTGTGGCGAGGTCTTTATCTGCCTCTCTCTGTGTCCGACTAGTCTGTGGTGAGGTCTTTATCTCTCTGCCTCTCTCTGTGTCCGACTAGTCTGTGGCGAGGTCTTTATCTCTCTGTCTCTCTCTGTGTCCGACTAGTCTGTGGTGAGGTCTTTATCTCTCTGCCTCTCTCTGTGTCCTACTAGTCTGTGGTGAGGTCTTTATCTGCCTCTCTCTGTGTCCTACTAGTCTGTGGTGAGGTCTTTATCTCTCTGCCTCTCTCTGTGTCCTACTAGTCTGTGGCGAGGTCTTTATCTCTCTGTCTCTCTCTGTGTCCTACTAGTCTGTGGCGAGGTCTTTATCTCTCTGTCTCTCTCTGTGTCCTACTAGTCTGTGGCGAGGTCTTTATCTCTCTGTCTCTCTCTGTGTCCTACTAGTCTGTGGCGAGGTCTTTATCTCTCTGTCTCTCTCTGTGTCCACGGACCCCCATTTGAAAAATATATGCCAGGGACCCCCCCATGAGAGAAGATTTATACGGTTCTAGCAGTGATTCTCAATCTCCACCCGTTAAATTTCAAGAACCCCCAGTTTGACATGCATTAGGCTATGGACCCCCCATTTAATGACTCTGGGACCCCCAATTTATATTGTAAAATGAATGTTAATTTAACTCAGAGTGTACAAATGGACCCTAACAGGTCCATTTGGTTCCATTTGTACTTTTGTACTGTGGTTCTATTTGTACTGTGTGAACTGAGCGGTGCAACTATACATTTATTAGTTACTATACTGTGACATAGGGACAGGCATTTACCGTGTGGGGGTCCCTGGGGGGTCCCCGGAACGCGTCCAGGGCTCGTACTGTACTGTACTGTACTGTACTGTACTGTACTGTACTGTACTGTACTGTACTGTACTGTACTCTGTGCCACTTTACTCTGTGCTCTACTCTACTTGCCACTTTAGGTGTTGCAGCTGTCGTACACATACATACATACACACACACACACACACACACACACACATACACACACACACACACACACACACACACACACACACACACACATACACATACACATACACATACACATACACACATACATACATACATACATACATACATACATACATACATACATACATACATACATGAATCTTGGGTGGGTCCCTGGATACAGAACCTCTTCAGATGGGGGTCCGTGGCCAAATACTTTTTTGGGGGTCCTTCACTTGGAAATGTTTCAGAACCACTTGCTCTGGTGTAGTTGATTGAATAAAACGTCTCTCTCCTGTGGACATATAACAGTATTTTATGATCTGCCAAACAAGGATTTTTACCCATTATATTAGGTGGGGTGAGTGGGCTCTGAGAGGCTTTCACACCACAGAGAATAGGCTTTCAACGTTGTAAAACATGCCTTTTTTATTTTTACTACACTTAACCCATTTTGACCTGAGATCAGATTCTAAAAATGTCTTCTACATCCTGACAGCTTTCTGAAAAAGGTATGTTTCTATGGGGTGACTGTGGCTCAGGAGGTAGAGCAGGTCGTCCAATGATCCATGGGTCGGCGGTTCGAATCCCGGCTCCTCCTCCTGTCTACATGTCGAAGTGTCCTTGGGCAAGACACTGAACCCCAAATTGCTCCCGATGTGCTGGTTGGTACCTTGCATGGCTTCCGCCGCAATCGGTGTATATGAATGTGTGTGAATGGGTGAATGTAATGCACAATCTGTGTAAAGCGCCTTGGATAAAGGCGCTATATAAATGCACCATTTACCATTTCGTTCTTCGATTTTTCTAAAATAGCAGACCTACAAGCTCGTAGCGCGCCCCTCGGTGGCAAGCTATGAGCTTGTAGATCTGCTATTTTTCAATAGCTAAAGCATAACATAATGCTAACACCAAAAGGCCGGGGTTCCCGTCCAAAATGGGTTAAGTTAGACATCTCACTTTACGGTCTGGGAGAGTGTTAGAGAGAACTCACACATGTCTGCTGCTATATTATGCTCATGCACCGTTGGTTTTACCTCAGGTACTTACTGTACCGTTGGTTTTACCTCAGGTACTTATACTGTACCGTTGGTTTTACCTCAGGTACTTATACTGTACCGTTGGTTTTACCTCAGGTACTTACTGTACCGTTGGTTTTACCTCAGGTACTTACTGTACCGTTGGTTTTACCTCAGGTACTTACTGTACCGTTGGTTTTACCTCAGGTACTTATACTGCACCGTTGGTTTTACCTCAGGTACTTATACTGTACCGTTGGTTTTACCTCAGGTACTTATACTGTACCGTTGGTTTTACCTCAGGTACTTATACTGTACCGTTGGTTTTACCTCAGGTACTTATACTGTACCGTTGGTTTTACCTCAGGTACTTATACTGTACCGTTGGTTTTACCTCAGGTACTTATACTGTACCGTTGGTTTTACCTCAGGTACTTATACTGCACCGTTGGTTTTACCTCAGGTACTTATACTGTACCGTTGGTTTTACCTCAGGTACTTATACTGTACCGTTGGTTTTACCTCAGGTACTTATACTGTACCGTTGGTTTTACCTCAGGTACTTATACTGCACCGTTGGTTTTACCTCAGGTACTTATACTGTACCGTTGGTTTTACCTCAGGTACTTATACTGTACCGTTGGTTTTACCTCAGGTACTTATACTGTACCGTTGGTTTTACCTCAGGTACTTATACTGTACCGTTGGTTTTACCTCAGGTACTTATACTGCACCGTTGGTTTTACCTCAGGTACTTATACTGTACCGTTGGTTTTACCTCAGGTACTTATACTGTACCGTTGGTTTTACCTCAGGTACTTACTGTACCGTTGGTTTTACCTCAGGTACTTATACTGTACCGTTGGTTTTACCTCAGGTACTTACTGTACCGTTGGTTTTACCTCAGGTACTTATACTGTACCGTTGGTTTTACCTCAGGTACTTATACTGTACCGTTGGTTTTACCTCAGGTACTTACTGTACCGTTGGTTTTACCTCAGGTACTTATACTGTACCGTTGGTTTTACCTCAGGTACTTATACTGTACCGTTGGTTTTACCTCAGGTACTTATACTGTACCGTTGGTTTTACCTCAGGTACTTATACTGTACCGTTGGTTTTACCTCAGGTACTTATACTGTACCGTTGGTTTTACCTCAGGTACTTATACTGCACCGTTGGTTTTACCTCAGGTACTTATACTGTACCGTTGGTTTTACCTCAGGTACTTATACTGCACCGTTGGTTTTACCTCAGGTACTTATACTGTACCGTTGGTTTTACCTCAGGTACTTATACTGTACCGTTGGTTTTACCTCAGGTACTTATACTGTACCGTTGGTTTTACCTCAGGTACTTATACTGTACCGTTGGTTTTACCTCAGGTACTTATACTGCACCGTTGGTTTTACCTCAGGTACTTATACTGCACCGTTGGTTTTACCTCAGGTACTTATACTGTACCGTTGGTTTTACCTCAGGTACTTATACTGTACCGTTGGTTTTACCTCAGGTACTTATACTGTACCGTTGGTTTTACCTCAGGTACTTATACTGCACCGTTGGTTTTACCTCAGGTACTTATACTGCACCGTTGGTTTTACCTCAGGTACTTATACTGTACCGTTGGTTTTACCTCAGGTACTTATACTGTACCGTTGGTTTTACCTCAGGTACTTATACTGTACCGTTGGTTTTACCTCAGGTACTTATACTGTACCGTTGGTTTTACCTCAGGTACTTATACTGCACCGTTGGTTTTACCTCAGGTACTTATACTGCACCGTTGGTTTTACCTCAGGTACTTATACTGTACCGTTGGTTTTACCTCAGGTACTTATACTGTACCGTTGGTTTTACCTCAGGTACTTATACTGTACCGTTGGTTTTACCTCAGGTACTTATACTGTACCGTTGGTTTTACCTCAGGTACTTACTGTACCGTTGGTTTTACCTCAGGTACTTATACTGTACCGTTGGTTTTACCTCAGGTACTTATACTGTACCGTTGGTTTTACCTCAGGTACTTATACTGTACCGTTGGTTTTACCTCAGGTACTTATACTGTACCGTTGGTTTTACCTCAGGTACTTATACTGTACCGTTGGTTTTACCTCAGGTACTTATACTGTACCGTTGGTTTTACCTCAGGTACTTATACTGTACCGTTGGTTTTACCTCAGGTACTTATACTGCACCGTTGGTTTTACCTCAGGTACTTATACTGTACCGTTGGTTTTACCTCAGGTACTTATACTGTACCGTTGGTTTTACCTCAGGTACTTATACTGCACCGTTGGTTTTACCTCAGGTACTTACTGTACCGTTGGTTTTACCTCAGGTACTTACTGTACCGTTGGTTTTACCTCAGGTACTTACTGTACCGTTGGTTTTACCTCAGGTACTTACTGTACCGTTGGTTTTACCTCAGGTACTTACTGTACCGTTGGTTTTACCTCAGGTACTTACTGTACCGTTGGTTTTACCTCAGGTACTTATACTGCACCGTTGGTTTTACCTCAGGTACTTATACTGTACCGTTGGTTTTACCTCAGGTACTTATACTGTACCGTTGGTTTTACCTCAGGTACTTATACTGTACCGTTGGTTTTACCTCAGGTACTTCTACTGTACCGTTGGTTTTACCTCAGGTACTTACTGTACCGTTGGTTTTACCTCAGGTACTTATACTGTACCGTTGGTTTTACCTCAGGTACTTATACTGTACCGTTGGTTTTACCTCAGGTACTTATACTGTACCGTTGGTTTTACCTCAGGTACTTATACTGCACCGTTGGTTTTACCTCAGGTACTTATACTGTACCGTTGGTTTTACCTCAGGTACTTATACTGTACCGTTGGTTTTACCTCAGGTACTTATACTGCACCGTTGGTTTTACCTCAGGTACTTACTGTACCGTTGGTTTTACCTCAGGTACTTATACTGTACCGTTGGTTTTACCTCAGGTACTTATACTGTACCGTTGGTTTTACCTCAGGTACTTATACTGTACCGTTGGTTTTACCTCAGGTACTTACTGTACCGTTGGTTTTACCTCAGGTACTTATACTGCACCGTTGGTTTTACCTCAGGTACTTATACTGTACCGTTGGTTTTACCTCAGGTACTTATACTGTACCGTTGGTTTTACCTCAGGTACTTATACTGTACCGTTGGTTTTACCTCAGGTACTTATACTGTACCGTTGGTTTTACCTCAGGTACTTATACTGTACCGTTGGTTTTACCTCAGGTACTTATACTGTACCGTTGGTTTTACCTCAGGTACTTATACTGTACCGTTGGTTTTACCTCAGGTACTTATACTGCACCGTTGGTTTTACCTCAGGTACTTATACTGCACCGTTGGTTTTACCTCAGGTACTTATACTGTACCGTTGGTTTTACCTCAGGTACTTATACTGTACCGTTGGTTTTACCTCAGGTACTTATACTGTACCGTTGGTTTTACCTCAGGTACTTATACTGTACCGTTGGTTTTACCTCAGGTACTTATACTGTACCGTTGGTTTTACCTCAGGTACTTACTGTACCGTTGGTTTTACCTCAGGTACTTATACTGTACCGTTGGTTTTACCTCAGGTACTTATACTGTACCGTTGGTTTTACCTCAGGTACTTATACTGTACCGTTGGTTTTACCTCAGGTACTTATACTGTACCGTTGGTTTTACCTCAGGTACTTATACTGTACCGTTGGTTTTACCTCAGGTACTTATACTGTACCGTTGGTTTTACCTCAGGTACTTATACTGTACCGTTGGTTTTACCTCAGGTACTTATACTGCACCGTTGGTTTTACCTCAGGTACTTATACTGTACCGTTGGTTTTACCTCAGGTACTTATACTGTACCGTTGGTTTTACCTCAGGTACTTATACTGCACCGTTGGTTTTACCTCAGGTACTTACTGTACCGTTGGTTTTACCTCAGGTACTTACTGTACCGTTGGTTTTACCTCAGGTACTTACTGTACCGTTGGTTTTACCTCAGGTACTTACTGTACCGTTGGTTTTACCTCAGGTACTTACTGTACCGTTGGTTTTACCTCAGGTACTTACTGTACCGTTGGTTTTACCTCAGGTACTTATACTGCACCGTTGGTTTTACCTCAGGTACTTATACTGTACCGTTGGTTTTACCTCAGGTACTTATACTGTACCGTTGGTTTTACCTCAGGTACTTCTACTGTACCGTTGGTTTTACCTCAGGTACTTACTGTACCGTTGGTTTTACCTCAGGTACTTATACTGTACCGTTGGTTTTACCTCAGGTACTTATACTGTACCGTTGGTTTTACCTCAGGTACTTATACTGCACCGTTGGTTTTACCTCAGGTACTTATACTGTACCGTTGGTTTTACCTCAGGTACTTATACTGTACCGTTGGTTTTACCTCAGGTACTTATACTGCACCGTTGGTTTTACCTCAGGTACTTACTGTACCGTTGGTTTTACCTCAGGTACTTATACTGTACCGTTGGTTTTACCTCAGGTACTTATACTGTACCGTTGGTTTTACCTCAGGTACTTATACTGTACCGTTGGTTTTACCTCAGGTACTTACTGTACCGTTGGTTTTACCTCAGGTACTTATACTGTACCGTTGGTTTTACCTCAGGTACTTATACTGTACCGTTGGTTTTACCTCAGGTACTTACTGTACCGTTGGTTTTACCTCAGGTACTTATACTGTACCGTTGGTTTTACCTCAGGTACTTACTGCACCGTTGGTTTTACCTCAGGTACTTACTGTACCGTTGGTTTTACCTCAGGTACTTACTGTACCGTTGGTTTTACCTCAGGTACTTACTGTACCGTTGGTTTTACCTCAGGTACTTACTGTACCGTTGGTTTTACCTCAGGTACTTACTGTACCGTTGGTTTTACCTCAGGTACTTACTGTACCGTTGGTTTTACCTCAGGTACTTACTGTACCGTTGGTTTTACCTCAGGTACTTACTGTACCGTTGGTTTTACCTCAGGTACTTACTGTACCGTTGGTTTTACCTCAGGTACTTACTGTACCGTTGGTTTTACCTCAGGTACTTATACTGTACCGTTGGTTTTACCTCAGGTACTTATACTGTACCGTTGGTTTTACCTCAGGTACTTATACTGTACCGTTGGTTTTACCTCAGGTACTTACTGTACCGTTGGTTTTACCTCAGGTACTTATACTGTACCGGGTAGATGTACCGCAGGTACTGTACAGTCAGGGAATATTATATTAGATACATTCCTTACTTAAGGGCCTTGAAAATGTGAAGCGAGGAACGCAGGCGTTGTTGCCTGGATCAACACAGGTCTCCTCCAGGTCTGGATCAACACAGGTCTCCTCCAGGTCTGGATCAACACAGGTCTCCTCCAGGCCTGGATCAACACAGGTCTCCTCCAGGTCTGGATCAACACAGGTCTCCTCCAGGTCTGGATCAACACAGGTCTCCTCCAGGTCTGGATCAACACAGGTCTCCTCCAGGTCTGGATCAACACAGGTCTCCTCCAGGTCTGGATCAACACAGGTCTCCTCCAGGTCTGGATCAACACAGGTCTCCTCCAGGTCTGGATCAACACAGGTCTCCTCCAGGTCTGGATCAACACAGGTCTCCTCCAGGTCTGTTGAAGAGGGTCTGGATCAACACAGGTCTCCTCCAGGTCTGGATCAACACAGGTCTCCTCCAGGTCTGGATCAACACAGGTCTCCTCCAGGTCTGTTGAAGAGGGTCTGGATCAACACAGGTCTCCTCCAGGTCTGGATCAACACAGGTCTCCTCCAGGTCTGTTGAAGAGGGTCTGGATCAACACAGGTCTCCTCCAGGTCTGTTGAAGAGGGCCTGGATCAACACAGGTCTCCTCCAGGTCTGTTGAAGAGGGCCTGGATCAACACAGGTCTCCTCCAGGTCTGTTGAAGAGGGTCTGGATCAACACAGGTCTCCTCCAGGTCTGTTGAAGAGGGTCTGGATCAACACAGGTCTCCTCCAGGTCTGTTGAAGAGGGTCTGGATCAACACAGGTCTCCTCCAGGTCTGTTGAAGAGGGTCTGGATCAACACAGGTCTCCTCCAGGTCTGTTGAAGAGGGTCTGGATCAACACAGGTCTCCTCCAGGCCTGGATCAACACAGGTCTCCTCCAGGTCTGGATCAACACAGGTCTCCTCCAGGTCTGTTGAAGAGGGTCTGGATCAACACAGGTCTCCTCCAGGTCTGGATCAACACAGGTCTCCTCCAGGTCTGGATCAACACAGGTCTCCTCCAGGTCTGTTGAAGAGGGTCTGGATCAACACAGGTCTCCTCCAGGTCTGGATCAACACAGGTCTCCTCCAGGTCTGGATCAACACAGGTCTCCTCCAGGTCTGGATCAACACAGGTCTCCTCCAAGTCTGTTGAAGAGGGTCTGGATCAACACAGGTCTCCTCCAGGTCTGGATCAACACAGGTCTCCTCCAGGTCTGTTGAAGAGGGTCTGGATCAACACAGGTCTCCTCCAGGTCTGGATCAACACAGGTCTCCTCCAGGTCTGGATCAACACAGGTCTCCTCCAGGTCTGGATCAACACAGGTCTCCTCCAGGTCTGTTGAAGAGGGTCTGGATCAACACAGGTCTCCTCCAGGTCTGGATCAACACAGGTCTCCTCCAGGTCTGTTGAAGAGGGTCTGGATCAACACAGGTCTCCTCCAGGTCTGTTGAAGAGGGCCTGGATCAACACAGGTCTCCTCCAGGTCTGTTGAAGAGGGCCTGGATCAACACAGGTCTCCTCCAGGTCTGTTGAAGAGGGTCTGGATCAACACAGGTCTCCTCCAGGTCTGTTGAAGAGGGTCTGGATCAACACAGGTCTCCTCCAGGTCTGTTGAAGAGGGTCTGGATCAACACAGGTCTCCTCCAGGTCTGTTGAAGAGGGTCTGGATCAACACAGGTCTCCTCCAGGTCTGTTGAAGAGGGTCTGGATCAACACAGGTCTCCTCCAGGCCTGGATCAACACAGGTCTCCTCCAGGTCTGGATCAACACAGGTCTCCTCCAGGTCTGTTGAAGAGGGTCTGGATCAACACAGGTCTCCTCCAGGTCTGGATCAACACAGGTCTCCTCCAGGTCTGGATCAACACAGGTCTCCTCCAGGTCTGTTGAAGAGGGTCTGGATCAACACAGGTCTCCTCCAGGTCTGGATCAACACAGGTCTCCTCCAGGTCTGGATCAACACAGGTCTCCTCCAGGTCTGGATCAACACAGGTCTCCTCCAAGTCTGTTGAAGAGGGTCTGGATCAACACAGGTCTCCTCCAGGTCTGGATCAACACAGGTCTCCTCCAGGTCTGTTGAAGAGGGTCTGGATCAACACAGGTCTCCTCCAGGTCTGGATCAACACAGGTCTCCTCCAGGTCTGGATCAACACAGGTCTCCTCCAGGTCTGGATCAACACAGGTCTCCTCCAGGTCTGGATCAAAACAGGTCTCCTCCAGGTCTGGATCAACACAGGTCTCCTCCAGGTCTGGATCAACACAGGTCTCCTCCAGGTCTGGATCAACACAGGTCTCCTCCAGGTCTGGATCAACACAGGTCTCCTCCAGGTCTGGATCAACACAGGTCTCCTCCAGGTCTGGATCAACACAGGTCTCCTCCAGGTCTGTTGAAGAGGGTCTGGATCAACACAGGTCTCCTCCAGGTCTGGATCAACACAGGTCTCCTCCAGGTCTGGATCAACACAGGTCTCCTCCAGGTCTGGATCAACACAGGTCTCCTCCAGGTCTGGATCAACACAGGTCTCCTCCAGGTCTGGATCAACACAGGTCTCCTCCAGGTCTGTTGAAGAGGGTCTGGATCAACACAGGTCTCCTCCAGGTCTGGATCAACACAGGTCTCCAGGTCTGGATCAACACAGGTCTCCTCCAGGTCTGGATCAACACAGGTCTACTCCAGGTCTGGATCAACACAGGTCTCCTCCAGGTCTGGATCAACACAGGTCTCCTCCAGGTCTGGATCAACACAGGTCTCCTCCAGGTCTGGATCAACACAGGTCTCCTCCAGGTCTGGATCAACACAGGTCTCCTCCAGGTCTGGATCAACACAGGTCTCCTCCAGGTCTGTTGAAGAGGGTATGGATCAACACAGGTCTCCTCCAGGTCTGTTGAAGAGGGTCTGGATCAACACAGGTCTCCTCCAGGTCTGGATCAACACAGGTCTCCTCCAGGCCTGTTGAAGAGGGTCTGGATCAACGACAGGTCTCCTCCAGGTCTGTTGAAGAGGGTCTGGTTCAACACAGGTCTCCTCCAGGTCTGTTGAAGAGGGCCTGGATCAGGCTCCCGCCAAGGCGTCATCGTAATGTCGACTCCTGCCAAGGCGTCATCGTAATGTCGACTCCTGCCAAGGTGTCATCGTAATGTCGACTCCTGCCAAGGCGTCATCGTAATGTCGACTCCCGCCAAGGCGTCATCGTAATGTCGACTCCCGCCAAGGCGTCATCGCAATGTCGACTCCCGCCAAGGCGGCATCGTAATGTCGACTCCCGCCAAGGCGTCATCGTAATGTCGACGCCCGCCAAGGCGTCATCGTAATGTTGACGCCCGCCAAGGCGTCATCGTAATGTCGACGCCCGCCAAGGCGTCATCGTAATGTCGACGCCCGCCAAGGCGTCATCGTAATGTCGACGCCCGCCAAGGGGTCATCGTAATGTCGACCCCTGCCAAGGCGTCATCGTAATGTCGACTCCTGCCAAGGCGTCATCGTAATGTCGACTCCTGCCAAGGCGTCATCGTAATGTCGACTCCCGCCAAGGTGTCATCGTAATGTCGACTCCCGCCAAGGTGTCATCGTAATGTCGACCCCTGCCAAGGCGTCATCGTAATGTCGACTCCTGCCAAGGCGTCATCGTAATGTCGACCCCTGCCAAGGTGTCATCGTAATGTCGACTCCTGCCAAGGCGTCATCGTAATGTCGACGCCTGCCAAGGTGTCATCGTAATGTCGACCCCTGCCAAGGTGTCATCGTAATGTCGACCCCTGCCAAGGTGTCATCGTAATGTCGACCCCTGCCAAGGTGTCATCGTAATGTCGACCCCTGCCAAGGTGTCATCGTAATGTCGACTCCTGCCAAGGTGTCATCGTAATGTCGACCCCTGCCAAGGTGTCATCGTAATGTCGACTCCTGCCAAGGCGTCATCGTAATGTCGACGCCTGCCAAGGTGTCATCGTAATGTCGACGCCTGCCAAGGTGTCATCGTAATGTCGACCCCTGCCAAGGTGTCATCGTAATGTCGACCCCTGCCAAGGTGTCATCGTAATGTCGACTCCTGCCAAGGTGTCATCTTAATGTCTCCAGGTCTGTTGAAGAGGGTCTGCATCAATGTTCCCTCTAATTTTTTTTTCGGTCTGAGCAAACACTCAAACCTCCTGAGCAGACATCAGCAACTACTGAGCAATCATACATCACCTTGACACCAACTATCCAAACGTTATATAATGCGAAGTGAGCGCCCCTCACTTCACACAGGTGTGATTTTTTTCTTTTTTCCAAATGGATTTTAAGGTTACGCAAGTTACAACATTTGTATTTTATCAAGGTGGTAGGCTAGCAATTTTAGGAATATTCAGTTAGTATATATGAGTGGTTCTCAACCTTTTCAAGCTGTGACCCCCCAAAGTAATCTTTGAACTGGGGACCCCCCACCAAGACCAGCAACAGAATGGTTCCACAGATAAATATTGTGAAAATAGACGATCTACAAACTTGTAGATCGTCTATTTTCACAATTGTTGCCTCTTACTTTATTATTTAATAATCTGGCCAATGTTTGACCAGTTTTATAGCATAGTTTGCTGATTACTTTTCATGCAGTATTTTTCTTTTAGAGCCTTTGAGGTATTATAGAAGTCTTAAAAGTCCTTAATTTGTCACTTCACTGTCATCTGGGGACCCCCCCCCCCCCCCAAATCATGTGGGGACCCACAGGTTGAGAACGACTGTTATATGAATACTCAATTGTGCATTACATGGGGGGCATGAGAAAACGTAAAAACTTTATTGGGACACACACACACACACACACACACACACT
>NC_136792.1:2331369-2333869 GCF_951216825.1 Electrona antarctica | reverse complement strand
TACCAGGCCAATGCACCATTACACCATACCAGACCAATGCACCATTACACCATACCAGGCCAATTTGACCTCCAACATGTTGTTCTGCTCTCCTCTGTCTCTCTGCTCTCTGCCTCTCACTCTCTGTGCCGCCTCTATTTGTTTCTGCCTATCTGCATCCACTTAATCTCTGTCCGGTCCTGCTGAGATGTGATTTCTATTCCCAAAGGCTCTCACTAAGTAAATACACCTCTGTCTACTGGGGCTGCTGTTTTTACCCAAGCTCCACAAACCCCTGGGAACCCGGATGAGAGACTTTATTTGTGTTTTTTGTCTGTGTGTGTGTGTGTGTGTGTGTGTGTGTGTGTGTGTGTGTGTGTGTGTGTGTGTGTGTGTGTGTGTGTGTGTGTGTGTGTGTGTGTGTGTGTGTGTGTGTGTGTGTGTGTGTGTGTGTGGGTACATATATGCGTTGATGACGGAGGGAGTGAGGGAGTCAGATTAATAATGAATGAGTGAATTTCTTCCAGACTCCCTGAGGGGAGATGGATGCGGGGCGGCGGGGGGGGCAGGGGGAGGGGGGAGATGGATGCAGGGACGGGGGAGGGGGAGGGGGAGGGGGGAGATGGATGCAGGGACGACGCGATTTAGGGATGAAAGGAAAGAAGGGCGCGACAGAGGCTTTGGAACGCATCCATCTCTATTCTTTTTTTGGTGATTGATGGAGAGAGAGAGAGAGAGAGAGAGAGAGAGAGAGAGAGAGAGATTCTATAGACGTGGGATATCATGTAAAGTAAAGGAGTGAATACAGTGATATGAGCCATGGGTCGATATAGGAGACGATGGATCGATATAGGAGACGGCTCAGAGATGAAAATAAATGAAAAATAAAGAGGATTGTAATGTCGCAAAGGGACTTCTCATCGATTCAAACATCCTGCAGTGCCAGTTGTTGTCGATCATGATGTCATCAAATGAACACTGGCATACGCACTGCTTGTTCAAGCGAGAGGTCATGTGGTATAAGAACAAAATAATCAAATTAATTCATTCTGGGCGGGAACCCCTTTTGGTGTTTTAAGCATTATGTTATACTTTAGCTATTGAAAAATAGCAGATCTACATACAAAATGTGTCTTTGAATATATTTACTGGTGGGGGGTCCCTGGAACAACATATTTTCAGATGGGGGGCGGAGGCATATTACATATCATTTTCGGGGTCCTTGACATGAAATATTGAGCACCACTGATACAGAAACATGTTACTTTTTTTTTTTTTTTTTGACGTCGGGCCTAAATGGGTTAATCACGGTTCTGTTCTGTACTGTTCCAGGAAACTCCCACACAGTCTCGCTGGCCCGTTGGCGTCTATACGACTCCCTGCCAAACCAGTGGGATGCTCTCTTGACCTCGGGGAGTGCTTGATACCAACTCCTTGACAGCCCCCCCACACCCAGCTTAGCTTTTTAAACCACTCTGACTACACTCGGGCAGTCCCTGATCGGCCCAGGATTAATAATGCAATGCCCCTTTTAGTGGTCAATGGTCTCGTTGCTTTGTAGAACACTTGAGTATTGCACAAGGGCTTGGTTAAAACGCTCTCAGAGAGAGACAGGGGAGAGAGAGAGAGAGAGAGCGCTAATGACTGCTGCTGTAGAGCAGTCCATTAACCCATTTTGGGCGGGAACCCCTTTTGGTGTTTTAAACATTGTTATAATTTAGCTATTGAAAAATAGCAGATCTACAAGCTCATAGCTCAAGCTTGTAGTTCTGCTATTTTTGAAAAATCTTAGATGGGGTTCAGCGGCCTCTTACATAAAATGTGTGGGTTCCTTGACATGAAATATTGAACACCACTGATACAGAAACATGAGGTTTATCAGAAAACTTTTTTGAAGACATTTTTTAAATTTCGACGTCAGGCCTACATGGGTTAATGGTGTCTGTTTAACTGTAATATACTTTTACTCTCAGTGAGTGAACGTAACGTTATTTTGACCAATCTGAATGGTAGCGTATATATATATGTTTGTACAAATAATTAACACAACTGTTGAGGTTGAAGGCCCTGCTATTGACACATGCAGATCCAATGTGTTCGGGTAGGACCACTGCTGTTCTGACAAGAGGAAGTGTGATATTATTTACGCCATTCGGTGCTCACGCACACACGCACGCACACACACACACACACACACACACACACACACACACATTGCAAGGACTCCTTGAAGAACAGAGCAAGCACACTTTGTGTGCGATGTTACATCTTAAAAGGTGCTTTTGTCTTGGGAGTGTAGCAAAGCAGGTGGAAACAGTGCAGAGACCAAAGGCAAATTTACCGATTTGAAGTCGAAAAGAACTGGAACGTTTAGACGACAATCTGACACAAACTAAAGGAACAAACAGAACCGTACGCTGGGGACTAATCAGAGTACGAGGCACAGCTGGAGTGGTCGGGGACCAGAATGCGCATGGAAACAGGATGATGACTGGCGGGGTGACAGACTCAACCAACGGAG
>NC_136792.1:2263869-2328869 GCF_951216825.1 Electrona antarctica | reverse complement strand
CATCAAAAGGGGTTCTCGCCCAAAATGGTTTAAGGTTATTGTAGCAGTCAATTTATATTGGGGGTCGGGAGGGGGCGGGGCGGGCGTCCCGAGACATTGCCAAATCATTTCCGGGGGTCCCCGGCCAAAAACGTTGAGAACCCCTGGAATAGAAGACATACAAATGCAGTAATTAGTCGTCTGTTAGCACCCTGCATTCAATTCACCCTTTGTCAAGTCCCGCCCGTGGCTGGGGCCCTCTTCGCACCCATTGGTTGCCATTTTGTGGTTGGACAAAAATCCTCTCTCCATCCACTACTACATAGCCACTATGACATGACATGTTTTGCAGTTGCTTCGTATTGATATTGTTATTTTAAACTTGGTGTCAGTAAAAAGGAACATCACAGGTGCAGCACGGTGACTGCAGGGCAGATCATGTTTGTTTTTAGTTTTTTTCCAAAAATGATGTTTTAGCAAATTCAACATAAACAAGGCGGAACAAGGCAGAAAGAGCCTGCTGGTTAGTCAGTCAGGGACCAATCAGAAGGCTGACAAATGGTGAATTTGGGAGCACCCTATAGAAATACATCTTGCTGATCGTGTCCCTCACTGGTGTCGTTTCATTGCGTCTCTCAGCCCCTCCATCCTCGTGTCCCTCACTGGTGTCGTTTCATTGCGTCTCTCAGCCCCTCCATCCTCGTGTCCCTCACTGGTGTCGTTTCATTGCGTCTCTCAGCCCCTCCCCTGAGGAGGGAGAGGAGGCTTCGATTTGACAAAACGGGAACATCCTCAGCTCAGTGAAGCGTTCATTTGACGCCGCATCGATTTCCTCCTGACGTTACACGGTTGGCTCACCGGCAGTGGGTTGTATATAGCCTGTTAGTGCTCAGATGTGGTGTTGTATTCAACGCTGTACTTCTCTCTAAAGTTATTGATACATGCATGAATCTTTCTCATTTATTTCCTCTCCACAGAACACACTTTATATCATGTGAGTGACTGTGAGTGACTGTGAGTGACTTTGAGTGACTGTGAGTGACCCATTCTGATAGTTATACTTGTAGTCTCTCTCTCTACGTCGTCCTCAGACCAGCCCTCCATCGGCGTCTCCAGTCATCTCTGTTCTCCATACATCTGGCCAGCTCCTTTGTGCTTTCTGCACCAGTATCTTTCTATAGTACGTCCACGTAGGTAGGTGTGGGACGTCCTCTCGGTCGATGCGCGCGGGTTGGTTCCCACAGTACAAGCTTTTTGGCCGGGAGTTCTTGGGGTCGGTGGCAGCTAGTGGCCAGCTAGTCTCATCCTCCTTACTGCTATCTTCTCTGATACACTTGGTAATGCCCCGTACAGTGGCCAGCTAGTCTCATCCTCCTTACTGCTATCTTCTCTGATACACTTGGTAATGCCCCGTACAGTGGCCAGCTAGTCTCATCCTCCTTACTGCTATCTTCTCTGATACACTTGGTAATGCCCCGTACAGTGGCCAGCTAGTCTCATCCTCCTTACTGCTATCTTCTCTGTTACACTTGGTAATGCCCCGTACAGCTAGTCTCATCCTCCTTACTGCTATCTTCTCTGTTACACTTGGTAATGCCCCGTACAGTGGCCAGCTAGTCTCATCCTCCTTACTGCTATCTTCTCTGATACACTTGGTAATGCCCCGTACAGTGGCCAGCTAGTCTCATCCTCCTTACTGCTATCTTCTCTGATACACTTGGTAATGCCCCGTACAGTGGCCAGCTAGTCTCATCCTCCTTACTGCTATCTTCTCTGATACACTTGGTAATGCCCCGTACAGTGGCCAGCTAGTCTCATCCTCCTTACTGCTATCTTCTCTGTTACACTTGGTAATGCCTCGTACAGTGGCCAGCTAGTCTCATCCTCCTTACTGCTATCTCCTCTGTTACACTTGGTAATGCCCCGTACAGTGGCCAGCTAGTCTCATCCTCCTTACTGCTATCTTCTCTGTTACACTTGGTAATGCCCCGTACAGTGGCCAGCTAGTCTCATCCTCCTTACTGCTATCTTCTCTGTTACACTTGGTAATGCCCCGTACAGTGGCCAGCTAGTGTCATCCTCCTTACTGCTATCTTCTCTGTTACACTTGGTAATGCCCCGTACAGTGGCCAGCTAGTCTCATCCTCCTTACTGCTATCTTCTCTGTTACACTTGGTAATGCCCCGTACAGTGGCCAGCTAGTCTCATCCTCCTTACTGCTATCTTCTCTGATACACTTGGTAATGCCCCGTACAGTGGCCAGCTAGTCTCATCCTCCTTACTGCTATCTTCTCTGATACACTTGGTAATGCCCCGTACAGACGCTTGTTGGTGATGTGCTCGTCCCTGTTGGTGTTCAGTACCACACGTAACATTCTGGTGTAGCAGGACCCGTCCAGGGGTTTCTGTAGGGCTTGTGTTGGTGTCCAGCATTCACAGCCATAGAGGAGGACGGACTCCACGGTAGCAATGTCGACATGAAATACTAATCCAGCTTGTGTTTCAGTACAGCGCGAGCGTGACAAAAGAGCGGGTGTCGAAGTCCTGACATCACTCGCTCATCCCCTGGTTCTGTCTGGTTCACGCAAAGTAATTTCTCTATACATAAGGTCATCTTAAAATCATTTCATATAAGCGTTGTGGTCCAAAAATAAACAAGGTGTCTCGGCGATATTGTCATGGAGGTGTCTCTGTATCGTTTGCGACAGTCAGTCACTCATTATGATACAGTCTGTTTCTAGCGAAAATGTAACCAATTCAGTAGCAGTAACAATAGTTGATTCTTCATATCCATATGAGTGAAGATGAAGATATTTTTCCAACACAGTTCTTATATGAGGCGATCTAAATGGATTACAATGCTTATAAAAAGTACATGAACCCATGGATTTGCGCCCTCTACCGATGTCACCGACGTCAGACTTCGGTGCTCTATCGTACTTGGTAACGATTCGACTCGATCGGACTCTGCCCATTCTGAATATGGCCTTAGCGTACATACTGCTTGTTCCCGTGACACTCTTATCTTTGTATATACTAGACCTGTACGTGCCCGTCGGCTACTGGCCTACTGGAGAACGATGCAACTTGGGAACCTAATAATACCCGGTGAAAACTTGTCATAGCACCCGTTTTAACTGTCTGTCTGTGTCCCAAATGGAGATCTCTGTATCTGCGTGTGTCTGAAGAGGGCTGACTGACTGTGAAAAGTGGACTGGTTAAATAGGCTAATACATTGTCAGGTGTGGGGTTGCCATGGCAATCAATTGGCTGAGGCAGAGGCTGGAAATTGCACGGGTGAGGGGATTAAGGCTGATTAGGCCCACTGGCAGAGCCTCAGCAGAGCCTTTTTTGGTGGTTCTGGAGAACCGTGGGTCCGCCCGACTCGAGTCCGGGCACTGCACTCCCTGCGGGGGTGTGGAACGCGTGTGTCGAATATGAAGTCGGTGGAGCAAACGGTTCTCAAGGTACGTGCATTACAACCGTACACACACGCACGCACGCACGCACGCACGCACGCACGCACACACGCACACAGACACGCAGACACACAGAGACGTGCAGTGCATTTATAGTAGGATAACAAGGCTGCCTCGCTTCGTTTCCCAGAACTACTGTACCGCCACCCTGAATGTTTAATGCTCATGTATTAGACTTCTACCGTAGGCTATAACATGGAGCGCCTCCTCAACAACTCATTGATACAGAATTATTACAGTAGCTCTCTCTTATTCTTACAGTAGCTCTCTCTTCTGTGGAGGTAAGGTCAGCCAACCCCCCCTACACTAAGGGCTATATTTTGTATATCCCTATACTTACCAGTTTGAAAAAAAAATAAAACGTTTTTAAATTGTTCAAATAGCTATTTTGCCATTTTTGCCAGATGCTCGTCCCCAAAATTGGGACACTGGGTTTTGTTGTTAAAGGGCCACTTCAACCAGTTCTTATTTTAATGATGTTTGGGAGACATTAAACACTTTTCTGGGGGTTTTGTGTGCGTAATACTGTACGTGTTTTTACAAGTGCCAGTGATGTCAATATGTTATGGACACTGGTCTCACTTCCTTCCTGGACTACATGTTGTCTCAGTAAGACGGCCCTCTCCCTCTCCACAAGGTGGGGTGAGTGCAGCAAAGCATTATGGGCATTGTAGTAATCCAGCAGTGAGACCAGTGTCCACAAAACACAAATGACCCACACAAAAACCCCAGGAAAGTGTTTATTGTCTCCCAAACATCATTAAAATAAGATCTGGTTGCAAAAGGGGTGAATTGGCCCCTTTAAATAAATGATGTATAATTACCCCAGCCAGCGTGATTCTGGGTGTCAATGAACAATATCTTTGGCTAAAACAGCCAATCTGCAAGCCCACGACGTTCCGCCTTGTGATGCGTCATGAGCTTGTAGATCTGCTATTTTTCATCCAGTGTTCACCCCCAGAAGGGAAGGGAAGCTAGGGTCCATGTGGCTAAAACAACCAAAGAGAGAGCATCGCATCTTTTTTAAACCACTCACTTGACTTGAAGTGCTCTCGGGAGGTTCCCTCGTCAGTAAAAACACTAGTTTTTACAAATCAAGTTCCCTTGATTAGGGTGCTGGGTATAAAAAACAGTTTGGAAATGCACTCGCCTTGTGCAGAAAACAGGAAACAGACACCATTCGTTGCCATGGTTACCATCATGCCATAGAGCTCCGAAGTCTGACGTCACTTTCAGTAGAGGTCGTCAATCTCCAGGTTCATGTATTTGTTTATTTGCATTGAGATCCCCAAACGGCGATTTTAGGTCGCTTCATATAAGAACTGTGTTTGAAAAATAAACCGACCACCTCGGCGTTTCTGTCAGGGGAGTGGCTGTGCGTCGTTAATGATGTCCATTCATATTTGATACAGCCAGTTTCTAGAGAAAATGGAATTAATGTGACCGCAAAAGCCTTGAAACTACATATGAATGCAATGTCGCTGAGCATATACGTCACGCCCAGCTGTCAACATATTGCGTTCCTGAGATTCCTCGTTGACGTAAGCTCAGCTGGTGGTGACTCGACTCGTACTAACCACGATACATTATATATCAATAAAATAAAAATAAAAATAAACGTAATTAACGTTCAGTTTCTGTTGTGCGACGGGCTGCGGGCAGAAGCAGCCTACCCGGAAATGTAGTCTCTGGGTTGTTTGGCTCGTTTCTAACGCTTATTTTGTTACTCTTTGGGTATATTTGTACATTTCCACCTTCAGTCGATGCTTCATATCCATATGAGTGAAAAGGCCGGGGTGATCGGTTTATTTTTCAAACACAGTTCTTATATGAGGCGATCTAAAATCCCCCTATGGAGAGTACAATGCTTATAAAAACATACAAGAACCTTTGCGCTCACTGCCCTCTACTGGTAGTAGAGGGCAGTGACGTCAGGACTTCGGTGCTCTATGGTGTTACCAGTTATTTTGTTTGTACAGTTATATTGCATTGCATCGTGTATATGTTTGTGTGACATGTGGATCTCATTTATATGGACATTTAAAAGGAATTACAGCGTGACTGTCATAAAGGACATTTCATATACATCCATGGTGTTCATTTCATTTCATTTCATTTATTTATTTATTTCGAACATAATTATTAAAACATAAATGAACAGGCAATGGAAATAAAGGAAGAACTAGATTTAAAATAATAATAAAACGAAATAAAACAAGGGATATCTAATATCCTTATAGTTTATGTTCGAAAAAGGGAAGAAGTTTAGTTAAAAACTTATCGGGTCCTACCCCTTCTTTGTGTATCAAAAAAATAAAATAAAATAAATAGTCAAGCATATACTGTACAAGACAGTCAAGGGTCAAGGTTGACCCTTGAGGACATACATTTATACACTCACAAAAACGTATGCGTACACACTGTACCCAGCTATTCTATCCTATATATATATTTATTATATCTGTTTTAAACATTTTTTTAAACTTATTCCATGTTTCACATTGTTGTACATCATGGTGTTAAAAGTAGTTTTGTTTGTGTGGTTTCATGTATAGTTTTTCACGGTGGGGTAAATAAAGAGCCCTTGTGAACATCAGTTGGAGCGTTGTCTATTCTGCATCAGATGAAGATTGTTTTTGGAGCAATTTATTTATAATTTATTTGTGGTGGTACTTACATTTGTAGGTTGTGGTTTCCATGCGGACACAGAGCAGGGCTGCACAAGGCAATCCAGTCTAGATCGGCATAGACTCGCCCTTGAGGGCTTTATAAGCCAATTCCACTCAAGGCTGCTTGGTTTCGGATGACACTTAATACGGCGCAGCGTCGCGTGAACGTGCATACCGAGTGCAAGTGTGTAGGGCGAGTGGCGTGGAGGCGGTTTCAAAAAAGGGCCCATGAGTGGCTTATGGCAGTGGTTCTCAAAGTGGGGTCCGGGGACCCCCAGGTGTCTTTGAGGGAGTTCCAGGGGGTCCCCAGCTAAATGATAGTTAGGAACCAAATGGACCCTTATGGGTCTGTAACCCTGAGAGTGTACAAATGGAACCAAATGGACCCTATAGCGTGGTCCATTTGTACACTCTCAGAGTTAAATTAACTCAATGATCGCCAAGGACTTATTTAACTTATTTTTCATGATGTCCTGGAGCGCCAAGGACGTGTTTTTTGTGTTATTTAACATGGTAAAAAAAATATATATATATATATATATATATATATATATATATATTTTAGATTTTTTTTTAATAAAATAAATAAATAAAATAAAATAAAAAAATATATATATGGTGACGGTCTGGGACTTTTGGCGCCCCCTGGTGGCGGTGAGTGATATAAATTGGTCCCAGAGATAGAAATGCCATTAAATCATTAAATGGGGGACCGTAGACTGCATGTGGTCCTTGAAATGAAAATGGTTGAAAAGTCCTTGGCATGTATTTTCAAATGGGGGCGGGGGGGCAGGCTATAATGAGTATCATTGTGGGGGTCCTTGACATGGAAATGTTTGGGATCCCCTGGCTCATGGCACAGAGTCCAAAGGAAAGCACCCACATCCCAACAAAAACACTCCCACGTTCAACAACAACAACACGTACATTGGAGGAAAGGAGCGGAAGTGCAGACACTGCACACTATACACCCGATGCAGCGTGTGAACTTCCTTTCCTTTCGTCCGGCTTATGGCACAACCCATTTTCTTTCTTTCATTTTCATTTTCCCAGCCCTCGAGAGGAGCTGTCTGGTCTTGTGGCAAGGTTTGTGCACAAGTGTTTTAGACAACGCTGCTGGTGCTGCAAAATTGCTGCAAAATTTCATCATGCTTTATGTAGCATGTGATGTGTCAAACTACGGGGTTTTCATGATGCTGAATCCATTCCAGGCATTAGTTTAGCAAAAAAACACTCATTGGGCTAAAAACGGTAAAAAATGCCGTCATCACAAATTGATGATGTCAGCAAGTGGGCATGGCCGTTTTAAGCCCAATGAGTGTTTTTTTTTGCAAAACTAATGATTGGAATGGATTCAGCATCATGGAAACCCCCTAGTTTGACACATCACATGCTAGATAAAGCATGATGACATTTTGAATATTTTGCCTTATATAGGTTGTTAGTGGTATGGTCACATATTATGCCAATTATGAAAATTGCCCAACATATGCAAGTTAGCATCCGGCAGTTTCTATACATGCTGGGGACCCATACTCAACATAAAACGTTGGTGTACTCAACATGTCCGGGTTCACTTTTTGGCTACTAGGCTAATGTATATTACTGTATATTACTGTATATGCTGCTAAACTTGAGGTTTATGGGCAAATCTAGTGCCCATAATTGCCTGTTAACTCCTCTGTTCACTCTGTGAGCCAGATTGTTTTGGCTCATAGATATTCTTTTCATCGTGGTAAGCAACACAAAACGTAGATTTGTTTTGGCAAATTAAAAACACTAAATCTAGCTTTATTAAACATCAGGGCCTTTCGCCTGGAACATGATGAATTGTAATGGGCTACATTATTTTATTATCAAAGCACCATCTTGATTTCATGGTTTTATCTGAAAACTACACGAGGCTACACGAGATAACAGAGATAACAGAGATAACAGAGATAACAGAGATAACAGAGCCGCTGTTATCAAGATAACAGCGGCTCTGTTATCAAGATAACAGAGCCGCTGTTATCCTCCAGTTTTATGAGTGAAGTTGGAGTGCATAATGACGGAGGTGGAGTTGTTATTTTATTAAATTAATCTCTCCAACACCAGAATCAGAATCGGTGTTGTTATCACATCAGTAAAAAAAAGTTAAAAAAAAGAAAAGAAAGGGATACAGTAAAAATAAAATAATTTGGGTTAACACATTTTGGGCGGGAACCCCTTTTGGTGTTTTAAAGCACTTAAGCTATTGAAAAATAGCAGATCTACAAGCTCATAGCGCACACCCTGCGGAAACCAAGCAATGGAAGGAAGGTCTGGGGGAGCTGTTGAAGGTCTGGGGGACCTGTTGAAGGTCTGGGGGAGCTGTTGAAGGTCTGGGGGACCTGTTGAAGGTCTGGGGGAGCTGTTGAAGGTCTGGGGGACCTGTTGAAGGTCTGGGGGAGCTGTTGAAGGTCTGGGGGAGCTGTTGAAGGTCTGGGGGAGCTGTTGAAGGTCTGGGGGACCTGTTGAAGGTCTGGGGGAGCTGTTGAAGGTCTGGGGGAGCTGTTGAAGGTCTGGGGGACCTGTTGAAGGTCTGGGGGACCTGTTGAAGGTCTGGGGGAGCTGTTGAAAGTCTGGGGGAGCTGTTGAAGGTCTGGGGGAGCTGTTGAAGGTCTGGGGGAGCTGTTGAAAGTCTGGGGGAGCTGTTGAAGGTCTGGGGGACCTGTTGAAGGTCTGGGGGACCTGTTGAAGGTCTGGGGGAGCTGTTGAAGGTCTGGGGGAGCTGTTGAAGGTATGGGGGACCTGTTGAAGGACTGGGGGAGCTGTTGAAGGTCTGGGGGGCCTGTTGAAGGTCTGGGGGAGCTGTTGAAGGTCTGGGGGACCTGTTGAAGGTCTGGGGGAGCTGTTGAAGGTCTGGGGGAGCTGTTGAAGGTCTGGGGGACCTGTTGAAGGTCTGGGGGAGCTGTTGAAGGTCTGGGGGAGCTGTTGAAGGTCTGGGGGAGCTGTTGAAGGTCTGGGGGACCGTTGATTACACATGAACTCTGCATTATGAACCTGACCCGTGACACGTTTCTTTTGCGATTGGCGTTGATGACACGTTAACCGGTCTTATCGGTCTATTCAGGTCTACTGAGCCTACTGAAAATGACAAGCCTCCTCATACCCTCCCCTAAACTTAACCGCAAGCATGTCGCAGCGCGGTCCTAATATTGACGCATGTTCACCAACCTGAATCCTGTCGGGTTTTTTTCTTCAGTTGGCAGGCATGCCCATACTCGTCGGAAACAATCGTACTGATCCTAACTGATAACTACGGTCTTGTCCATTGATACCACGGATAAACGGGTGCTTATGGGCAGTGCAATATCAGTGGGTTGCACTGCGCAAAAAACAAGGATTACGGGCAGATATACTAAATGTAGAGGACATGTAAATCCAGTACATTTACGGGTGAGTACGGTTGTTTACCTGCCCGGAATCCGCAAATCTACGGGTATGTAGATGTCCGAATTGTACCAATTTAAATATGCAAGGCCCCCTGCTGTGGCTGCTTCCTACCAGTCACACCTTTTGGGCAAGAATCCCCCCCACCCCCCACAACCCCCTCCCAATTCAATTCAATGGAGCTTTATTGGCATGAAGAAAACATACAAATGCTTTTTTGCACTATAGGTTTTTATTTATATTTAGTGTTTTTAGACTTAGACTTATTGTATGGCTGAGCAGGACCTGCAGGGTAATCAACATTTCGTTCTGTACTTGTATGGAATGACAATAAAACTCCTTGAACCTTGAAGTTGAACTTGGCGGAGCCCACTATTAGCTTCCTGTTGAATTATTGTCCCCGGTGCTGAATCCTTGTGAGAATTGGATCTGGAGGAGATTATATCAACAACATTGTGTCTGAAACTTGTAGAATACACATTTCAAGCTATATGAAGAGTTGGCTTTTTTAATTTGTGGTTTATTTCCTCCCATCGAGCTATAGGCGTATATGTTCCTAAATATCTACAGCCACGTAAATATTGTATCTCTCTCCAAGTGACTATATTTTATTATACTAATAATATTATTGTGTTTTCATTAACAAATAGAACTTGTTCTGCTTATTGCCTGGAGTAATTGTTGTTGAAGACAAAAATAGCCCACTCTCTGTATCTCTCTCTCTCCCTCATGTGTGTTGCAATCGTTATATGAAAATATTTAAACTACTTCGGTATACGCACGCACGCACGCACGCACGCACGCACACACGCACACGCACGCGCACATACGCACAAACGCACGCGCGCACATAATGTTTAGTCCATTCCCCCGTTTTGCCGAGAGCCCCTGGAACCCCGTCAAGGACCCACTTCTGAGAACTAGTGCTCTTATGTGCCTGGAGCCCTGGAGAGAAGCTGTCTGGTCTCGCGGCAACAAGTGTTTTAGACAACGCTGCTGGTGGCTTAATGCTACATTACAGAATAAAACTGCCCCTGCGAGCCACATTGTTTTGGCTTCATAGATATATTTATTTATTTTCATTTTCCCCAGACGTAAGCAACAAACAAAAAAAACGTTGATTTATTTGGGACATTAGAAACACTAAATCTAGCTTTATTAAACATCAGGGCCTTTCGCCTGGAAAATGATGAATTGTAATGGGCTACATTATTTTATTATCAAAGCACCATCTTGATTTCATGGTTTTATCTGAAAACTACACAAGATAACAGAGCCGCTGTTATCAAGATAACAGAGCCGCTGTTATCAAGATAACAGAGCCGCTGTTATCAAGATAACAGAGCCGCTGTTATCAAGATAACAGAGCCGCTGTTATCAAGATAACAGAGCCGCTGTTATCAAGATAACAGAGCCGCTGTTATCAAGATAACAGAGCCGCTGTTATCCTCCGGTTTTATGAGTGAAGTTGGAGTGCATAATGACGGAGGTGGAGTTGTTATTTTATTACACCAGAATCAGAATCAGTTATTTATCAGTTATTTATATTTATTATCACATCAAAAGTCAAAAATCACACCCATGTGAAGTGAGTTGTGCAACTCCGTGTGGGGGTCCCCGGAAGTTCTAGACCCACAGGACCACGGCCAGGGTGCCGGCCCGGTTCCGGCGAGCCGCCCCACGTCAGATTTGGCTTTTTCAGACACAACCTTGTTGGTAATCTCCTCCAGAGCACTCCAATTATCTCCAAATGGAACCCAAATGATGTAACATTCTCAGGCACACTGATCCACGAGTGTAATTAATACATTTTGCTTTATGGAAATTACTCTAGTTCATACTGATTAAGACAAGGCAAATGTCTCACATTGCTTCGGGCATTTATACTCAATACGTCGTCTCACTGTCGCAAAGCTGTGATACATTAATGACTGCATGGGTTCCAGCCCGCTTCGCTTCGCTGCGTTCCGTGAATTGGTGTCACTGCGCTACTCAGTCTGGTCAGAAAGGTGTTGACTCGTATTTCATAACATCGCCAGTTTTTCGTTGCCACTGTCGCAATATTGCTTGCTCTTTGTCGGTTTTCTGCTCTACATGTAAAGTGTCTTGAGACAACTTGTTGTGATTTGACACTTTTGAATTGAATTGAATTGAATTGAATTGAATTGAATTGAATTGAATTGAATTGAATTGAATTGAATTGAATTGAAGTTCAATTATAGCATCGATGAGGAATCCAAGCTAATTGAAACTGCATGTTTTCTATTCCTGAAAAGTCGCAATGCCAAAATGGAAGCCATCGTTCTCACCATAATAAAAGTCACAATGCCAAAATGGAAGCCATCGTTCTCACCATAATAAAAGTCACAATGCCAAAATGGAAGCCATCGTTCTCACCATAATAGAAAAGTCGCAATGCCAAAATGGAAGCCATCGTTCTTACCATAATAGAAAAGTCGCAATGCCAAAATGGAAGCCATCGTTCTCACCATAATAGAAAAGTCGCAATGCCAAAATGGAAGCCATCGTTCTCACCATAATAGAAAAGTCGCAATGCCAAAATGGAAGCCATCGTTCTCACCATAATAGAAAAGTCGCAATGCCAAAATGGAAGCCATCGTTCTCACCATAATAGAAAAGTCGCAATGCCAAAATGGAAGCCATCGTTCTCACCATAATAGAAAAGTCGCAATGCCAAAATGGAAGCCATCGTTCTCACCATAATAGAAAAGTCACAATGCCAAAATGGAAGCCATCGTTCTCACCATAATAGAAATGTAAATATATATATATTTTTTAAAATCTTGTTTTAGTGATGAAAAAACAGTGATGATGTCACTGGTGGACGGGTTTCTCAACTGCCCACAGCACTCCTATGAGAATGAGACACAGACTGAGTAGAAAAAGATTGTGCCATTTTATCTGATGTCAGACATCCAGGGACCACATACAGCGGGTCAGACCACATACAGCGGGTCAGACCACATACAGCAGGTCAGACATCCAGGGACCACATACTACTGGTCAGACCTCCAGGGACCACATACAGTGGGTCAGACATCCAGGGACCACATACAGTGGGTCAGACATCCAGGGACCACATACTGTGGGCCAGACATCCAGGGACCACATACAGCGGGTCAGATTGCTCATTTCGTGCCACACAATGCCTGAAAGCACTTCACCAGCAGTGGAGGTGAGACACCTGCAGGTGGAGGTGAGACACCTGCAGGTGGAGGTGAGACACCAGTGGAGGTGAGACACCTGTAGGTGGAGGTGAGACACCTGTAGGTGGAGGTGAGACACCAGTGGAGGTGAGACACCTGTAGGTGGAGGTGAGACACCTGTAGGTGGAGGTGAGACACCTGTAGGTGGAGGTGAGACACCAGTGGAGGTGAGACACCTGTAGGTGGAGGTGAGACACCTGTAGGTGGAGGTGAGACACCAGTGGAGGTGAGACACCTGCAGGTGGAGGTGAGACACCTGCAGGTGGAGGTGAGACACCTGTAGGTGGAGGTGAGACACCAGTGGAGGTGAGACACCTGCAGGTGGAGGTGAGACACCAGTGGAGGTGAGACACCTGCAGGTGGAGGTGAGACCCCTGCAGGTGGAGGTGAGACACCTGTAGGTGGAGGTGAGACACCTGCAGGTGGAGGTGAGACACCTGCAGGTGGAGGTGAGACCCCTGCAGGTGGAGGTGAGACACCTGCAGGTGTCAAAGTGAGCAAACTATTCAAAAGAAAAATGAAAGAAACTGGCATTATGTTAAAAAAGGCCTTTTGTGGAAGAAAATGCGTGCGTTATATCGCGTGTTATGTTTTCTAAGCCAGTGGTTCCCCAAAGTGGGGCCCGGGGACCCCTAGGGGTACTTGAGGGAGTTCCAGGGGGTCCGGGGACCCCTAGGGGTACTTGAGGGAGTTCCAGGGGGTCCGGGGACCCCTAGGGGTACTTGAGGGAGTTCCAGGGGGACCCCTAGGGGTACTTGAGGGAGTTCCAGGGCGTACCTAGCTCAATTATAGATAGTTAGGAACCAAATGGAAGTTCTAGACCCAAGTTCTGTAACTCTGAGAGTGTACAAATGGACCCGTTTGGGTCCATTTGGTTCCATTTGGACACTCTCAGAGGTAAAATAACAGTGGTTTTAGAATATAAATTGGGGTACCAGAGATAGAAATGCCATTAAATCGGGGGTCCGTAGCATAATGCGTGTGAAACTGGTGGTTCCATGAAATTAATATGTTTCGGAATCACTGCTAGAGCCATACAAATCCTCCCTTATTGGGGTCACTGGTTTCCACGTTTTCAAATGGGCGTCTGTGGCCTAATAAATGTTGATTTGGGGGTCCTTGACACGAGAAGGTTTGGGAACCACTGCTCTAAGCTCATACACTTTAAGAAGACGACGTGTTCATGTTGATGTTCTGTAGATAAAATGTTCTTTATAGATCATGGTCTCTGTCTATGATAGACCGGAGGTGTGGCGGTGACTGTTTTAACCCCCTGTCCATCCGTCTGTGAACAGCTAATCTCCCATCGACGTGAAACTGTGCACACACGCTCCCTAGATCTTTGCAAAACACATTTTTCATAATTATATTACATATTTTTGAGTGGTGCAACCACTCCAAGGAACAGCAATGTCTGTGTTCAACCGTGTGTTCATGTTTGTGTGTGACTATGAGCACCAGTACCAATGAGTACCACAAGTGGCGCTGTTTCTTTAAAGCTCAATTTGACTGGAACAACCTGCCCAGTTCGCTGTAGCTCTCTTGCCTCCTGTCATGTTATCAGCCATACCTTTTCACTCACCTTGAAACGACCTGCATTCTGTGTCTAATTTTATTTGAGGAATTAGTTTTGTACACTGCAGGTGCATGTCTATGTACTGTCTAGCTTTGTAAGGGTAAATACATGCACTATATTTTGGCATTTTTGGAGGATGGGTACTGTGGAAGTTTTGTTTGTGTACTACTACTGTATGCTTGAGTGCATTTCAGTTGTTTTGCTTTGTTCTGCACATGTTACTGCACCACTTCCAACTTGGCATCCCTATATATATATATATATATATATATATATATATATATATATATATATATATATATATATATGTGATTACTTTTCCAGAAATATTAATCTACGAGTTTGTAGACTGGATATTTTTAGCCAAGTGACACCATATCGTACGACAAAGTATGAATCAGTCTTAGTGGCAAAAAGGACCCCCTTGAAAAGGAAACGTCTCTTCCTTCTCAAGGCGGTTTATCCCTCTAATAAAATGTGTTTACCACAAGATGAGCTTGACGTGGGGGTGTTTTATAGGCAGGGTGTCCCTGTACCTCCATATATAGTAACAGCCTATGTTGGGAAACCCAATTTAAAAGAGGAACCCATTTCACTTTTATAACTTAGAAAATTGAACTCTAAACAATCTGCCGTTGGAGGGAGTGTAGAACAATAGCGATGCAACACGCACGCACGCGCACACACACACATGCCTATGTGTTCCGGACCTGCCCCTCCATTCCATTCCACCCTTCTTGGATGGCATCCATAATGTAAGGCATAATAAAGATTTAGCCTGTACTTAATCCCCGCCGACCATTAGATGGCGCTATTGGCTCAGAGCGTCAAGGTTTTCAGGCTGCACGGCTCCTATATTTGAAGCGACACCACCGGAATCGACGTACTTCCGGGAACACGGAATAATTTCCGGGGCACAGCTAGGGCAGATACTTTCCTTTTCATCATAATCGCTGGCAACGATCCCCCGAGGACACCATCATTTTTGTATTGACCTCCGAAAACATGGATGTTTTGTGTGATCACCTCAATCCTGGAATCCTGGAGTTGTAAAATGTGCTATATAAATGAAGTGGATTGGATACTTTTATTGTACTACATCTTGGAAATGTCCGTGAAGGTCTAAAGTGATACCTGCCCATTTTAAAGATTTGAGTACCACAGACGAAAAACAGTCTAAGTCCAAATTTCAGACTGACCCCTCCACGAAAAGGCCTTGTTGTCCTGAACCCTTATCTATCATTTATATATTATGGATCAATAGTGTGGACTTAGACTGTTATTCGTCTGTGGTACTCATTTATTCATGGTGGCAACCCAAAATGGCTAGAGAAAATGTTGTTTTCATATAAACCCCCTGTACTGCGTGCCACTTTGTAGACACTCTAACAACACCTGTTGAATAATATTAACAGTTCTACTGCGTAACCCGCGTTCCCCGTTATTTAATCCATGTGTCGGTGCTGCTTAATAGTTACGCTAAACCCGCTATTTGTTTAATGTGTTTAATTCGCCGTTTTTTTAATAATTAAAAAGAAAGAGCGGATTTGTCGCAGACCTGGTGACGAGGCCGATGATGACGAAACCGGAAATCTAGCCATGCGCTCTGGGCTGCTAGGGCTTCTGGGAAAATGAGTTCAATGCAAGTAAACAGGAGTTTTGACTGGAGCCTCTGCCTCCGCAGAGGCTGTTTTCGTTTCGCATTGTAATGGCGTCATGTTTTTCTCTTCAACCACAAACCATGGGACTATTTTCTGCTGGATCTTCGTGGATCAAAGCTGCAAATACTTGGGCGTATTATGCTCCAAAGGTAATAAGACAATCTAGGCAGCCTAGGTAGGATGGTAGGATGGTAGGATGGTAGGATGAATTTAAAGCCTTGAAAGTGCTAAGAAGGGAAACAAGGAAAAGCAGATATGTTAAAATGCACATAATTTGACTTTGACAGCATCTCCAGTGTTTTAGCTACATGTGAGTCGTCTGTGCGACTAAGACACTTTGTTCCCCTATAATGACATGGCCAGAATACGGACAATACTGTGTATGTGGATAATTCACACATGCAAACCAAAGAGCTGCATATCCTCTTCCCGTTTGTCTTTCTGTAGCTCTTAAATGACAGTTATCTGTAGATGTAGATGGTTGCACATTTTTGTTGAATGTTCACCTATGACATGCCCAGAATAGGAGACATGTGAATGTGCAGTATATAATACTTGCATTGTACCTGGAACCGTACCCAGATCATCTTGTTCACTGTATGAGAAAGTTAAAATTATATTCATAAAATAAAACGCCTTTGGGTAAAGGACACATCTGGTGGTATTGTAGCAGGGGTCTGCAACCTCCCAGACTCCCTGCCCAGGAGTTTAGACTTTTATAATGAATGTAGAATTATGCAGGATGTAATTTACATACAAAATGTG
This sequence comes from Electrona antarctica, assembly GCF_951216825.1. Lineage (NCBI taxonomy): Eukaryota > Metazoa > Chordata > Actinopteri > Myctophiformes > Myctophidae > Electrona > Electrona antarctica. The sequence continues at coordinate 2,312,099 of NC_136792.1, read as the reverse complement.
AGGAGACTTTATTCATGATTGTGACTACATTTGTTTGTAAATAGTTTAGCAAAAATCCTCTCCCTCACATTTATGCCAGTGTGCCAGTGATCACCATCCTTTCCTGTGTGAAAAGAGGAGTTAACAGGCAATTATGGGCACTGTATTTTGCCCGTAAACCTCAAGTTTAGCAGCATATACAGTAATATACAGTAATATACAGGTGTGATGGTACAATTCGGGAGTTTGACCGGAGTTTGTTGGAAAGTTTAACGGGAGTTTCCTGTAATATACACATCCGTATTTAGAGATGTCCCGATACTGTATCGGTATCGGGAAAAGTATCGGATCGGCCCTTATTTGTCATATCGGGTCAAATCGGTATCGGTGAATATGCCAGTCTAACCACCGATCCGACACAGGGGTTGACACTATGGTAGGTAAATAAAATGTCGGGGCATGTGGAGTTTGCTTTGGAGTTGCCCAAACTGCAAGTGCACATTTGAGTGAGGAGTCTGCTATAAACACAACACGAGATATATAGCTAGATTGCTATAAACACAACACGAGATATATAGCTAGATTGCTATAAACAAAACACGAGATATATAGCTAGATTGCTATAAACACAACACGAGATATATAGCTAGATTGCTATAAACACAACACGAGATATATAGCTAGATTGCTATAAACACAACATGAGATATATAGCTAGATTGCTATAAACACAACATGAGATCACGACACTGGTATCGGTATTCAGTATCGGTATCGGCTAACACAGAAATTGAGGTATCGGGATCGGATCGGAAGCGAAACAATCATCCTTATCCGTATTCCATGCTTTTTGCACAGCGATATCTCCCTCACACTTATGCCAGTGTGCCAGTGATCAGCCTCCTTTGCGCCCCCTGTTGTTGTAGCACATGTTTACACCCAATGGCAATGCCACTGTGTCGTTAAGGAGACGTTGAGTAATGGCGCTCTGCTGTAGCAGCATGATGAACTGATGACCACAGGGCCTCATGCAGTACGATAGAGACAGGAGGTACACTACGATGCAACAGCATCAAAGGGAGATATGACTAATGCACGTATACTGACATGGAACACGCCACTGGCCGGCGGTGGTACAACCTCTGGGGTCCCGCATGTTGACCTGATGCCGTGTATAATTTATCCCATTCTGGGCGGGAACCCCTTTTGGTGTTTAGAAGCATTATGTTGTGCTTTAGCTGTTGAAAAATAGCAGATCTACAAGCTCATAGCGCGGCACCGAGTGCCGCGCTATGAGCTTGTAGGTCTGCTATTTTTTGAAAAATCGTGAAAATGTGGCACAAATCTTTTTAATATATATTATTACTATTATTATTATATTATTATTATTATTATTAACTCAAAACGTTGCGTCTGGAGGGTTCGTGGAACTACATATTTTCAGATGGGGGTCGGCGGCCAAATACATGTAATTCTGGGGGTCCTTGACATGAAATAGTTTGAGAAACACTGACATAGAAACATATGGTTTCTCAGAAAACGGTCAGGATTTAGAAGACATTTTGTAGAATCTTTCTCAGGTCGAAATGGGATAAACACCGCTCAGCATCTGCTCTGGGGGACGGACGGACGGACTGACTTAGCTAAAAGTTTTCAGCTTTCAACGCATGCATGATGCTACTGTAAAAAAAGAAAAAAAGAGAAAAATAATGTGGCCTGTGGCGCACTGAACAGCACATACTCTCCATTGTAAATGAGTCGTGAGGCGCAGAGGCCCTGGAACAGGCTCTCTGTGGAGGAGCTGTCTGAGCCTTAAGGAGCGCTATGACAGATAATCTGTAGGAGATCTTACAGCGGAGCCAGCAGGGATTAGGAGATTATGACTAACCCGTTCTGTACGGGAACCCCTTGTGGTTTTTTTATTGAAAAATAGCAGATCTACAAGCTCGTAGCGCGGCACCGAGTGCCGCGCTACGAGCTTGTATGTCTGCTATTTCTTTTGGGAAAATCGTGAAAATGTGGTGCAAATCTTTTGAGTATATATATTCTTTCAGAGCGAATGTTTTTAACTCAAATCTTTGTTTCTAGGGAAGTTACAACATATTTTCAGATGCTGGTCGACGGCCAATTACATATAATTTTGGGGGTCCTTGACATGAAAATGTTTGAGAACGACTGACACACAAATATAGGGTTTTTCGAGAAAACTGTCACGATTTAGAAGACATTAATTTTGTAGAATCGTCCTCGGGTCTAAATGTGCTAATACTGAGCCATAACAACGAGAAGCTGCCGGCTGCGCTATATCAAACCCAAGGCCCAATAGGAGCGCTGGCCTAATTTCTTCCCGGGGACTCTGAGGGAGGGTAGCAGCGGTATATCTGCATGCTGGAACGCAGCTTGTGGCATCGTTTGATTTACAACGACACATGTTTCTTTCTCTGTATTTTATGTTCTATTTAATTCAATAAAGATTATGTTTCTGTGAGTTACTGTACCTCAGACATTTGTTGCTCTTTGCAGCCGCTATGCAAGAGGGTACCATTTATTATACAGTATGCAAGAGGTATGCAAGAGGGTACCATTTATTATACAGTATGCAAGAGGTATGCAAGAGGGTACCATTTATTATACAGTATGCAAGAGGTATGCAAGAGGGTACCATTTATTATACAGTATGCAAGAGGTATGCAAGAGGGTACCATTTATTATACAGTATGCAAGAGGTATGCAAGAGGGTACCATTTATTATACAGTATGCAAGAGGTATGCAAGAGGGTACCATTTATTATACAGTATGCAAGAGGGTACCATTTATTATACAGTATGCAAGAGGGTACCATTTATTATACAGTATGCAAGAGGGTACCATTGCTTTGAGGGGAGCTCGTTTTATCTAAAAAAAACAAAAACACTGACTGACTGAAACCCAGTGGTGGAAAAAGTACTCAATTGTTTTACTTAAGTAAAACTACTTTGTTACAAATAAAAGTACGGAATTGAAAATGTACTTGAGTAAAAGTACAAAAGTATCGGCATCAAAATGTACTTACAGTACAAAAAGTTAAAGTATACTCATTGTGCAGAATGTGTCATTTCACAAGTTCAAAATGTGTACAAAATCTATTGAAAATAGCAGATCTACAAGCTCACAGTGCGTCACGTTGCGACGCATTGAGAGCCTATTGAGAGCTATTGAGCCCATTGAGAGCTATTGAGCCTATAGCCAAGCTATAGGCTCCACACGGTCACACGCCCACGCCCACACTGTCCAAAGCAGACAAATAATCCGTGAATTATGTGATCTGGGTGTAAAACGCAACAGCCTGCTGACCAACTGGTATTAAATCATCCAATCAAGCTGCAGAACGCCAACCAGCTGGCCTATTTATCATCCAATTAGGAGGCAGAATGCTAAACAGTGATTCATGGCTCAAAGCCTAACAAGAGGAAGGATCCCATGACATGAACAACACGCACGCATGCACGCACGCGTGCACGTGCGCACACACGGACCACCCGGCTCCAGAATGTGTCTCCTCCTTCCCAGGGTAACAGATAATAAATCAGGCAACTCATTGCTACCTTCCTACATCAGTCATCTCCCTGCGTGACCACACGCACGCACGCACGCACGCACGCACGCACGCACGCACGCACGCACGCACGCACGCACGCACGCACGCACGCACGGTCCTGTCTTGTGATATATCTTGTTGCCAGCTTCACCTAGCTGGAAAGCAGGAACATCAGGGGTGCTTCTCTGTACTACCATGCCCAAACAGGTGTGCGTGTGCATGCGGGTGGGTGGGCATGCTTGTTTTGATGATGTGCATGTCTCTTGCCGGCGTCTCGTGGGCTGCTTAGCCTGCTTCCAAACAATTATTTTAATTTAGAAATGATGGGAGTCACAAAAAAACATGCACTCTAAATTACCTCCCCCTGGCCAGCCGGAGCGCCTGATGGAGGGGAAAGGAACTGGTCTCTATACTGCCTCCCCCTGGCCAGCCGGGGCGCCTGATGGAGGGGAAAGGAGCTGGTCTCTATACTGCCTCCCCCTGGCCAGCCGGGGCGCCTGATGGAGGGGAAAGGAACTGGTCTCTATACTGCCTTCCCCTGGCCAGCCAACTGTAGCTGTCCATGGTTCTACAGTAACTGTAGCTGTAACCATGGTTCTATAGTAACTGTAGCTGTCCATGGTTCTAGATTAACTGTAGCTGTAACCATGGTTCTATAGTAACTGCAGCTGTCCATGGTTCTAGATTAACTGTAGCTGTAACCATGGTTCTATAGTAACTGCAGCTGTCCATGGTTCTATAGTAACTGTAGCTGTCCATGGTTCTATAGTAACTGTAGCTGTCCATGGTTCTACATTAACTGTAGCTGTCCATGGTTCTATAGTAACTGTAGCTGTAACCATGGTTCTATAGTAACTGTAGCTGTCCATGGTTCTATAGTAACTGTAGCTGTCCATGGTTCTATAGTAACTGTAGCTGTAACCATGGTTCTATAGTAACTGTAGCTGTCCATGGTTCTACAGTAACTGTAGCTGTCCATGGTTCTATAGTAACTGTAGCTGTAACCATGGTTCTATAGTAACTGTAGCTGTAACCATGGTTCTATAGTAACTGTAGCTGTCCATGGTTCTACAGTAACTGTAGCTGTCCATGGTTCTATAGTAACTGTAGCTGTCCATGGTTCTATAGTAACTGTAGCTGTAACCATGGTTCTATAGTAACTGTAGCTGTCCATGGTTCTACAGTAACTGTAGCTGTCCATGGTTCTAAAGTAACTGTAGCTGTCCATGGTTCTATAGTAACTGTAGCTGTCCATGGTTCTATAGTAACTGTAGCTGTAACCATGGTTCTATAGTGACTGTAGCTGTAACCATGGTTCTATAGTAACTGTAGCTGTCCATGGTTCTACAGTAACTGTAGCTGTCCATGGTTCTATAGTAACTGTAGCTGTCCATGGTTCTATAGTAACTGTAGCTGTAACCATGGTTCTATAGTAACTGTAGCTGTCCATGGTTCTACAGTAACTGTAGCTGTCCATGGTTCTATAGTAACTGTAGCTGTCCATGGTTCTACAGTAACTGTAGCTGTCCATGGTTCTATAGTAACTGTAGCTGTCCATGGTTCTATAGTAACTGTAGCTGTAACCATGGTTCTATAGTAACTGTAGCTGTCCATGGTTCTACAGTAACTGTAGCTGTCCATGGTTCTATAGTAACTGTAGTTGTAACCATGTTTCTACAGTAACTGTAGCTGTAACCATGGTTCTATAGTAACTGTAGCTGTCCATGGTTCTATAGTAACTGTAGCTGTAACCATGGTTCTATAGTAACTGTAGCTGTCCATGGTTCTATAGTAACTGTAGCTGTAACCATGGTTCTATAGTAACTGTAGCTGTCCATGGTTCTATAGTAACTGTAGCTGTAACCATGGTTCTATAGTAACTGTAGCTGTAACCATGGTTCTATAGTAACTGTAGCTGTCCATGGTTCTATAGTAACTGTAGCTGTCCATGGTTCTATAGTCACTGTATCTGTCCATGGTTCTACATTAACTGTAGCTGTCCATGGTGCTATAGTAACTGTAGCTGTCCATGGTTCTCTAGTAACTGTAGCTGTCCATGGTTCTATAGTAACTGTAGCTGTAACCATGGTTCTATAGTAACTGTAGCTGTAACCATGGTTCTATAGTAACTGTAGCTGTAACCATGGTTCTCTAGTAACTGTAGCTGTCCATGGTTCTCTAGTAACTGTAGCTGTCCATGGTTCTCTAGTAACTGTAGCTGTCCATGGTTCTCTAGTAACTGTAGCTGTCCATGGTTCTATAGTCACTGTATCTGTCCATGGTTCTACATTAACTGTAGCTGTCCATGGTGCTATAGTAACTGTAGCTGTCCATGGTTCTCTAGTAACTGTAGCTGTCCATGGTGCTATAGTAACTGTAGCTGTCCATGGTTCTCTAGTAACTGTAGCTGTCCATGGTTCTATAGTAACTGTAGCTGTCCATGGTTCTACAGTAACTGTAGCTGTCCATGGTTCTATAGTAACTGTAGCTGTCCATGGTTCTACAGTAACTGTAGCTGTCCATGGTTCTATAGTAACTGTAGCTGTCCATGGTTCTATAGTAACTGTAGCTGTAACCATGGTTCTATAGTAACTGTAGCTGTAACCATGGTTCTATAGTAACTGTAGCTGTCCATGGTTCTACAGTAACTGTAGCTGTCCATGGTTCTATAGTAACTGTAGCTGTCCATGGTTCTATAGTAACTGTAGCTGTCCATGGTTCTATAGTAACTGTAGCTGTAACCATGGTTCTATAGTAACTGTAGCTGTCCATGGTTCTATAGTAACTGTAGCTGTCCATGGTTCTATAGTAGCTGTAGCTGTCCATGGTTCTATAGTAACTGTAGCTGTAACCATGGTTCTATAGTAACTGTAGCTGTCCATGGTTCTATAGTAACTGTAGCTGTCCATGGTTCTATAGTAACTGTAGCTGTAACCATGGTTCTACAGTAACTGTAGCTGTCCATGGTTCTACAGTAACTGTAGCTGTCCATGGTTCTATAGTAACTGTAGCTGTAACCATGGTTCTATAGTAACTGTAGCTGTCCATGGTTCTATAGTAGCTGTCCATGGTTCTATAGTAGCTGTCCATGGTTCTATAGTAACTGTAGCTATAACCATGGTTCTATAGTAACTGTAGCTGTCCATGGTTCTATAGTAGCTGTCCATGGTTCTATAGTAGCTGTAACCATGGTTCTATAGTAACTGTAGCTGTAACCATGGTTCTACAGTAACTGTAGCTGTCCATGGTTCTATAGTAACTGTAGCTGTCCATGGTTCTATAGTAACTGTAGCTGTCCATGGTTCTATAGTAACTGTAGCTGTAACCATGGTTCTATAGTAACTGTAGCTGTCCATGGTTATATAGTAACTGTAGCTGCCCATGGTTCTATAGTAACTGTAGCTGTAACCATGGTTCTATAGTAACTGTAGCTGTAACCATGGTTCTATAGTCACTGTAGCTGTCCATGGTTCTATAGTAACTGTAGCTGTAACCATGGTTCTACAGTAACTGTAGCTGTAACCATGGTTCTATAGTAACTGTAGCTGTCCATGGTTCTATAGTAACTGTAGCTGTCCATGGTTCTATAGTAACTGTAGCTGTAACCATGGTTCTATAGTGACTGTAGCTGTAACCATGGTTCTATAGTAACTGTAGCTGTCCATGGTTCTACAGTAACTGTAGCTGTCCATGGTTCTATAGTAACTGTAGCTGTCCATGGTTCTATAGTAACTGTAGCTGTAACCATGGTTCTATAGTAACTGTAGCTGTCCATGGTTCTACAGTAACTGTAGCTGTCCATGGTTCTATAGTAACTGTAGCTGTCCATGGTTCTACAGTAACTGTAGCTGTCCATGGTTCTATAGTAACTGTAGCTGTCCATGGTTCTATAGTAACTGTAGCTGTAACCATGGTTCTATAGTAACTGTAGCTGTCCATGGTTCTACAGTAACTGTAGCTGTCCATGGTTCTATAGTAACTGTAGTTGTAACCATGTTTCTACAGTAACTGTAGCTGTAACCATGGTTCTATAGTAACTGTAGCTGTCCATGGTTCTATAGTAACTGTAGCTGTAACCATGGTTCTATAGTAACTGTAGCTGTCCATGGTTCTATAGTAACTGTAGCTGTAACCATGGTTCTATAGTAACTGTAGCTGTCCATGGTTCTATAGTAACTGTAGCTGTAACCATGGTTCTATAGTAACTGTAGCTGTAACCATGGTTCTATAGTAACTGTAGCTGTCCATGGTTCTATAGTAACTGTAGCTGTCCATGGTTCTATAGTCACTGTATCTGTCCATGGTTCTACATTAACTGTAGCTGTCCATGGTGCTATAGTAACTGTAGCTGTCCATGGTTCTCTAGTAACTGTAGCTGTCCATGGTTCTATAGTAACTGTAGCTGTAACCATGGTTCTATAGTAACTGTAGCTGTAACCATGGTTCTATAGTAACTGTAGCTGTAACCATGGTTCTCTAGTAACTGTAGCTGTCCATGGTTCTCTAGTAACTGTAGCTGTCCATGGTTCTCTAGTAACTGTAGCTGTCCATGGTTCTCTAGTAACTGTAGCTGTCCATGGTTCTATAGTCACTGTATCTGTCCATGGTTCTACATTAACTGTAGCTGTCCATGGTGCTATAGTAACTGTAGCTGTCCATGGTTCTCTAGTAACTGTAGCTGTCCATGGTGCTATAGTAACTGTAGCTGTCCATGGTTCTCTAGTAACTGTAGCTGTCCATGGTTCTATAGTAACTGTAGCTGTCCATGGTTCTACAGTAACTGTAGCTGTCCATGGTTCTATAGTAACTGTAGCTGTCCATGGTTCTACAGTAACTGTAGCTGTCCATGGTTCTATAGTAACTGTAGCTGTCCATGGTTCTATAGTAACTGTAGCTGTAACCATGGTTCTATAGTAACTGTAGCTGTAACCATGGTTCTATAGTAACTGTAGCTGTCCATGGTTCTACAGTAACTGTAGCTGTCCATGGTTCTATAGTAACTGTAGCTGTCCATGGTTCTATAGTAACTGTAGCTGTCCATGGTTCTATAGTAACTGTAGCTGTAACCATGGTTCTATAGTAACTGTAGCTGTCCATGGTTCTATAGTAACTGTAGCTGTCCATGGTTCTATAGTAGCTGTAGCTGTCCATGGTTCTATAGTAACTGTAGCTGTAACCATGGTTCTATAGTAACTGTAGCTGTCCATGGTTCTATAGTAACTGTAGCTGTCCATGGTTCTATAGTAACTGTAGCTGTAACCATGGTTCTACAGTAACTGTAGCTGTCCATGGTTCTACAGTAACTGTAGCTGTCCATGGTTCTATAGTAACTGTAGCTGTAACCATGGTTCTATAGTAACTGTAGCTGTCCATGGTTCTATAGTAGCTGTCCATGGTTCTATAGTAGCTGTCCATGGTTCTATAGTAACTGTAGCTATAACCATGGTTCTATAGTAACTGTAGCTGTCCATGGTTCTATAGTAGCTGTCCATGGTTCTATAGTAGCTGTAACCATGGTTCTATAGTAACTGTAGCTGTAACCATGGTTCTACAGTAACTGTAGCTGTCCATGGTTCTATAGTAACTGTAGCTGTCCATGGTTCTATAGTAACTGTAGCTGTCCATGGTTCTATAGTAACTGTAGCTGTAACCATGGTTCTATAGTAACTGTAGCTGTCCATGGTTATATAGTAACTGTAGCTGCCCATGGTTCTATAGTAACTGTAGCTGTAACCATGGTTCTATAGTAACTGTAGCTGTAACCATGGTTCTATAGTCACTGTAGCTGTCCATGGTTCTATAGTAACTGTAGCTGTAACCATGGTTCTACAGTAACTGTAGCTGTAACCATGGTTCTATAGTAACTGTAGCTGTCCATGGTTCTATAGTAACTGTAGCTGTAACCATGGTTCTATAGTAACTGTAGCTGTCCATGGTTCTATAGTAACTGTATCTGTAACCATGGTTCTATAGTAACTGTAGCTGTAACCATGGTTCTATAGTAACTGTAGCTGTCCATGGTTCTATAGTAACTGTAGCTGTCCATGGTTCTATAGTCACTGTATCTGTCCATGGTTCTACATTAACTGTAGCTGTCCATGGTGCTATAGTAACTGTAGCTGTCCATGGTTCTCTAGTAACTGTAGCTGTCCATGGTTCTATAGTAACTGTAGCTGTAACCATGGTTCTATAGTAACTGTAGCTGTAACCATGGTTCTATAGTAACTGTAGCTGTAACCATGGTTCTCTAGTAACTGTAGCTGTCCATGGTTCTCTAGTAACTGTAGCTGTCCATGGTTCTCTAGTAACTGTAGCTGTCCATGGTTCTCTAGTAACTGTAGCTGTCCATGATTCTATAGTCACTGTATCTGTCCATGGTTCTACATTAACTGTAGCTGTCCATGGTGCTATAGTAACTGTAGCTGTCCATGGTTCTCTAGTAACTGTAGCTGTCCATGGTGCTATAGTAACTGTAGCTGTCCATGGTTCTCTAGTAACTGTAGCTGTCCATGGTTCTATAGTAACTGTAGCTGTCCATGGTTCTATAGTAACTGTAGCTGTCCATGGTTCTACAGTAACTGTAGCTGTCCATGGTTCTATAGTAGCTGTCCATGGTTCTATAGTAGCTGTCCATGGTTCTATAGTAACTGTAGCTATAACCATGGTTCTATAGTAACTGTAGCTGTCCATGGTTCTATAGTAGCTGTCCATGGTTCTATAGTAGCTGTAACCATGGTTCTATAGTAACTGTAGCTGTAACCATGGTTCTACAGTAACTGTAGCTGTCCATGGTTCTATAGTAACTGTAGCTGTCCATGGTTCTATAGTAACTGTAGCTGTCCATGGTTCTATAGTAACTGTAGCTGTAACCATGGTTCTATAGTAACTGTAGCTGTCCATGGTTATATAGTAACTGTAGCTGCCCATGGTTCTATAGTAACTGTAGCTGTAACCATGGTTCTATAGTAACTGTAGCTGTAACCATGGTTCTATAGTCACTGTAGCTGTCCATGGTTCTATAGTAACTGTAGCTGTAACCATGGTTCTACAGTAACTGTAGCTGTAACCATGGTTCTATAGTAACTGTAGCTGTCCATGGTTCTATAGTAACTGTAGCTGTAACCATGGTTCTATAGTAACTGTAGCTGTCCATGGTTCTATAGTAACTGTAGCTGTAACCATGGTTCTATAGTAACTGTAGCTGTCCATGGTTCTATAGTAACTGTAGCTGTAACCATGGTTCTATAGTAACTGTAGCTGTAACCATGGTTCTATAGTAACTGTAGCTGTCCATGGTTCTATAGTAACTGTAGCTGTCCATGGTTCTATAGTCACTGTATCTGTCCATGGTTCTACATTAACTGTAGCTGTCCATGGTGCTATAGTAACTGTAGCTGTCCATGGTTCTCTAGTAACTGTAGCTGTCCATGGTTCTATAGTAACTGTAGCTGTAACCATGGTTCTATAGTAACTGTAGCTGTAACCATGGTTCTATAGTAACTGTAGCTGTAACCATGGTTCTCTAGTAACTGTAGCTGTCCATGGTTCTCTAGTAACTGTAGCTGTCCATGGTTCTCTAGTAACTGTAGCTGTCCATGGTTCTCTAGTAACTGTAGCTGTCCATGGTTCTATAGTCACTGTATCTGTCCATGGTTCTACATTAACTGTAGCTGTCCATGGTGCTATAGTAACTGTAGCTGTCCATGGTTCTCTAGTAACTGTAGCTGTCCATGGTGCTATAGTAACTGTAGCTGTCCATGGTTCTCTAGTAACTGTAGCTGTCCATGGTTCTATAGTAACTGTAGCTGTCCATGGTTCTATAGTAACTGTAGCTGTCCATGGTTCTACAGTAACTGTAGCTGTCCATGGTTCTATAGTAACTGTAGCTGTCCATGGTTCTACAGTAACTGTAGCTGTAACCATGGTTCTATAGTAACTGTAGCTGTCCATGGTTCTACAGTAACTGTAGCTGTCCATGGTTCTATAGTAACTGTAGCTGTCCATGGTTCTATAGTAACTGTAGCTGTAACCATGGTTCTATAGTAACTGTAGCTGTCCATGGTTCTATAGTAGCTGTAGCTGTCCATGGTTCTATAGTAACTGTAGCTGTAACCATGGTTCTATAGTAACTGTAGCTGTCCATGGTTCTATAGTAACTGTAGCTGTAACCATGGTTCTACAGTAACTGTAGCTGTCCATGGTTCTACAGTAACTGTAGCTGTCCATGGTTCTATAGTAACTGTAGCTGTAACCATGGTTCTATAGTAACTGTAGCTGTCCATGGTTCTATAGTAGCTGTCCATGGTTCTATAGTAGCTGTCCATGGTTCTATAGTAACTGTAGCTATAACCATGGTTCTATAGTAACTGTAGCTGTCCATGGTTCTATAGTAGCTGTCCATGGTTCTATAGTAGCTGTAACCATGGTTCTATAGTAACTGTAGCTGTAACCATGGTTCTACAGTAACTGTAGCTGTCCATGGTTCTATAGTAACTGTAGCTGTCCATGGTTCTATAGTAACTGTAGCTGTCCATGGTTCTATAGTAACTGTAGCTGTAACCATGGTTCTATAGTAACTGTAGCTGTCCATGGTTCTATAGTAACTGTAGCTGTAACCATGGTTCTATAGTAACTGTAGCTATAACCATGGTTCTATAGTAACTGTAGCTGTCCATGGTTCTATAGTAACTGTAGCTATAACCATGGTTCTATAGTAACTGTAGCTGTAACCATGGTTCTATAGTAACTGTAGCTATAACCATGGTTCTATAGTAACTGTAGCTGTAACCATGGTTCTATAGTAACTGTAGCTATAACCATGGTTCTATAGTAACTGTAGCTATAACCATGGTTCTATAGTAACTGTAGCTGTAACCATGGTTCTATAGTAACTGTAGCTATAACCATGGTTCTATAGTAACTGTAGCTGTAACCATGGTTCTATAGTAACTGTAGCTATAACCATGGTTCTAAAGTAACTGTAGCTATAACCATGGTTCTATAGTAACTGTAGCTGTAACCATGGTTCTACAGTAACTGTAGCTGTCCATGGTTCTATAGTAACTGTAGCTGTCCATGGTGCTATAGTAACTGTAGCTGTAACCATGGTTCTATAGTAACTGTAGCTATAACCATGGTTCTAAAGTAACTGTAGCTATAACCATGGTTCTATAGTAACTGTAGCTGTAACCATGGTTCTAAAGTAACTGTAGCTATAACCATGGTTCTATAGTAACTGTAGCTGTCCATGGTTCTACAGTAACTGTAGCTGTAACCATGGTGCTATAGTAACTGTAGCTGTAACCATGGTGCTATAGTAACTGTAGCTGTAACCATGGTTCTATAGTAACTGTAGCTATAACCATGGTTCTAAAGTAACTGTAGCTATAACCATGGTTCTACAGTAACTGTAGCTGTCCATGGTTCTATAGTAACTGTAGCTGTCCATGGTTCTATAGTAACTGTAGCTGTCCATGGTTCTATAGTAACTGTAGCTGTAACCATGGTTCTACAGTAACTGTAGCTGTCCATGGTTCTACAGTAACTGTAGCTGTAACCATGGTTCTATAGTAACTGTAGCTGTAACCATGGTTCTATAGTAACTGTAGCTGTCCATGGTGCTATAGTAACTGTAGCTGTCCATGGTTCTATAGTAACTGTAGCTGTAACCATGGTTCTATAGTAACTGTAGCTGTCCATGGTTCTACAGTAACTGTAGCTGTCCATGGTTCTATAGTAACTGTAGTTCTATAGTAACTGTAGCTGTCCATGGTTCTATAGTAACTGTAGTTCTATAGTAACTGTAGCTGTCCATGGTTCTACAGTAACTGTAGCTGTCCATGGTTCTACAGTAACTGTAGCTATAACCATGGTTCTATAGTAACTGTAGCTGTCCATGGTTCTATAGTAACTGTAGCTGTAACTATGGTTCTATAGTAACTGTAGCTGTCCATGGTTCTATAGTAACTGTAGCTGTAACCATGGTTCTATAGTAACTGTAGCTGTCCATGGTTCTATAGTAACTGTAGCTATAACCATGGTTCTATAGTAACTGTAGCTGTCCATGGTTCTATAGTAACTGTAGCTGTAACTATGGTTCTATAGTAACTGTAGCTATAACCATGGTTCTATAGTAACTGTAGCTGTCCATGGTTCTATAGTAACTGTAGCTGTCCATGGTTCTATAGTAACTGTAGCTGTAACCATGGTTCTATAGTAACTGTAGCTGTCCATGGTGCTATAGTAACTGTAGCTGTCCATGGTTCTATAGTAACTGTAGCTGTAACCATGGTTCTATAGTAACTGTAGCTGTCCATGGTTCTACAGTAACTGTAGCTGTCCATGGTTCTATAGTAACTGTAGTTCTATAGTAACTGTAGCTGTCCATGGTTCTATAGTAACTGTAGTTCTATAGTAACTGTAGCTGTCCATGGTTCTATAGTAACTGTAGTTCTATAGTAACTGTAGCTGTAACCATGGTTCTATAGTAACTGTAGCTGTAACCATGGTTCTATAGTAACTGTAGCTGTAACCATGGTTCTATAGTAACTGTAGCTGTAACCATGGTTCTATAGTAACTGTAGCTGTAACCATGGTTCTACAGTAACTGTAGCTGTCCATGGTTCTATAGTAACTGTAGCTGTAACCATGGTTCTATAGTAACTGTAGCTGTCCATGGTTCTATAGTAACTGTAGCTGTAACTATGGTTCTATAGTAACTGTAGCTGTCCATGGTTCTATAGTAACTGTAGCTGTAACCATGGTTCTATAGTAACTGTAGCTGTCCATGGTTCTATAGTAACTGTAGCTATAACCATGGTTCTATAGTAACTGTAGCTGTCCATGGTTCTATAGTAACTGTAGCTGTAACTATGGTTCTATAGTAACTGTAGCTGTCCATGGTTCTATAGTAACTGTAGCTGTAACCATGGTTCTATAGTAACTGTAGCTGTCCATGGTTCTATAGTAACTGTAGCTGTAACCATGGTTCTATAGTAACTGTAGCTGTAACTATGGTTCTATAGTAACTGTAGCTGTCCATGGTTCTATAGTAACTGTAGCTGTAACCATGGTTCTACAGTAACTGTAGCTGTCCATGGTTCTATAGTAACTGTAGCTGTAACTATGGTTCTATAGTAACTGTAGCTGTCCATGGTTCTATAGTAACTGTAGCTGTAACCATGGTTCTATAGTAACTGTAGCTGTCCATGGTTCTATAGTAACTGTAGCTGTAACTATGGTTCTATAGTAACTGTAGCTGTCCATGGTTCTATAGTAACTGTAGCTGTAACTATGGTTCTATAGTAACTGTAGCTGTCCATGGTTCTATAGTAGCTGTAGCTGTCCATGGTTCTATAGTAACTGTAGCTGTAACCATGGTTCTACAGTAACTGTAGCTGTAACCATGGTTCTTTAGTAACTGTAGCTGTCCATGGTTCTACAGTAACTGTAGCTGTCCATGGTTCTATAGTAACTGTAGCTGTAACCATGGTTCTATAGTAACTGTAGCTGTCCATGGTTCTATAGTAACTGTAGCTGTAACCATGGTTCTATAGTAACTGTAGCTGTAACCATGGGTCTATAGTAACTGTAGCTGTAACCATGGTTCTATAGTAACTGTAGCTGTAACCATGGTTCTATAGTAACTGTAGCTGTAACCATGGTTCTATAGTAACTGTAGTTGTCCATGGTTCTATAGTAACTGTAGCTGTCCATGGTTCTACAGTAACTGTAGCTGTAACCATGGTTCTATAGTAACTGTAGCTGTCCATGGTTATATAGTAACTGTAGCTGTCCATGGTTCTATAGTAACTGTAGCTGTAACCATGGTTCTATAGTAACTGTAGCTGTCCATGGTTCTATAGTAACTGTAGCTGTAACCATGGTTCTATAGTAACTGTAGCTGTCCATGGTTCTATAGTAACTGTAGCTGTCCATGGTTCTATAGTAACTGTAGCTGTCCATGGTTCTATAGTAACTGTAGCTGTCCATGGTTCTATAGTCACTGTAGCTGTCCATGGTTCTATAGTAACTGTAGCTGTCCATGGTTCTATAGTAACTGTAGTTGTAACCATGGTTCTATAGTAACTGTAGCTGTCCATGGTTCTATAGTAACTGTAGCTGTCCATGGTTCTATAGTAACTGTAGCTGTAACCATGGTTCTATAGTAACTGTAGCTGTCCATGGTTCTATAGTAACTGTAGCTGTAACCATGGTTCTATAGTAACTGTAGCTGTCCATGGTTCTATAGTAACTGTAGCTGTCCATGGTTCTATAGTAACTGTAGCTGTCCATGGTTCTATAGTAACTGTAGTTGTAACCATGGTTCTATAGTAACTGTAGCTGTAACCATGGTTCTATAGTAACTGTAGCTGTCCATGGTTCTATAGTCACTGTAGCTGTCCATGGTTCTATAGTAACTGTAGCTGTCCATGGTTCTATAGTAACTGTAGCTGTAACCATGGTTCTATAGTCACTGTAGCTGTCCATGGTTCTATAGTAACTGTAGCTGTCCATGGTTCTATAGTAACTGTAGCTGTAACCATGGTTCTATAGTCACTGTAGCTGTCCATGGTTCTATAGTAACTGTAGCTGTAACCATGGTTCTATAGTAACTGTAGCTGTAACCATGGTTCTACAGTAACTGTAGCTGTCCATGGTTCTATAGTAACTGTAGCTGTAACCATGGTTCTACAGTAACTGTAGCTGTCCATGATTCTATAGTAACTGTAGCTGTAACCATGGTTCTGACGTCACTGTAGCTGTCCATGGTTCTATAGTAACTGTAGCTGTAACCATGGTTCTACAGTAACTGTAGCTGTCCATGGTTCTATAGTAACTGTAGCTGTAACCATGGTTCTATAGTAACTGTAGCTGTCCATGGTTCTATAGTAACTGTAGCTGTCCATGGTTCTATAGTAACTGTAGCTGTAACCATGGTTCTATAGTCACTGTAGCTGTAACCATGGTTCTATAGTAACTGTAGCTGTAACCATGGTTCTATAGTAACTGTAGCTGTCCATGGTTCTATAGTAACTGTAGCTGTAACCATGGTTCTACAGTAACTGTAGCTGTCCATGGTTCTATAGTAACTGTAGCTGTCCATGGTTCTATAGTAACTGTAGCTGTAACCATGGTTCTATAGTCACTGTAGCTGTCCATGGTTCTATAGTAACTGTAGCTGTCCATGGTTCTATAGTAACTGTAGTTGTAACCATGGTTCTATAGTCACTGTAGCTGTCCATGGTTCTATAGTAACTGTAGCTGTAACCATGGTTCTATAGTAACTGTAGCTGTAACCATGGTTCTACAGTAACTGTAGCTGTCCATGGTTCTATAGTAACTGTAGCTGTCCATGGTTCTATAGTAACTGTAGCTGTCCATGGTTCTACAGTAACTGTAGCTGTAACCATGGTTCTACAGTAACTGTAGCTGTCCATGGTTCTATAGTAACTGTAGCTGTAACCATGGTTCTATAGTAACTGTAGCTGTAACCATGGTTCTACAGTAACTGTAGCTGTCCATGGTTCTATAGTAACTGTAGCTGCCCATGGTTCTATAGTAACTGTAGCTGTCCATGGTTCTATAGTAACTGTAGCTGTCCATGGTTCTATAGTAACTGTAGCTGTAACCATGGTTCTATAGTAACTGTAGCTGTCCATGGTTCTATAGTAACTGTAGCTGTAACCATGGTTCTACAGTAACTGTAGCTGTAACCATGGTTCCATAGTAACTGTAGCTGTCCATGGTTCTATAGTAACTGTAGCTGTAACCATGGTGCTATAGTAACTGTAGCTGTCCATGGTTCTATAGTAACTGTAGCTGTCCATGGTTCTATAGTAACTGTAGCTGTAACCATGGTTCTATAGTAACTGTAGCTGTAACCATGGTTCTGACGTCACTGTAGCTGTCCATGGTTCTATAGTAACTGTAGCTGTAACCATGGTTCTATAGTAACTGTAGCTGTAACCATGGTTCTGACGTCACTGTAGCTGTCCATGGTTCTATAGTAACTGTAGCTGTAACCATGGTTCTACAGTAACTGTAGCTGTCCATGGTTCTATAGTAACTGTAGCTGTAACCATGGTTCTATAGTAACTGTAGCTGTCCATGGTTCTATAGTAACTGTAGCTGTCCATGGTTCTATAGTAACTGTAGCTGTAACCATGGTTCTATAGTCACTGTAGCTGTAACCATGGTTCTATAGTAACTGTAGCTGTAACCATGGTTCTATAGTAACTGTAGCTGTCCATGGTTCTATAGTAACTGTAGCTGTAACCATGGTTCTACAGTAACTGTAGCTGTCCATGGTTCTATAGTAACTGTAGCTGTCCATGGTTCTATAGTCACTGTAGCTGTAACCATGGTTCTATAGTCACTGTAGCTGTAACCATGGTTCTATAGTAACTGTAGCTGTAACCATGGTTCTATAGTAACTGTAGCTGTAACCATGGTTCTATAGTAACTGTAGCTGTCCATGGTTCTATAGTAACTGTAGCTGTAACCATGGTTCTACAGTAACTGTAGCTGTCCATGGTTCTATAGTAACTGTAGCTGTCCATGGTTCTATAGTAACTGTAGCTGTAACCATGGTTCTACAGTAACTGTAGCTGTCCATGGTTCTATAGTAACTGTAGCTGTCCATGGTTCTATAGTAACTGTAGCTGTAACCATGGTTCTATAGTAACTGTAGCTGTCCATGGTTCTATAGTAACTGTAGCTGTAACCATGGTTCTACAGTAACTGTAGCTGTCCATGGTTCTACAGTAACTGTAGCTGTCCATGGTTCTATAGTAACTGTAGCTGTAACCATGGTTCTATAGTAACTGTAGCTGTAACCATGGTTCTATAGTAACTGTAGCTGTCCATGGTTCTATAGTAGCTGTCCATGGTTCTATAGTAGCTGTCCATGGTTCTATAGTAACTGTAGCTATAACCATGGTTCTATAGTAACTGTAGCTGTCCATGGTTCTATAGTAGCTGTCCATGGTTCTATAGTAGCTGTAACCATGGTTCTATAGTAACTGTAGCTGTAACCATGGTTCTACAGTAACTGTAGCTGTCCATGGTTCTATAGTAACTGTAGCTGTCCATGGTTCTATAGTAACTGTAGCTGTCCATGGTTCTATAGTAACTGTAGCTGTAACCATGGTTCTATAGTAACTGTAGCTGTCCATGGTTCTATAGTAACTGTAGCTGTAACCATGGTTCTATAGTAACTGTAGCTATAACCATGGTTCTATAGTAACTGTAGCTGTCCATGGTTCTATAGTAACTGTAGCTATAACCATGGTTCTATAGTAACTGTAGCTGTAACCATGGTTCTATAGTAACTGTAGCTATAACCATGGTTCTATAGTAACTGTAGCTGTAACCATGGTTCTATAGTAACTGTAGCTATAACCATGGTTCTATAGTAACTGTAGCTATAACCATGGTTCTATAGTAACTGTAGCTGTAACCATGGTTCTATAGTAACTGTAGCTATAACCATGGTTCTATAGTAACTGTAGCTGTAACAATGGTTCTATAGTAACTGTAGCTATAACCATGGTTCTAAAGTAACTGTAGCTATAACCATGGTTCTATAGTAACTGTAGCTGTAACCATGGTTCTAAAGTAACTGTAGCTATAACCATGGTTCTATAGTAACTGTAGCTGTCCATGGTTCTACAGTAACTGTAGCTGTAACCATGGTGCTATAGTAACTGTAGCTGTAACCATGGTTCTATAGTAACTGTAGCTGTAACCATGGTTCTATAGTAACTGTAGCTGTCCATGGTTCTATAGTAACTGTAGCTGTAACCATGGTTCTACAGTAACTGTAGCTGTCCATGGTTCTACAGTAACTGTAGCTGTAACCATGGTTCTATAGTAACTGTAGCTGTAACCATGGTTCTATAGTAACTGTAGCTGTCCATGGTGCTATAGTAACTGTAGCTGTCCATGGTTCTATAGTAACTGTAGCTGTAACCATGGTTCTATAGTAACTGTAGCTGTCCATGGTTCTACAGTAACTGTAGCTGTCCATGGTTCTATAGTAACTGTAGTTCTATAGTAACTGTAGCTGTCCATGGTTCTATAGTAACTGTAGTTCTATAGTAACTGTAGCTGTCCATGGTTCTACAGTAACTGTAGCTGTCCATGGTTCTACAGTAACTGTAGCTATAACCATGGTTCTATAGTAACTGTAGCTGTCCATGGTTCTATAGTAACTGTAGCTGTAACTATGGTTCTATAGTAACTGTAGCTGTCCATGGTTCTATAGTAACTGTAGCTGTAACCATGGTTCTATAGTAACTGTAGCTGTCCATGGTTCTATAGTAACTGTAGCTATAACCATGGTTCTATAGTAACTGTAGCTGTCCATGGTTCTATAGTAACTGTAGCTGTAACTATGGTTATATAGTAACTGTAGCTATAACCATGGTTCTATAGTAACTGTAGCTGTCCATGGTTCTATAGTAACTGTAGCTGTCCATGGTTCTATAGTAACTGTAGCTGTAACCATGGTTCTATAGTAACTGTAGCTGTCCATGGTGCTATAGTAACTGTAGCTGTCCATGGTTCTATAGTAACTGTAGCTGTAACCATGGTTCTATAGTAACTGTAGCTGTCCATGGTTCTACAGTAACTGTAGCTGTCCATGGTTCTATAGTAACTGTAGTTCTATAGTAACTGTAGCTGTCCATGGTTCTATAGTAACTGTAGTTCTATAGTAACTGTAGCTGTCCATGGTTCTACAGTAACTGTAGCTGTCCATGGTTCTATAGTAACTGTAGTTCTATAGTAACTGTAGCTGTAACCATGGTTCTATAGTAACTGTAGCTGTAACCATGGTTCTATAGTAACTGTAGCTGTAACCATGGTTCTATAGTAACTGTAGCTGTAACCATGGTTCTATAGTAACTGTAGCTGTAACCATGGTTCTACAGTAACTGTAGCTGTCCATGGTTCTATAGTAACTGTAGCTGTAACCATGGTTCTATAGTAACTGTAGCTGTCCATGGTTCTATAGTAACTGTAGCTGTCCATGGTTCTATAGTAACTGTAGCTGTCCATGGTTCTACAGTAACTGTAGCTGTCCATGGTTCTACAGTAACTGTAGCTGTCCATGGTTCTACAGTAACTGTAGCTATAACCATGGTTCTATAGTAACTGTAGCTGTCCATGGTTCTATAGTAACTGTAGCTGTAACTATGGTTCTATAGTAACTGTAGCTGTCCATGGTTCTATAGTAACTGTAGCTGTAACCATGGTTCTATAGTAACTGTAGCTGTCCATGGTTCTATAGTAACTGTAGCTATAACCATGGTTCTATAGTAACTGTAGCTGTCCATGGTTCTATAGTAACTGTAGCTGTAACTATGGTTCTATAGTAACTGTAGCTGTCCATGGTTCTATAGTAACTGTAGCTGTAACCATGGTTCTATAGTAACTGTAGCTGTCCATGGTTCTATAGTAACTGTAGCTGTAACCATGGTTCTATAGTAACTGTAGCTGTAACTATGGTTCTATAGTAACTGTAGCTGTCCATGGTTCTATAGTAACTGTAGCTGTAACCATGGTTCTACAGTAACTGTAGCTGTCCATGGTTCTATAGTAACTGTAGCTGTAACTATGGTTCTATAGTAACTGTAGCTGTCCATGGTTCTATAGTAACTGTAGCTGTAACCATGGTTCTATAGTAACTGTAGCTGTCCATGGTTCTATAGTAACTGTAGCTGTAACTATGGTTCTATAGTAACTGTAGCTGTCCATGGTTCTATAGTAACTGTAGCTGTAACTATGGTTCTATAGTAACTGTAGCTGTCCATGGTTCTATAGTAGCTGTAGCTGTCCATGGTTCTATAGTAACTGTAGCTGTAACCATGGTTCTACAGTAACTGTAGCTGTAACCATGGTTCTTTAGTAACTGTAGCTGTCCATGGTTCTACAGTAACTGTAGCTGTCCATGGTTCTATAGTAACTGTAGCTGTAACCATGGTTCTATAGTAACTGTAGCTGTCCATGGTTCTATAGTAACTGTAGCTGTAACCATGGTTCTATATAAAAGCAGACTTGGCAACCTGACTGTAGAAGGTAACAGTACAGTAAAGAACTTGGGGATCACTATTGATTCTGAACTGAATTTTAATTCACACATTAATCATGTTACCAAGATTGCCTTTTTTCATCTTAGAAATATTGCACGAATCAGAGCCTATTTGTCACTGGACGATGCAAAAACGCTAATCCACGCCTTTGTTTTTTCTCGGCTTGATTACTGCAATGCACTTTTTTCTGGATTGCCTAAGAAATCAACTGACAGATTACAACTTGTCCAAAATGCAGCAGCCAGAGTCTTAACTAGAACTAAGATGAGAGAACATATTACTCCAGTCTTGGCCTCATTGCACTGGCTTCCGGTTGTTTTTAGGATTGATTTTAAAATTCTTTTACTTGTTTATAAAGCTCTCAATGGTCTCGCACCTTCCTACCTACATGACTGCCTGCCGAAATATGTCCCAAACCGCCCCCTAAGGTCTTCCACTGCTGGCCTGCTCGCTCTGCCTAAAAAAATGGCAACTAAAAAATACGGGGAAGCAGCTTTTTGCTTCTACGGGCCGACGGCGTGGAACAAACTCCCACTGTACCTTCGACAGGCAGCCTCTGTAGACATTTTTAAAGCTCAGCTCAAGACCCACTTTTACACCCTTGCTTTTAATTGATTTATCTGTCTTTTAAAAAAAAATGTTATTCATGTCCTCACTGTATTGTTTATGCCCTGCTTTTATTTTATTTTTTGTGTAAAGCACTTTGAGCTGCATTTCATGTCATGAAAGGTGCTATACAAATAAAGTTTTATTATTATTATTATTATTATTATAGTAACTGTAGCTGTAACCATGGGTCTATAGTAACTGTAGCTGTAACCATGGTTCTATAGTAACTGTAGCTGTAACCATGGTTCTATAGTAACTGTAGCTGTAACCATGGTTCTATAGTAACTGTAGTTGTCCATGGTTCTATAGTAACTGTAGCTGTCCATGGTTCTACAGTAACTGTAGCTGTAACCATGGTTCTATAGTAACTGTAGCTGTCCATGGTTATATAGTAACTGTAGCTGTCCATGGTTCTATAGTAACTGTAGCTGTAACCATGGTTCTATAGTAACTGTAGCTGTCCATGGTTCTATAGTAACTGTAGCTGTCCATGGTTCTATAGTAACTGTAGCTGTCCATGGTTCTATAGTAACTGTAGCTGTCCATGGTTCTATAGTCACTGTAGCTGTCCATGGTTCTATAGTAACTGTAGCTGTCAATGGTTCTATAGTAACTGTAGTTGTAACCATGGTTCTATAGTAACTGTAGCTGTCCATGGTTTTATAGTAACTGTAGCTGTCCATGGTTCTATAGTAACTGTAGCTGTAACCATGGTTCTATAGTAACTGTAGCTGTCCATGGTTCTATAGTAACTGTAGCTGTAACCATGGTTCTATAGTAACTGTAGCTGTCCATGGTTCTATAGTAACTGTAGCTGTCCATGGTTCTATAGTAACTGTAGCTGTCCATGGTTCTATAGTAACTGTAGTTGTAACCATGGTTCTATAGTAACTGTAGCTGTAACCATGGTTCTATAGTAACTGTAGCTGTCCATGGTTCTATAGTCACTGTAGCTGTCCATGGTTCTATAGTAACTGTAGCTGTCCATGGTTCTATAGTAACTGTAGCTGTAACCATGGTTCTATAGTCACTGTAGCTGTCCATGGTTCTATAGTAACTGTAGCTGTCCATGGTTCTATAGTAACTGTAGTTGTAACCATGGTTCTATAGTCACTGTAGCTGTCCATGGTTCTATAGTAACTGTAGCTGTAACCATGGTTCTATAGTAACTGTAGCTGTAACCATGGTTCTACAGTAACTGTAGCTGTCCATGGTTCTATAGTAACTGTAGCTGTAACCATGGTTCTACAGTAACTGTAGCTGTCCATGATTCTATAGTAACTGTAGCTGTAACCATGGTTCTGACGTCACTGTAGCTGTCCATGGTTCTATAGTAACTGTAGCTGTAACCATGGTTCTACAGTAACTGTAGCTGTCCATGGTTCTATAGTAACTGTAGCTGTAACCATGGTTCTATAGTAACTGTAGCTGTCCATGGTTTTATAGTAACTGTAGCTGTCCATGGTTCTATAGTAACTGTAGCTGTAACCATGGTTCTATAGTAACTGTAGCTGTCCATGGTTCTATAGTAACTGTAGCTGTAACCATGGTTCTATAGTAACTGTAGCTGTCCATGGTTCTATAGTAACTGTAGCTGTCCATGGTTCTATAGTAACTGTAGCTGTCCATGGTTCTATAGTAACTGTAGTTGTAACCATGGTTCTATAGTAACTGTAGCTGTAACCATGGTTCTATAGTAACTGTAGCTGTCCATGGTTCTATAGTCACTGTAGCTGTCCATGGTTCTATAGTAACTGTAGCTGTCCATGGTTCTATAGTAACTGTAGCTGTAACCATGGTTCTATAGTCACTGTAGCTGTCCATGGTTCTATAGTAACTGTAGCTGTCCATGGTTCTATAGTAACTGTAGTTGTAACCATGGTTCTATAGTCACTGTAGCTGTCCATGGTTCTATAGTAACTGTAGCTGTAACCATGGTTCTATAGTAACTGTAGCTGTAACCATGGTTCTACAGTAACTGTAGCTGTCCATGATTCTATAGTAACTGTAGCTGTAACCATGGTTCTGACGTCACTGTAGCTGTCCATGGTTCTATAGTAACTGTAGCTGTAACCATGGTTCTACAGTAACTGTAGCTGTCCATGGTTCTATAGTAACTGTAGCTGTAACCATGGTTCTATAGTAACTGTAGCTGTCCATGGTTCTATAGTAACTGTAGCTGTCCATGGTTCTATAGTAACTGTAGCTGTAACCATGGTTCTATAGTCACTGTAGCTGTAACCATGGTTCTATAGTAACTGTAGCTGTAACCATGGTTCTATAGTAACTGTAGCTGTCCATGGTTCTATAGTAACTGTAGCTGTAACCATGGTTCTACAGTAACTGTAGCTGTCCATGGTTCTATAGTAACTGTAGCTGTCCATGGTTCTATAGTAACTGTAGCTGTAACCATGGTTCTATAGTCACTGTAGCTGTCCATGGTTCTATAGTAACTGTAGCTGTCCATGGTTCTATAGTAACTGTAGTTGTAACCATGGTTCTATAGTCACTGTAGCTGTCCATGGTTCTATAGTAACTGTAGCTGTAACCATGGTTCTATAGTAACTGTAGCTGTAACCATGGTTCTACAGTAACTGTAGCTGTCCATGGTTCTATAGTAACTGTAGCTGTAACCATGGTTCTACAGTAACTGTAGCTGTCCATGGTGCTATAGTAACTGTAGCTGTCCATGGTTCTATAGTAACTGTAGCTGTAACCATGGTTCTATAGTAACTGTAGCTGTAACCATGGTTCTACAGTAACTGTAGCTGTCCATGGTTCTATAGTAACTGTAGCTGTCCATGGTTCTATAGTCACTGTAGCTGTAACCATGGTTCTATAGTAACTGTAGCTGTAACCATGGTTCTATAGTAACTGTAGCTGTAACCATGGTTCTACAGTAACTGTAGCTGTCCATGGTTCTATAGTAACTGTAGCTGTAACCATGGTTCTATAGTAACTGTAGCTGTCCATGGTTCTATAGTAACTGTAGCTGTAACCATGGTTCTACAGTAACTGTAGCTGTAACCATGGTTCCATAGTAACTGTAGCTGTCCATGGTTCTATAGTAACTGTAGCTGTAACCATGGTGCTATAGTAACTGTAGCTGTCCATGGTTCTATAGTAACTGTAGCTGTCCATGGTTCTATAGTAACTGTAGCTGTAACCATGGTTCTATAGTAACTGTAGCTGTAACCATGGTTCTGACGTCACTGTAGCTGTCCATGGTTCTATAGTAACTGTAGCTGTAACCATGGTTCTATAGTAACTGTAGCTGTAACCATGGTTCTGACGTCACTGTAGCTGTCCATGGTCTATAGTAACTGTAGCTGTAACCATGGTTCTACAGTAACTGTAGCTGTCCATGGTTCTATAGTAACTGTAGCTGTAACCATGGTTCTATAGTAACTGTAGCTGTCCATGGTTCTATAGTAACTGTAGCTTTCCATGGTTCTATAGTAACTGTAGCTGTAACCATGGTTCTACAGTAACTGTAGCTGTAACCATGGTTCTATAGTCACTGTAGCTGTAACCATGGTTCTATAGTAACTGTAGCTGTAACCATGGTTCTATAGTAACTGTAGCTGTCCATGGTTCTATAGTAACTGTAGCTGTAACCATGGTTCTACAGTAACTGTAGCTGTCCATGGTTCTATAGTAACTGTAGCTGTCCATGGTTCTATAGTAACTGTAGCTGTAACCATGGTTCTATAGTCACTGTAGCTGTCCATGGTTCTATAGTAACTGTAGCTGTCCATGGTTCTATAGTAACTGTAGTTGTAACCATGGTTCTACAGTAACTGTAGCTGTCCATGGTTCTATAGTAACTGTAGCTGTCCATGGTTCTATAGTAACTGTAGCTGTCCATGGTTCTATAGTAACTGTAGTTGTAACCATGGTTCTACAGTAACTGTAGCTGTCCATGGTTCTATAGTAACTGTAGCTGTCCATGGTTCTATAGTAACTGTAGCTGTAACCATGGTTCTATAGTAACTGTAGCTGTAACCATGGTTCTATAGTAACTGTAGCTGTAACCATGGTTCTATAGTAACTGTAGCTGTCCATGGTTCTATAGTAACTGTAGCTGTCCATGGTTCTATAGTAACTGTAGCTGTAACCATGGTTCTATAGTCACTGTAGCTGTAACCATGGTTCTATAGTAACTGTAGCTGTAACCATGGTTCTATAGTAACTGTAGCTGTCCATGGTTCTACAGTAACTGTAGCTGTCCATGGTTCTATAGTAACTGTAGCTGTCCATGGTTCTATAGTAACTGTAGCTGTCCATGGTTCTACAGTAACTGTAGCTGTCCATGGTTCTATAGTAACTGTAGCTGTCCATGGTTCTATAGTAACTGTAGCTGTAACCATGGTTCTATAGTAACTGTAGCTGTCCATGGTTCTATAGTCACTGTAGCTGTAACCATGGTTCTATAGTAACTGTAGCTGTAACCATGGTTCTATAGTAACTGTAGCTGTAACCATGGTTCTACAGTAACTGTAGCTGTCCATGGTTCTATAGTAACTGTAGCTGTCCATGGTTCTATAGTCACTGTAGCTGTCCATGGTTCTATAGTAACTGTAGCTGTAACCATGGTTCTATAGTAACTGTAGCTGTAACCATGGTTCTACAGTAACTGTAGCTGTCCATGGTTCTATAGTAACTGTAGCTGTCCATGGTTCTATAGTAACTGTAGCTGTAACCATGGTTCTATAGTAACTGTAGCTGTAACCATGGTTCTACAGTAACTGTAGCTGTCCATGGTTCTATAGTAACTGTAGCTGTCCATGGTTCTATAGTCACTGTAGCTGTAACCATGGTTCTATAGTAACTGTAGCTGTAACCATGGTTCTATAGTAACTGTAGCTGTAACCATGGTTCTACAGTAACTGTAGCTGTCCATGGTTCTATAGTAACTGTAGCTGTAACCATGGTTCTATAGTAACTGTAGCTGTCCATGGTTCTATAGTAACTGTAGCTGTAACCATGGTTCTACAGTAACTGTAGCTGTAACCATGGTTCCATAGTAACTGTAGCTGTCCATGGTTCTATAGTAACTGTAGCTGTAACCATGGTGCTATAGTAACTGTAGCTGTCCATGGTTCTATAGTAACTGTAGCTGTCCATGGTTCTATAGTAACTGTAGCTGTAACCATGGTGCTATAGTAACTGTAGCTGTCCATGGTTCTATAGTAACTGTAGCTGTCCATGGTTCTATAGTAACTGTAGCTGTAACCATGGTTCTATAGTAACTGTAGCTGTCCATGGTGCTATAGTAACTGTAGCTGTCCATGGTTCTATAGTAACTGTAGCTGTAACCATGGTTCCATAGTAACTGTAGCTGTCCATGGTTCTATAGTAACTGTAGCTGTAACCATGGTTCTATAGTAACTGTAGCTGTCCATGGTTCTATAGTAACTGTAGCTGTCCATGGTTCTATAGTAACTGTAGCTGTCCATGGTTCTATAGTAACTGTAGCTGTAACCATGGTTCTATAGTAACTGTAGCTGTAACCATGGTTCTATAGTAACTGTAGCTGTAACCATGGTTCTATAGTAACTGTAGCTGTAACCATGGTTCTATAGTAACTGTAGCTATAACCATGGTTCTATAGTAACTGTAGCTGTCCATGGTTCTACATTAACTGTAGCTGTCCATGGTTCTATAGTAACTGTAGCTGTCCATGGTTCTACAGTAACTGTAGCTGTCCATGGTGCTACAGTAACTGTAGCTGTAACCATGGTTCTACAGTAACTGTAGCTGTCCATGGTTCTGAAGTAACTGTAGCTGTCCATGGTGCTATAGTAACTGTAGCTGTGTCCATGGTTCTACAGTAACTGTAGCTGTCCATGGTTCTGAAGTCACTGTAGCTGTCCATGGTTCTACAGTAACTGTAGCTGTAACCATGGTTCTATAGTAACTGTAGCTGTCCATGGTTCTATAGTAACTGTAGCTGTCCATGGTTCTATAGTAACTGTAGCTGTCCATGGTTCTACAGTAACTGTAGCTGTCCATGGTTCTACAGTAACTGTAGCTGTCCATGGTTCTATAGTAACTGTAGCTGTCCATGGTTCTATAGTAACTGTAGCTGTCCATGGTGCTATAGTAACTGTAGCTGTCCATGGTGCTATAGTAACTGTAGCTGTCCATGGTTCTACAGTAACTGTAGCTGTCCATGGTGCTATAGTAACTGTAGCTGTCCATGGTGCTATAGTAACTGTAGCTGTCCATGGTGCTATAGTAACTGTCCATGGTGCTATAGTAACTGTAGCTGTCCATGGTTCTATAGTAACTGTAGCTGTCTATGGTTCTACAGTAACTGTAGCTGTCCATGGTGCTATAGTAACTGTAGCTGTCCATGGTTCTATAGTAACTGTAGCTGTCCATGGTTCTATAGTAACTGTAGCTGTCCATGGTTCTACAGTAACTGTAGCTGTCCATGGTTCTACAGTAACTGTAGCTGTCCATGGTTCTATAGTAACTGTAGCTGTCCATGGTTCTATAGTAACTGTAGCTGTAACCATGGTTCTATAGTAACTGTAGCTGTCCATGGTTCTACAGTAACTGTAGCTGTCCATGGTTCTACAGTAACTGTAGCTGTCCATGGTGCTATAGTAACTGTAGCTGTAACCATGGTTCTATAGTAACTGTAGCTGTAACCATGGTTCTATAGTAACTGTAGCTGTAACCATGGTTCTATAGTAACTGTAGCTGTCCATGGTTCTACAGTAACTGTAGCTGTCCATGGTGCTATAGTAACTGTAGCTGTCCATGGTTCTATAGTAACTGTAGCTGTCCATGGTTCTATAGTAACTGTAGCTGTCCATGGTTCTATAGTAACTGTAGCTGTCCATGGTTCTACAGTAACTGTAGCTGTCCATGGTTCTATAGTAACTGTAGCTGTCCATGGTTCTATAGTAACTGTAGCTGTCCATGGTTCTATAGTAACTGTAGCTGTCCATGGTTCTATAGTAACTGTAGCTGTCTATGGTTCTACAGTAACTGTAGCTGTCCATGGTGCTATAGTAACTGTAGCTGTCCATGGTGCTATAGTAACTGTAGCTGTCCATGGTTCTATAGTAACTGTAGCTGTCCATGGTTCTACAGTAACTGTAGCTGTCCATGGTTCTACAGTAACTGTAGCTGTAACCATGGTTCTATAGTAACTGTAGCTGTCCATGGTTCTATAGTAACTGTAGCTGTAACTATGGTTCTATAGTAACTGTAGCTGTCCATGGTTCTATAGTAACTGTAGCTGTAACCATGGTTCTATAGTAACTGTAGCTGTCCATGGTTCTATAGTAACTGTAGCTATAACCATGGTTCTATAGTAACTGTAGCTGTCCATGGTTCTATAGTAACTGTAGCTGTAACCATGGTTCTATAGTAACTGTAGCTGTAACCATGGTTCTACAGTAACTGTAGCTGTCCATGGTTCTACAGTAACTGTAGCTGTCCATGGTTCTATAGTAACTGTAGCTGTCCATGGTTCTATAGTAACTGTAGCTGTAACCATGGTTATATAGTAACTGTAGCTGTCCATGGTTCTACAGTAAATGTAGCTGTAACCATGGTTATATAGTAACTGTAGCTGTAACCATGGTTCTATAGTAACTGTTGCTGTAACCATGGTTATATAGTAACTGTAGCTGTCCATGGTTCTACAGTAAATGTAGCTGTAACCATGGTTCTATAGTAACTGTAGCTGTAACCATGGTTCTATAGTAACTGTAGCTGTCCATGGTTCTATAGTAACTGTAGCTGTAACCATGGTTCTATAGTAACTGTAGCTGTCCATGGTTCTATAGTAACTGTAGCTGTCCATGGTTCTACAGTAACTGTAGCTGTAACCATGGTTCTATAGTAACTGTAGCTGTCCATGGTTCTATAGTAACTGTAGCTGTCCATGGTTCTATAGTAACTGTAGCTATAACCATGGTTCTATAGTAACTGTAGCTGTAACCATGGTTCTATAGTAACTGTAGCTGTCCATGGTTCTATAGTAACTGTAGCTGTCCATGGTTCTATAGTAACTGTAGCTGTCCATGGTTCTATAGTAACTGTAGCTGTCCATGGTTCTATAGTAACTGTAGCTGTCCATGGTTCTATAGTA
This sequence comes from Electrona antarctica, assembly GCF_951216825.1. Classification (NCBI taxonomy): domain Eukaryota; kingdom Metazoa; phylum Chordata; class Actinopteri; order Myctophiformes; family Myctophidae; genus Electrona; species Electrona antarctica. The sequence continues at coordinate 2,281,725 of NC_136792.1, read as the reverse complement.
ACTGTAGCTGTCCATGGTTCTACAGTAACTGTAGCTGTAACCATGGTTCTATAGTAACTGTAGCTGTCCATGGTTCTATAGTAACTGTAGCTGTCCATGGTTCTATAGTAACTGTAGCTGTCCATGGTTCTATAGTAACTGTAGCTGTCCAAGGTTCTACAGTAACTGTAGCTGTAACCATGGTTCTATAGTAACTGTAGCTGTCCATGGTTCTACAGTAACTGTAGCTGTCCATGGTTCTACAGTAACTGTAGCTGTAACCATGGTTCTATAGTAACTGTAGCTGTCCATGGTTCTATAGTAACTGTAGCTGTCCATGGTTCTATAGTAACTGTAGCTGTCCATGGTTCTATAGTAACTGTAGCTGTCCATGGTTCTATAGTAACTGTAGCTGTCCATGGTTCTATAGTAACTGTAGCTGTAACCATGGTTCTATAGTAACTGTAGCTGTCCATGGTTCTATAGTAACTGTAGCTGTAACCATGGTTCTATAGTAACTGTAGCTGTCCATGGTTCTATAGTAACTGTAGCTGTCCATGGTTCTATAGTAACTGTAGCTGTCCATGGTTCTATAGTAACTGTAGCTGTAACCATGGTTCTATAGTAACTGTAGCTGTCCATGGTTCTATAGTAACTGTAGCTGTAACCATGGTTATATAGTAACTGTAGCTGTCCATGGTTCTACAGTAAATGTAGCTGTAACCATGGTTATATAGTAACTGTAGCTGTAACCATGGTTCTATAGTAACTGTTGCTGTAACCATGGTTATATAGTAACTGTAGCTGTCCATGGTTCTACAGTAAATGTAGCTGTAACCATGGTTCTATAGTAACTGTAGCTGTAACCATGGTTCTATAGTAACTGTAGCTGTCCATGGTTCTACAGTAACTGTAGCTGTCCATGGTTCTACAGTAACTGTAGCTGTAACCATGGTTCTATAGTAACTGTAGCTGTCCATGGTTCTATAGTAACTGTAGCTGTCCATGGTTCTATAGTAACTGTAGCTGTCCATGGTTCTATAGTAACTGTAGCTGTAACCATGGTTCTATAGTAACTGTAGCTGTCCATGGTTCTATAGTAACTGTAGCTGTAACCATGGTTCTATAGTAACTGTAGCTGTCCATGGTTCTATAGTAACTGTAGCTGTCCATGGTTCTACAGTAACTGTAGCTGTCCATGGTTCTACAGTAACTGTAGCTGTAACCATGGTTCTATAGTAACTGTAGCTGTCCGTGGTTCTGAAGTCACTGTAGCTGTCCATGGTTCTATAGTAACTGTAGCTGTCCATGGTTCTATAGTAACTGTAGCTGTAACCATGGTTCTATAGTAACTGTAGCTGTCCATGGTTCTATAGTAACTGTAGCTGTAACCATGGTTCTATAGTAACTGTAGCTGTCCATGGTTCTACAGTAACTGTAGCTGTAACCATGGTTCTATAGTAACTGTAGCTGTCCGTGGTTCTGAAGTCACTGTAGCTGTCCATGGTTCTATAGTAACTGTAGCTGTAACCATGGTTCTATAGTAACTGTAGCTGTCCATGGTTCTATAGTAACTGTAGCTGTAACCATGGTTCTATAGTAACTGTAGCTATAACCATGGTTCTATAGTAACTGTAGCTGTAACCATGGTTCTATAGTAACTGTAGCTATAACCATGGTTCTATAGTAACTGTAGCTGTCCATGGTTCTATAGTAACTGTACCTGTCCATGGTTCTACAGTAACTGTAGCTGTCCATGGTTCTATAGTAACTGTAGCTGTCCATGGTTCTATAGTAACTGTATCTGTCCATGGTTCTATAGTAACTGTAGCTGTCCATGGTTCTATAGTAACTGTAGCTGTCCATGGTTCTATAGTAACTGTAGCTGTCCATGGTTCTATAGTAACTGTAGCTGTAACCATGGTTCTATAGTAACTGTACCTGTCCATGGTTCTGAAGTCACTGTAGCTGTCCATGGTGCTATAGTAACTATAGTAACTGTAGCTGTCCATGGTGCTATAGTAACTATAGCTGTAACCATGGTTCTGACGTCACTGTAGCTGTCCATGGTTCTATAGTAACTGTAGCTGTCCATGGTTCTATAGTAACTGTAGTTGTCCATGGTTCTATAGTAACTGTAGTTGTCCATGGTTCTATAGTAACTGTAGTTGTCCATGGTTCTATAGTAACTATAGCTGTAACCATGGTTCTGACGTCACTGTAGCTGTCCATGGTTCTATAGTAACTGTAGTTGTCCATGGTTCTATAGTAACTATAGCTGTAACCATGGTTCTGACGTCACTGTAGCTGTCCATGGTTCTATAGTAACTGTAGTTGTCCATGGTTCTATAGTAACTATAGCTGTAACCATGGTTCTGACGTCACTGTAGCTGTCCATGGTTCTATAGTAACTGTAGCTGTCCATGGTTCTACAGTAACTGTAGCTGTAACCATGGTTCTATAGTAACTGTAGCTGTAACGATGGTTCTATAGTAACTGTAGCTGTAACCATGGTTCTATAGTAACTGTAGCTGTCCATGATTCTGAAGTCACTGTAGCTGTCCATGGTTCTATAGTAACTGTAGCTGTAACCATGGTTCTATAGTAACTGTAGCTGTCCATGGTTCTATAGTAACTGTAGCTGTCCATGATTCTGAAGTCACTGTAGCTGTCCATGGTTCTATAGTAACTGTAGCTGTCCATGGTTCTATAGTAACTGTAGCTGTCCATGGTTCTATAGTAACTGTAGCTGTCCACTGTAGCTGTCCATGGTTCTGAAGTCACTGTAGTAACTGTAGCTGTCCATGGTTCTGTAGTGATTTGTTCCACAGTTTAGAAACAAATCTGACTTTTTCTAAACTGTGGAACCATTGGCGTGTAAGCCTGTATACTATAGTATGCCTGTATATTCTCATGGAAGACCCCATAACAGTGTTTCTTTTGCCCAGTGTGGTGCGGATTAGAGCAAGGGTGCACCTGTGGCACCCATGCGTCCCACGTGGTACCCGGCGGGGCTATTCTGATGGTAGTCATTCTATTCTGATGGTAGTCATTCAATTCTGACGGTAGTCATTCTATTCTGATGGTAGTCATTCAATTCTGACGGTAGTCATTCTATTCTGATGGTAGTCATTCTATTCTGATGGTAGTCATTCAATTCTGACGGTAGTCATTCTATTCTGATGGTAGTCATTCTATTCTGATGGTAGTCATTCTATTCTGACGTTAGTCATTCTATTCTGACGGTAGTCATTCTATTCTGACTGTAGTCCCCTGAGCTCCAGCTTGTCCATCTGCTATTTTCGAAAATATTTTGAAAAGATCTTGAAAGTGTGAGAACTACTGATTCAGACGTGTTGTAGAATCGACTTCCGGTCTCGATGGGTTGAATTTAAGATCGTGTTCCCTCCTTATCACAGGAGGGTCCGTGTTCCCTCCTTATCACAGGAGGGTCCGTGTTCCCTCCTTATCACAGGAGGGTCCGTGTGCCCTCCTTATCACAGGAGGGTCCGCAGCCTAATAACTATCAACCTGGGGCTCTAGAGCCACAGGCCTAGTGGAGGTGCAGTTTGGTTGTCTCAGCACCGCCACAGGCCTAGTGGAGGTGCAGTTTGGTTGTCTCAGCACCGCCACAGGCCTAGTGGAGGTGCAGTTTGGTTGTCTCAGCACCGCCACACGCCTAGTGGAGGTGCAGTTTGGTTGTCTCAGCACCGCCACAGGCCTAGTGGAAGTGCAGTTTGGTTGTCTCAGCACCGCCACAGGCCTAGTGGAAGTGCAGTTTGGTTGTCTCAGCACCGCCGCTGTGTTTCCTGTCTTCATGCATCATTCTCCTTCACGTCTTTCCTTGATCTCAGACGATGTTTCCCATCCAGGTCGAGTTGTTAGGAAGTGACATCGGACACGCCTGCACTTCCTCTTGACAAGCTTTGATCCACGAGTTACTTGTTTAGCATCCTGCCCCCTAATTGGATGTTCTCTCGGCACGCACGCACGCACGCACGCACGCACGCACGCACGCACGCACGCACGCACGCACGCACGCACGCACGCACGCACGCACGCGCAAACACAGAGTCCTGTTTGGCACAGAGAAGGACTAGGTAAAAATAGATAAAAGGCGTATGCTCTCGTGCGTGACATACAGTACAGAAGATCAGGAGAGAGAGAGAGAGAGAGAGAGAGAGAGAGAGATGGGAAGAGAGAGAGAGAGAGAGAGAGAGAGAGACAAGGTGACATTGGATGAATGAGAGGTGTGTTGGGTTGGGTTCTGATGTGGAGATCAATCATTTCTAGCATCATTAGTGAAGTTGCAGCAGTGAGTGGTTTATCCTAGAGGCCTCCACAGGACACAGTGGTGGGAAGTATTACTAAGTTTACTTGATAGGATTTCCAATTCACATTATTATTAATACACTACATCTCATGTCCAAATATTGTACTTTTATTCCACTATTACAGTTATCCGGTTTTTGTACCGTATTATGTAGAATATTAGACAACATTTAATTCCAATGATACATTTCGTCCATTTGAAAATAAATCTACAAGCTCACAATGTGTTGCGATGTGACGCATTGTGTACTTGTAGATCTGCTATTGTCCATTTGAAAACCTGAAATAAAGAGTACTGCATAAAGAGTACTTTATACTTTTGCAGTAATTGATCCTTTTACTCAAGTACAAAATGTGCAGTACTTTTTCCACCACTGAAATTCCAGAGTTTTTTTATTTATTTAACTCTGCACAAATGTAATCAAATGCACGAGTTACAAATGGATAAACAAACACATGTCACATTGTGTAGATAGAAGGTCGCACAGGGACTCGGCTTTCAACGTTGTGTGTTATTTTCCAGTCCGTCAGCAGCACAGAACAGAGTGCCCGTTAATCGCTGCATGTGACTGCTTCGGCGCATTTTTCTTTACTCCCCACTTTACAGTGGGGCTCAAGAGGTAGAGCAGAAAGACAGACCTTTTCTGCAGGGGTTTGGGCACCCCCCCCCCCCCCCCCCCCCCCAAATGCATACTTTGGTCCCCATCTACTCCAAATGCACACTTTGGTCCCCATCTACTCCAAATGCATACTTTGGTCCCCATCTACTCCAAATGCATACTTTGGTCCCCATCTACTCCAAATGCATACTTTGGTCCCCATCTACTCCAAATGCATACTTTGGTCCTCATCTACTCCAAATGCATACTTTGGTCCCCATCTACTCACAACACAATGCATCGTAACATTGTAGATCAGATAGGCCTACGTACTATGTTTGCCAAATGTTCCCCTATGTGACATGCCCAGACCGGGGATGTGTGTGCATTTCCTAGGGAACGTACAGTAGGGTTCATGTGGTTAATATTATGTGACTTGTTCTCTCTGTGTGGCTGAGCTCATAGAGGCTCCTGGGTTTTATTGCAGATCTATTTCTGCAGAAATCACTTTAACTGTGAATAATAGGTTTCATGAACAGAGTGCCCCATTTGAAGGTGAAATATTAATTTAAGTTACTGTAAGTGAAGTGAAGAAATCTAAAATAGTAAATGTTTAATATTTACACTGACGTTGAGTTTAACGTTTCCATTTGAATGTGAGACAGTTACACTACTTTAAAACAATGTCCTGAATCACAGAAGGTCTCAAATAACTAGAGCTCATATACTGTAAGTAGATCATGAATCATTGAACATTACTTTAGTAAAGCCAGTTCTCTGATGATGTTGTACTTTATCACGTACAGAAATAGCTGAAATAGATGATCTACAAGCTCACAGAGATCACAAGATCTGCAAGATCTGATATTTTAGCTATTTTGAATATGTATGCCTAACCCAAAATTGGTACGCAAGGACAGTGACATCATCAAGGACAGTGACATCATCAAGGACAGTGACATCATCAAGGACAGTGACATCATCACGGACTGTGACATCATCAAGCTCGTGACACATTCAAAATATTGGATAATTGATGCAACCCGCACGCACGCACGCACACACGCACGCATGCACGCACACACGCACGCACGCACGCACGCACGCACGCACGCACGCACGCACGCACGCACGCACGCACCAAAACGGGCTTAGAAAACAGTGCAAAACACTGGTGTCACGTTTGGTTTTTTTTGTACAGTCTATGCCCGAGGCAGGACGGAACACATGCTGTGTCCTCCATCAATCCTCATGTGTTTATTGAGATGGAAGGAGAGCTGAGAGGGAGTCTTCCCTAGGAGCAGCACTTTGCAACAACCCAGCTCAGAGAATGTCTTTATAAAAGTAAGGTTTTGTATTAGTATAACCCATTTTGACCTGAGATCAGATTCTAAAAATGTCTTCTACATCCTCACAGTTTTCTGAAAAAACGATGTTTCTATGTCAGTCGTTCTTCGATTTTTCAAAAATAGCAGACCTACAAGCTCGTAGCGCGCCACTCGGTGCCGCGCTACGAGCTTGTAGATCTGCTATTTTTCAATAGCTAAAGCATAACATAATGCTAACACCAAAAGTGGTTCCCGCCCAAAATGGGATAATCATCATCTCCATGAAGACCACCTTTATTCCCCCTCTTTCCTCTTTTGATGGTGTTGAACTTTTCAAAGCCATCATGAAATCCAGACGGATGCTTTTAAAAATGTCTATAAAATATACCTCTATACGTCTCCTTTATAGTTCCTCTTCTTTCTGACTGTACTTTGAACTTTCCTTCGAGTATAACGAGCAGTAATTATATCAGTGAAACCATACAGCCGTTAGCCAAGCAGGCCTCTGATTATAGTGTTGTGCATCAAGGAAGAAAAGTGCCAGAGTGAGTGTGTCAGTGTGTGAGTGTGTGAGTGTGTGAGTGTGTGAGTGTGTCAGTGTCTTCCGTATAAGTCCCAAGTTGGCAGAGTCATCAGAAAACCTGACGATACTTATTTCAAACTTATTATAGTCAGCAGCACCTCGGGAAACCCTTTGTCTTTGCATTTTTGGATGTGCAACCTTGAAAGAGGTGCGTGCGTGCGTGCGTGCGTGCGTGCGTGCGTGCGTGCGTGCGTGCGTGCGTGCGTGCGTGCGTGCGTGCGTGCGTGCGTGCGTGCGTGCGTGCGTGCGTGCGTGCGTGCGTGCGTGCGTGCGTGCGTGCGTGCCATTTCCTTCTACTTTTTAAGTCACAGCGAGGGGACATATAGTCTGCAGTGAGTGAATGCAGTGCAGTTATCTGACTCGCTTGAGGTATTTCTGCTTTTTTGCTGTATTAAGCCACCCCCTCCCAGGAAACCGTGTAGAATCCATTCCGACCAACAGTCCTATAGCCTGTGACACAATCCATCTACTGCCTCAAGGTTTGTGGCTCAAATTAGTATGTTATGCCCTATTCAACTATGGCCATTATTGGATTTCTGTAAGCAGGTTGATAGATTGTAGAGTAGCCTAAATCCTCCAGCTATCGCTGCAACTCTATTATAACATACAGTTGTCCTAATCCCTGGGACTGGACACGCCTTCTGTTTAACCACTTTATAACATACAGTTGTCCTAATCCCTGGGACTGGACACGCCTTCTGTTTAACCACTTTATAACATACAGTTGTCCTAATCCCTGGGACTGGACACGCCTTCTGTTTAACCACTTTATAACATACAGTTGTCCTAATCCCTGGGACTGGACACGCCTTCTGTTTAACCACTTTATAACATACAGTTGTCCTAATCCCTGGGACTGGACACGCCTTCTGTTTAACCACTTTATAACATAAAGTTGTCCTAATCCCTGGGACTAGACATGCCTTCTGTTTAACCACTTTCAAACTTTAGTCTCTATAATGGTAATGATCTCTAGATCTCAAACATAATAATTTGACCATGGAAATGGTTCATTCAACCGTTTGCTGGTCTTGTTCAAGTTTCAGAACTCTTCAGGCAAAATAGCATATTGGCAAGCTTACGAGGTGTCATATTTCGACACATTGTATAAAAGCTTGTAGAAGTGCTGTTTTCCCTATTCCCCAGAATAGGAATGCTATAGGGTTCAGAATGCTATAGGGTTCAGAATGCTATAGGATTCAGAATGCTATAGGATTCAGAATGCTATAGGGTTCAGAATGCTATAGGGTTCAGAATGCTATGCTATAGGATTCAGAATGCTATAGGGTTCAGAATGCTATAGGGTTCAGAATGCTATAGGATTCAGAATGCTATGCTATAGGATTCAGAATGCTATAGGGTTCAGAATGCTATAGGGTTCAGAATGCTATGCTATAGGATTCAGAATGCTATAGGGTTCAGAATGCTATAGGGTTCAGAATGCTATAGGGTTCAGAATGCTATAGGGTTCAGAATGCTATAGGGTTCAGAATGCTATAGGGTCAGGTGTAACATAATGCTATAGGGTTCAGAATGCTATAGGGTCAGGTGTAACATAATGCTATAGGGTTCAGGTCACACAGGTTTAGTCATTAGAACATTATTTATACACTATTCATATACTGCACATACGTTCTTTCTCTGCTAAGTACCAACATGTCCGTACCCCCCAGCTATGGAATGTTATCTTTACGAACATATTCGTGCCCCCCCCCCCCCCCCCCCCCAACCATAAAGACAAACCTACGCACCATGGGCGACCGGGCCTTCTGCTCGGTCGCCCCCGAACTGTGGAACGCTCTCCCCGCCCACCTGAGAGCCCCACAGTCGGTCGACACTTTTAAGAGAGGACTAAAAACTTTCCTTTTTACCAAAGCATTTTTATAGGCCTTGCCCTTATATTTTAAATGTTCCTGTTCTATTAGATGTTTTTAATGGTGTGTTGTTTCTTCTGCTTTTATTCATTTTGCTGTAGCACTTTGAGATTCTGACGAATATAAATCAATTATTATTATTATTAGATGATCCATTTATCTGTGTGTGTGTGTGTGTGTGTGTGTGTGTGTGTGTGTGTGTGTGTGTGTGTGTGTGTGTGTGTGTGTGTGTGTGTGTGTGTGTGTGTGTGGGAGATGGCATGGTATTGGCAGACGGTAATGCCCTCTTTAAAGTTGACCGCTAAATCTTTATCCATTTTTGGACAGCTCAGCTATCCTAGACAAAGTGCGGATCTGAAAATGGCACTTAAAGGGACACAACACATATATGCTAATGACGTTTAGAAGATTTAGAACACTTTCCTGGGGGTCTTTATGTGTGTAATATGTGGTTTTAGATATTTTAGATTTTAGCAGAGAGCCCAGTGTCTCTGATGTCATGGACACTGGGCTCACTTCCTTCCTGGACTACAATTCCCATAATGCTTTGGTGCACTGCTCCTCCTTGTGGATAGGGGGAGGGCCGTCTTCCTGAGACAACATGTAGTCCAGGAAGTAAGTGAGTCCAGTGTCCATGACATCAGAGACACTGCAATTTAAATTGACATTTTTAACATGTGTATATCTTTTCTTTTTATATGGGACATTCCCAGGGACTGTATTAACAGTTTGCAGAATTACAGTACATTTCAAGTACAACTCAATACAAAGACTGTTAACTGTGAGTGGACGACACCATGAAGCATTAAACTTGTTTACAATAGGGCCCACCGTTTTCAATTCACCAAAACATTTAGAGACGTACGAATATACACAACAATATAGTCAAAACAGGAAATCATCATAGAGGAGGTAGAAAGGGAAAAGAAACATATACAGTGAGGGGGGGGAAAGGGGTGGGTGGGGGATTCAGATTTTACGGGGGACAGTTTCGAATTGCAGCCGTCCGTATAGGTGCCCTTTGAGAGCAGTTTTGAAGGAGTCAAGGGATTCGCATATGTCTTAATGACTGTCGGTAGGGCGTTCCACATTTTGGTGGCATAGGAGCGAAATTAATTTAGTCCCTTGTTTTGGACCACATCTGATCAGCTGCCGGGGTTTCTAAATCAGTACAATATAGAACATGCCACTGAACCCAGCAGTACAGAACAGAACAGAACACGAAGCCTTGAGCAAACAGTCACTGTTCAAAACTAAATGGGTACAAGGGAGGAGATTTGCCGCGCCGGTATTGCTGTAATCTAGACGTGCTTTCCGGCACTTATCTCGATGGGTGTTACAACCGCTTTGCTGTAATGCAGAGTCATCATCGCGCTTCAGGTAAACAGCAGCTCTATTTTGCACAGAAACGCTGTATTCTGCACTTCCAGAGTACTCTCAGGAGAGGGAATCACAGTCGCCAATTTGTGGGAATAACATACGAGGGGCTGATGGCGTGTAAGTGCACCACAATTTACAGTTGAGTGTGTCTCTCTACTAGAGAGAGAGAAACATGTTTTCCCCACATGCAATATTATCCAAAAACATCATGTTGTTGCGATGACAGCAGTAAAACCGTCATTTAAGCAGCAGCAAAATGGCACCCGCTGAGCACAGGTACATTCAACGACGAACGACTGCAACACTTAATGGGATATTCGCCATGTTTCTTTTTTACCCTCTTTTAATTAGGTGTCTGTGTAGGAGAGATTTGCGGCAGATACTAAACCAAGATATTACAATCTCCGCTAAAGTGCAAGTCTCATCATTTTCTACAAGTAAACACAGTACATGTCTACATAAAGCCAAAGCTATTACGATAGACATAAAACATAAAGGCATTGCTGTTACAGCAACGCACAATTCACCGTGACACTAATGCATTATGGGAAGGCCTCTCGATAAAAGTGTTGCACTAAAGAAGAAGTGATTTAAAAGCAGACGTTGATCAAGCATGATCTCCTCAAGCACGTTGTCCCAGAGTCCAGCACTGTTGATTTTGTCGACTAAGACTATGACGAAAAAAAAGCGTTTTTCATGAAAACTAAAAGAAAAACCTATACAATCTAAAATGTATGTCCCGGCCGGGGATGTACTTGAAAATGTTTTGAGATAATAATGATTCAAAACAAAAATATAGGAAATGAACAGAAGGGAGCCATATGTAAATGTGACGGCGAGAACGACAGACGAATTAGGACAGCAAAACCATGACCTGCAACAGGAAGTAATCTGTTGGAGCTCGGTCACTGTACCCTGTCAAACTGTCCATGGTGTGTGTGTGTGTGTGTGTGTGTGTGTGTGTGTGTGTGTGTGTGTGTGTGTGTGTGTGTGTGTGTGTGTGTGTGTGTGTGTGTGTGTGTGTGTGTGTGTGTGTGTGTGTGTGTGTGTGCGTGCGTGCGTGCGTGCGTGCGTGCGTGCGTGCGTGTGCGTGCGTGCACAGATTGCTGGACAGGGCAGAGGACCTACAAGTGACCTACAACTGCATGCGTAGTGGTCAGTAGATGAATGACCGAGGCCTCGGCCACAGCAGCACTGGCTCCATCTAGTGGTCAGTAGATGAATGGCCGAGGCCTCGGCCACAGCAGCACTGGCTCCATTGTTGTGGTCAGTAGATGAATGACCGAGGCCTCGGCCACAGCGTAGTGGTCAGTAGATGAATGACCGAGGCCTCGGCCACAGCAGCACTGGCTCCATCTAGTGGTCAGTAGATGAATGGCCGAGGCCTCGGCCACAGCAGCACTGGCTCCATCTAGTGGTCAGTAGATGAATGACCGAGGCCTCGGCCACAGCAGCACTGGCTCCATCTAGTGGTCAGTAGATGAATGACCGAGGCCTCGGCCACAGCAGCACTGGCTCCATCTAGTGGTCAGTAGATGAATGACCGAGGCCTCGGCCACAGCAGCACTGGCTCCATCGTTTAGTTCACTGGTCAGTAGATGAATGACCGAGGCCTCGGCCACAGTAGTGGTCAGTAGATGAATGACCGAGGCCTCGGCCACAGTAGTGGTCAGTAGATGAATGACCGAGGCCTCGGCCACAGTAGTGGTCAGTAGATGAATGACCGAGGCCTCGGCCACAGTAGTGGTCAGTAGATGAATGACCGAGGCCTCGGCCACAGTAGTGGTCAGTAGATGAATGACCGAGGCCTCGGCCACAGCAGCACTGGCTCCATCGTTGTGGTCAGTAGATGAATGACCGAGGCCTCGGCCACAGTAGTGGTCAGTAGATGAATGACCGAGGCCTCGGCCACAGTAGTGGTCAGTAGATGAATGACCGAGGCCTCGGCCACAGTAGTGGTCAGTAGATGAATGACCGAGGCCTCGGCCACAGCAGCACTGGCTCCATCGTTGTGGTCAGTAGATGAATGACCGAGGCCTCGGCCACAGTAGTGGTCAGTAGATGAATGACCGAGGCCTCGGCCACAGTAGTGGTCAGTAGATGAATGACCGAGGCCTCGGCCACAGTAGTGGTCAGTAGATGAATGACCGAGGCCTCGGCCACAGTAGTCGTCAGTAGATGAATGACCGAGGCCTCGGCCACAGTAGTGGTCAGTAGATGAATGACCGAGGCCTCGGCCACAGTAGTGGTCAGTAGATGAATGACCGAGGCCTCGGCCACAGTAGCACTGGCTCCATCTAGTGGTCAGTAGATGAATGACCGAGGCCTCGGCCACAGCAGCACTGGCTCCATCTAGTGGTCAGTAGATGAATGACCGAGGCCTCGGCCACAGCAGCACTGGCTCCATCTAGTGGTCAGTAGATGAATGACCGAGGCCTCGGCCACAGCAGCACTGGCTCCATCTAGTGGTCAGTAGATGAATGGCCGAGGCCTCGGCCACAGCAGCACTGGCTCCATCGTTGTGGTCAGTAGATGAATGGCCGAGGCCTCGGCCACAGCAGCACTGGCTCCATCTAGTGGTCAGTAGATGAATGACCGAGGCCTCGGCCACAGCAGCACTGGCTCCATCTAGTGGTCAGTAGATGAATGACCGAGGCCTCGGCCACAGCAGCACTGGCTCCATCGTTGTGGTCAGTAGATGAATGACCGAGGCCTCGGCCACAGTAGTGGTCAGTAGATGAATGACCGAGGCCTCGGCCACAGTAGTGGTCAGTAGATGAATGACCGAGGCCTCGGCCACAGTAGCACTGGCTCCATCTAGTGGTCAGTAGATGAATGACCGAGGCCTCGGCCACAGAAGCACTGGCTCCATCTAGTGGTCAGTAGATGAATGACCGAGGCCTCGGCCACAGCAGCACTGGCTCCATCTAGTGGTCAGTAGATGAATGACCGAGGCCTCGGCCACAGCAGCACTGGCTCCATCGTTTAGTTCACTGGTCAGTAGATGAATGGCCGAGGCCTCGGCCACAGTAGTGGTCAGTAGATGAATGACCGAGGCCTCGGCCACAGTAGTGGTCAGTAGATGAATGACCGAGGCCTCGGCCACAGTAGTGGTCAGTAGATGAATGACCGAGGCCTCGGCCACAGTAGTGGTCAGTAGATGAATGACCGAGGCCTCGGCCACAGTAGTGGTCAGTAGATGAATGACCGAGGCCTCGGCCACAGTAGTGGTCAGTAGATGAATGACCGAGGCCTCGGCCACAGTAGTGGTCAGTAGATGAATGACCGAGGCCTCGGCCACAGTAGTGGTCAGTAGATGAATGACCGAGGCCTCGGCCACAGCAGCCCTGGCTCCATCGTTTAGTTCACTGACTGAAGGTCACCTTCAGTAAAACAACAACACCTGGATACTTTATTTTCTTTTAGGTTGCTATATCCCATTCTGACCTGAGATCAGATTCTAAACATGTCTTCTACATCCTGACAGTTTTCTGAAAAAGCTATGTTTCTGTGTCAGTGGTTCTTCGATTTTTCAAAAATAGCAGACCTACAAGCTCGTAGCGCGCCACTCGGTGGCGCGCTATGAGCTTGTAGATCTGCTATTTTTCAATAGCTAAAGCATAACATAATGCTAACACCAAAAGGGGTTCCCGCGCAGAATGGGATAATTACTGAAGTTAAACTGTTTATTGTTTGTGTTGTTTGTTGTTCTTTACTTCCTCCATGTGCTCTTTACAGGAGAGTATACAGAATTGAATTATACAGAATTTATAAGGGTCCATTTGGTTCCATTTGTACAACTCTCAGAGTTACAGACCCATAAGGGTCCATTTTGGTTCCATTTGTACAACTCTCTGAGTTACAGACCCATAAGGGTCCATTTTGGTTCCATTTGTACAACTCTCAGAGTTACAGACCATAAGGGTCCATTTTGGTTCCATTTGTACAACTCTCAGAGTTACAGACCCATCAGGGTCCATTTGGTTCCATTTGTACAACTCTCTGAGTTACAGACCATATAGGGTCCATTTGGTTCTAAACTATAATTTAGCTGGAGACCCCCTGGAACTCCCTCAAGGACCCCTGGGGGTCCCCGGACCCCACTTTGGGAACAACTGTATCCTATACAGACAAACATGTGCATGGGTCTCTCATGGGAATAAGACATGTCACATTATTGCAACAGACTTGTAGGATTTCCTTCCCTGGGTCTAATTGAATCCACTTGGTACATAATTAAACCGTTGTGCGGTTGGTGCTGATGTTGCTTCAGAGCCTCGGCTCTCACCAGCATCAATAACAGCTGCGACATTAGCATACATGATTTCATGGCATAGTGGCTTGGAACCTAAGTTGACTAGTCGGAAAATTAAGCCTGCAAAATCATTCTGGAGAACGAGCTGATACATTTTGTCGACTGGGAGTTTGGAGTTGTGTGCGATTAGCAGTACATATAAGTAGGGGTGTAACGATACATCGAAACATCGATTTTAATTTCAAGAATCGAAGTGTATCGAAATGAAAACGGCAACAATGACTATATCGTATCGTATCGTTTTGCAATGCAAATAATCAGTATCTAGCCCACGATAATAAGTATTGGGGCTAGAAGTTAGTGGCCTATAAAACGAACATCAATCATCAAACTTCCTCAAATTACAATATTGTAATCAATCTTAGACATGGTTTAGTGTGTGCATGTGTGTGCGTGCGTGCGTGCGTGCGTGCGTGCGTGCGTGCGTGCGTGCGTGCGTGCGTGCGTGCATGTGTGCGTGCGTGCGACAGCTATGCTATCACCACTTGAACAGACAGTGAGCATCAGTAATGAATGTATCACTGTAGCTTGAACTCTCACCATCAGTAATGTCATGACAGGCTGGGTTCCCTGCAGGCTGCATGGGTCTGATTAATTATGAACACACGCCATCGCAGGGTCCCAGACGGGCCTAAAAGAAAGCTCTGAGTCTAACCAAAGTCCCAGATTTTAGAGGAGACTGGTCATCAAAATGAATAGACAATGCGGTGGATAAATGACTGAGTTTATGTCTTGTACCAAACAGCATACTACAGGATTTCTTCATATTCACTATGAGATTATTATTAGAGAGCCATTTCTGGAGCAAAGAGAACTCTGATTACAGCGAGCTTTGGATTTGTGCTATATCAGAGTGTGACGAGTGGATGACCGTGTCATCTGCAAATAGATGCATAGAACAGAGTGACATTATTTTGGGGAGATCATTAATAGAAATTGAAAACAGTAGAGGACCCAATATGGAGCCTTGTGGGACCCCCTTGTCAACCACTAGACAGTCTGAATGAGCTTGATGGAATGAAACACACTGACGGCGGTTGTGAAGATAAGCACTAAACCAAAATAACGCTTGCTGAGAGACCCCAATTGCATACAGTTTATCTAAAAGTAAATAATGGTCCACCAAGTCAAAGGCTTTCGTTAGATCAATACAAATAGCACCAGTTAAATGACCTTTGTTAAGCTATGATAGATAGTGCTGAAAGGCCCCAATGAAGTGTTGGTTTAGATCTTCCTTGATTGATTGATTGATTGATTGATTGAAATATGTATTAACAGTTTTTGCAGAATTACAGTACATTTCAAGCACAACTCAATTAAGGCTGTTAACTGTGAGTGGACGACCCAATAAAGCATTACACTTGTTTACAAGAGGGTCCACCTTGTTCAATTCATCAAAACATTTAGAGACGTACAAATAGACACCTCTCTATAGCCAAAGAACAGAACAGGAATTCATCATAAAGGAGGTGAAAAGGGAAAAGAAACATATACAGTGAGGGGAAAAAGGGGAGCCTTCGCTAAAAGCTACATATAGTCTCCAGGAGTAAATTTATGTACAGCCATGTGACCTCCCTCTCCTCTTCATTCCTCTCCTGCTCTCCTCCGGTCCTGTCTCTGCCTCGTCGTCTCCGGTTGCCAGTACAAAGACCCTTTCCATAACACCGACCCCCCCCCCCCACCCATGATTTCTTCATGCCGTCCCAGCATCCGTTCGCCTCCTCGACAAACCCGACAACAATAACAGCCCACCACCCTCGCCTCGCCTCGCTGTGTGCTGCCTGCGTGCTGGACGTTCATCATATTTACATGTCTCTGCTGTCCGGGAGGAAACCTCGTAACTCCAAAAATGTTCATTGTTCAGGAAATGGAAAAATATACATTAGGCCTGACGTCAAAATAAGAAAAACGTTCGCTTCAAAGATTTGTGCCGCATTTTTACGATTTTTCTAAAATAGCAGACCTACAAGCTCGTAGCGCGCCACTCGGTGGCACGCTATGACTTGTAGATCTGCTATTTTTCAATAGCTAAAGTATAACATAATGCTTAGTTAAAACACCAAAAGGGGTTCCCGTCCAGAATGGGTTAAGGAAATTAATAAAACCTTTTATGTTTTTAAACGATGCAATGCTGCCCCATCAAAGTTGGTGTTGTGACATTAGATATTGTCAATTACTTGCATGAGAAGGAGAGAGGTGGTAGAGTTAGCTGTTTTTTCAGTGGTGGAGTTAGCTGTTTTAGCAGACAGTTTGAGGGTCCAATGGAGTTAAGAGGTTTTGTCCAATGCATTTTTTTTTTACTACTTTCCATTGGTTCAATATTTTCGAAACAACACACAGACGTAAAGGGTGTTCAATCATTTTTATGGAGATGGAGATTCCCATGGATTTATGGAGCAAAAATAAAAACCCTCAAAAATGGAGTTATGAGGTTTCCTCCCGACAGCAATATATGGATTTCTGCAGGATATCTGCAGATTTCCTTACAGGTCTCGCCTCAAAGGATAACTGTGAATTAAATATCTCCACTTTTCTCACCTCCTCTCTTTCTTTGCTCTCTCTCTCTCTCTCTCTCTCTCTCTCCTCCCCACCCCCCCTCCTCGCCATGCTTAATCCATTTAGACCTGAAGGACGATTCTAAAAAAAATGTCTTCTCTGTCAGTCGTTCTCAAACCTTTTCATGTCAAGGACCTCCAAATCTATATGTAATTGGACCACTGAACCCCCATCTGGAAATATGTTGTTACAGGGACCACCCCCACAGAAGCAAAGATTTGAGTCAAAAACGTTCGCTCTGAAAGAATACATATTCAAAGATCTGCGACACATTTTCACGATTTTTCAAAAATAGCAGACCCTACAAGCTCGTAGCGCGACACTCGGTGCCGCGCTACGAGCTTGTAGATCTGCTGTTTTTCAACAGCTAAAGTATAACGTAATGCTTTAAAACACCAAAAGGGGTTCCCGTACTGACTGGGTTAGGCCTCTCCTCGGGCGGTATTCTGTGCCGGCGTCACATTCTCCTCCTCGGGCGGTATTCTGTGCCGGCGTCACATTCTCCTCCTCGGGCGGTATTCTGTGTCGGCGTCACATTCTCCTCCTCGGGCGGTATTCTGTGCCGGCGTCACATTCTCCTCTCCTCGGGCGGTATTCTGTGCCGGCGTCACATTCTCCTCTCCTCGGGTGGTATTCTGTGCCGGCGTCACATTCTCCTCCTCGGGCGGTATTCTGTGCCGGCGTCACATTCTCCTCCTCGGGCGGTATTCTGTGCCGGCGTCACATTCTCCTCCTCGGGCGGTATTCTGTGCCGGCGTCACATTCTCCTTCTCGGGCGGTATTCTGTGCCGGCGACACATTCTCCTCCTCGGGCGGTATTCTGTGCCGGCGTCACATTCTCCTCCTCGGGCGGTATTCTGTGCCGGCGTCACATTCTCCTCCTCGGGCGGTATTCTGTGCCGGCGTCACA
>NC_136792.1:2231369-2258869 GCF_951216825.1 Electrona antarctica | reverse complement strand
TAGTACCTTATTTAAGCAGTTTACATGAGTGTAGGGTGTCGACAAAAAATGCATACACTTTAAAGATAAATCCTTTGATCACCCATTTGTTCCCGCTATCAACACAAATTGCTTTGTTACACAAATTGCCACAGGAAGAGACTCAGGAGTGTAAGCAAACCTCACCCTCCTGTCCTCCTCACTGCAGGTGGGACTTGAATAATAACAGTATAGAACAAACACAGGCCTTGGGAACGACTGGCGTGCATAATTAAGCCAGCCAGCTATAGTCAGACCTACTGAATACACAAGAACTACATTTGTCCAAGAACATGAAATAGCCAATCTTGACGGATTTACAAACGGGTTGGTTTATTACAAACGTTGTCAACGTGGCTATGATTCAGGGCGCTTATCTGCTTAATGCTTAATTTTGTTTTTTTATATGAACGTCGTATAAAATCATATACGTCGCTCTCCATTGGCCAGAGTGCGGGTGAGCCATCTAGCTTTCTTATATATATCTATGCGTCTGACCGCATGATACTTGCATAGCGAGGAGAAAGTGATCATTACAACACTGAGATAATATGGTAGTGGTGGCTTTCTTTGTTCCTTGGCATTAAAGAACATTTCTCCTTCCTATATACAAATCTGCCACCAGCTCTAATTGGAAGTAATGGAATCCACGTGGCTTTGCTGTAGAAGCAATAGGCAGGTTTGTTATTGAAAGAAAGTGCGAGTGTATTTGTCTATAGCACATTTGAACAAACGAAACACATCATAAAAGGGAAAGATAGAACTAAAACGGCGGCCGCCAGTGGTGGAAAAAGTACTCAATTGTTTTACTTAAGTAAAAATACCAATACTGCAATTTAGAACTACTTCGTTACAAGTAAAAGCACGGAGTTGAAAATGTAGGCTACTTTCTACTGCAGTAGAAAAGGAGTGCAGGAAGATCGGCCTCAAACTCAATGCCAAGAAAACAAAGGTAATGACAGTCAACTCAACACCGAGGACAAAACCATTGCCTCTGCAGATGTCCCGTCTGCAGTGGCAATGGTTTTGTCCTCGGTGCTCAAGCGAGTCGAGGACTTCAAGTACCGCCTCGGGGCCTGGACTGCCTCAACTGAACAGGATATGAAGGTTCGGAGAGCACTTGCCTGGAAAGCCTTGCACGGGATGAGGAGAGTGTGGAAATCAGACATGGGAGAAGACCTTAAGAGGCGGCTGTTCGGCGCGACAGCTTGGATGACAACACTGTAGAGCTCAAGAACCTGATGTTGGAAAGGAAATGGTGGAGGGCAGCGATCCAGGAATCCCGAGTTGGTGTTGGCTAGACCTCACTCTCGCAGCAACGACAAGGAGAAATATCAGGCACATCAAAGTCAAAGTCATATGATTTGTCACACACGTTACCTCAGTGAAATTTGTTCTCCGCATTTGACCCATCTTTTGGAGCAGTGAGCCGCAGCCAAGGAGCGGTGAGCTGCAGCCGTGCCGCGCTCTGGAATCATTTGATTAGTAGATTTGACCCCCCAATCCAACCCTTTGATGCGGCGTGCCAAGCAGGGAGGCATTGGGTCCCATTTTTACAGTCTTTGGTATGACCCGGCCGGGGATCGAACCCCGACCTCCCAGTTTCAGGACGGACACTCTAACCACAAGGCCACTGTCTGGTGTTAATCAAAATAACAATTCTTCTACATTCTCTTATTGTGCAGACTTCACTTCTTGTAAAGTAATACAGATGTTTACACTCTCAAGAGTCGTTATCCCTAGGCTGGTGAAAAGTGTTGTTTTGATGCAGAAAAATACTCCAGTGTTGCCAGATTATGTGAGTGAAACAAGCGACCAGGTCTATAAAAACAAGCGACCGGTTCCACCACCTGAGCCCTATTACATCAGCTTTTTCAAACAAGCACCTTGAAAGCAAGCAAGCCCAAATAAGCAACTTCCCGTCAGAAATAAGGCCAAACAGAAGCAACCTTTAACTATGAATAGGCTTATTTACAAGTAGGGATGTCCTGATACACTTTTTTCCTTTCCGCTCCGAGCCCGATACCACAATGTCTGTGTTCGTCGATACCGATACCGAATACCTGCAGAGAATAATATATATATAATAATAAAAAAATAAGTCCACCGACTGGGAATAGTGCATGTTTGTAGCTATCTAGCTATATATATCTCGTGTTGTGTTTATAGCAGACTCCTCACTCATGTGCACTTGCAGTTTGGGCAACTCTAAAGCATGCCCCAACATTTTATTTACCTGTCATAGTGTCAACCCCTTACCCCTGTGTCGGATCGGTGGTTAGACTGGCATAGTGTCAACCCCTTACCCCTGTGTCGGATCGGTGGTTAGACTGGCATAGTGTCAACCCCTTACCCCTGTGTCGGATCGGTGGTTAGACTGGCATAGTGTCAACCCCTTACCCCTGTGTCGGATCGGTGGTTAGACTGGCATAGTGTCAACCCCTTACCCCTGTGTCGAATCTGTGGTTAGACTGGCATAGTGTCAACCCCTTAGTTACCCCTGTGTCAGATCGGTGGTTAGACTGTCATAGTGTCAACCCCTTACCCCTGTGTCGGATCTGTGGTTAGACTGTCATAGTGTCAACCCCTTACCCCTGAGTCTATAAGTAAGTGCTATTCATGGCCCATAGCACTTACCCTACCCCCCTTAGACAGCACTTCTTAGACTTATATAGCATTTGAAACAGACTTATAGCATGTCATGTAGACAGCACAATAAGTGCATTGTATGTAGTCATAGCACATAGTATATATGTACAGCATAGTATAGCATATATGTGTAGTTTATATGTATAGTGTCATTATATAGATATGTTCTAGTTATAGTTTATATGTATAGTGTCATTATATAGATATGTTCTAGTCACGTTCTTAGCTTACGCATGTTTCGCGATAAATGCATTTTACATTATGTGATGTATTCCCATGCTTTTTGTTCTTGCTTAATGTAAGTCGCTCTGGATTAAGAGCGTCTGCTAAATGCCTAAATTGTAAATTGTAAATTGAGTCGGATCAGTGGTTAGACTGGCATATTTGCCGACACCGATATGACCCAATAGGACCCAATAAGGGCCGATCCGATACTTTTCCGATACCGATACAGTATCGGGACATCTCTATTTACTAGCAACTTTACAGTAAAACAAGTCCCGTATAACAAGCAGACCTGGCAACGCTGGCAGGCTATACTTCCGCCTCCTGGTGTGGTGTGGAGGTGTCAGGAATGCAATGTGCTGTCGGACGACATTTAAATACCAACAGATTACCACAGACTAGCAGCATGTCTGAAGTAGTAAGATTGGTGGAGAGTCACCTTAAAACAGCCTCTTGCAAAGGGTGGACCAGCTAAACGTACTCACTTTCCATACCGTTGCCTCTGTCTTGGTGGGCATGCAGGCACATTTAGGTCCTCACAAGCACACACATACTGCACACACACACATTCTGAGACAATGCGTACACATTCATTTTAACCCATTTTGGGCGGGAACCCCATTTGGTGTTGTAAACATGATGGTATAATTTTGCTATTGAAAAATAGCAGATCTACAAGCTCATAGCGCTACGAGCTTGTAGATCTGCTATTTTTGAAAAGTTGTGAAAATGTGGTGCAAATCTTTGAACATATATTTCAGAGCGAACATTTTTAACTAAAATCTTTGCTTCTGGGAGGTCCTTGGGACAACATATTTTGAGATGGGGGTTCGTGGCCCAATAGAGATAATTCTGGGGGTCCTTGACATGAAAAAGGTTGAGCACCACTGACATAGAAACATGTTTTTTTTTCCAGAGATCAGTCCAAAATGGGTTATAGGGTTATAGGGTATTAAACAGACATGCAGTACAACGGACATTCACAGAGACACGCATGCAACACTGCCATAAACCCATGCATAAAGCCAGCCTGCAGCTTTCGAAACACTCTTTTTTTTTAATTCATGAATGGAATCTCAAATCATTGGCCTCATTTCTTCATTCCTCTTCTACTTCATCCCGTTGTCTTCCCCTGTCCCCTCCCCCGTTGTCTCCCCCTGTCCCCTCCCCCGTTGTCTCCCCCTGTCCCCTCCCCCGTTGTCTCCCCCTGTCCCCTCCCCCGTTGTCTCCCCTGTCCCCTCTCATCTCTGCTTCCTCCCGTTGTCTTCCCCTGTCCCCTCCCCCGTTGTCTCCCCCTGTCCCCTCTCATCTCTGCTTCATCCCGTTGTCTCCCCCTGTCCCCTCCCCCGTTGTCTCCCCCTGTCCCCTCCCCCGTTGTCTCCCCCTGTCCCCTCCCCCGTTGTCTCCCCCTGTCCCCTCCCCCGTTGTCTTCCCCTGTCCCCTCCCCCGTTGTCTCCCCCTGTCCCCTCCCCCGTTGTCTCCCCCTGTCCCCTCCCCCGTTGTCTCCTCCTGTCCCCTCTCATCTCTGCTTCATCCCGTTGTCTCCCCCTGTCCCCTCCCCCGTTGTCTCCTCCTGTCCCCTCCCCCGTTGTCTCCCCCTGTCCCCTCCCCGTTGTCTCCCCCTGTCCCCTCCCCCGTTGTCTCCCCCTGTCCCCTCTCATCTCTGCTTCCTCCCGTTGTCTCCCCCTGTCCCCTCCCCCGTTGTCTCCCCCTGTCCCCTCCCCCGTTGTCTCCCCCTGTCCCCTCTCATCTCTGCTTCCTCCCGTTGTCTCCCCCTGTCCCCTCTCCTCTCTGCTTCCTCCCGTTGTCTTCCCCTGTCCCCTCTCCTCTCTGCTTCCTCCCGTTGTCTCCCCCTGTCCCCTCTCCTCTCTGCTTCCTCCCGTTGTCTCCCCCTGTCCCCTCTCCTCTCTGCTTCCTCCCGTTGTCTCCCCCTGTCCCCTCTCCTCTCTGCTTCCTCCCGTTGTCTCCCCCTGTCCCCTCCCCCGTTGTCTCCCCCTGTCCCCTCCCCCGTTGTCTCCCCCTGTCCCCTCTCCTCTCTGCTTCACGCTTCCAGCTGAAATGGAGATTGGATTGTGTTTTTCATACCAATGAGGAGCAGACCTCTCAAAATTGGCTCGCTTAATAATTGAACATCTGAATAAAATTGGAAAATCTGAGTGTGGAGTGTGTGGAGAAAGGGCTGCAGGACGGCAAAGTGGGATAGACACGAGTGAAGGGTGTAATGGGGATTGGAAAGGGGTGTGTGTGTGTGTGTGTGTGTGTGTGTGTGTGTGTGTGTGTGTGTGTGTGTGTGTGTGTGTGTGTGTGTGTGTGTGTGTGTGTGTGTGTGTGTGTGTGTGTGTGTGTGCGTGCGTGTGTGTGTGTGTGGTGTTTAACCCAATTTCAAAAAGTGTGGAGCGGCACTCAAGACAGTGGGAACCTGGGCTTATGTGGCATATAAGTCCATGGAATTCCAGGAATTTATGGAATTCCATGGAATTCCTATGCAGACACCATTTAGCTATTACTACATACACTGTAGGCTATATGCAACCCCACGTCAGTCTTTTTATCAGAGAAGTTATTGCACATATCTCTGCTGTCGGGAGGAAACCTGCACTAAACTCCAAAATGTTAATTTTTCAATAAATTAAAAATATATAACATTTTCAGGAAATTAAGAAAACCTTACACATTTTTAAAACAGCGATGCAATACTGCCTCATCAAAGTTGTTGTTTTGACTTTGTTCATTCTCAGCTACTTGCATGAGAGGGGGAGAGGTGGAGGAGTTAGCTGCTTTAGCAGACAGTTTGAGGGTCCAATGAAGTTACGAGGTTTTTTCCCCCCATTTTTGAGTGGTGTAAACCACTCCTACAACTGGCTTTGTTAGTTTGTCTGTCTGTCTGTTCGTACCACAAAATGAGCATGGTTGCTATGGTCACCCAGTTCACACGAGTGTGATTTCATTACGTCAGACATTACGTCAGACCACAGCTGATCAGTCTATATAAGACCTTACACCACTCAGTTCACACGGGTGTGATTTCTTTTTATACTTTTCATTGGTTCAATATATTTTTGAGTGGTGTAAACCACTCCTACGACTGGCTTTGTTAGTTTACGTGTCTGTCTGTCTGTCTGTCTGTGCTCAAAAAATGAGCATGGTTGCTACGGTCACCCAGTTCACCCGTGTGTGATTTCATTACGTCAGACATTACGTCAGACCACAGCTGATCAGGCTATATAAGACCTTACACCACTCAGTTCACACGGGTGTGATTTTTTAACCAACACACAGATGTAGTAAATGGTCTTTAACCCTGTAAGACCCGGATGTATTTGTACTTGCAATTTTTTTTTTAAACCTTTCAGATGGTCTTGTAGGAGTACTTTGGAGAGGAAAATATAATGTTTTTATTTTTTTA
Organism: Electrona antarctica; assembly: GCF_951216825.1. NCBI lineage: Eukaryota > Metazoa > Chordata > Actinopteri > Myctophiformes > Myctophidae > Electrona > Electrona antarctica. The sequence continues at coordinate 2,252,571 of NC_136792.1, read as the reverse complement.
ATCTTTTGGTAAGTTTTTATGCAAATGTTGCCATATAGCAACGTTGGGTCCATCACATAGCAACATTTCCTATAGGCCCTTTTTATGGATAACATGGCGAATGTGTAATTACTTCACTAAAACAACTTAAGGATTCATTTATATGGTTTATTATTTGGCCTCAATTATGAATAATATTTGGCCTCAGAACAGTATACATTATGAATAATAACACCAATAAGCCATATTTGTTAATACATTTTATTAAAAGAACAAAATAAAAATCAGTACAATATATGTAGTAAAGAAACATAATAACCTAAACCATTTTCAGTGGTCACACAATACTGTCTGGCCAACTCACTGATTTGCATTGATAAAAGGATGCAAGCTGCTCTCCACCCAATATGACACTGCACATTCCTGACAATTCACACCTGCTCAGTTGTGATAGTCCCAGAAACAGTTTTTCTCTCCTGCAAAGCACAGGCGGACACCACACTTGTTGCAGCTCACAATGGTGTAACCTGAACAACCAGTATTCCTGCAGCGCCCTTTCTGTGTCTTCATTGGGAAGTGTCCAACTTGGTCTTTGCAAACATCTGATGGATGATGTGGTCGTGCCACCTTGTATGGAGTGTGGCTCGGACTCTCTTCCAGTTGTCTCTTCTGAGCTGAAGATGGCCGTCCCCTCTTTGGCGTTCTGACTGCAGTGTCCACCTGATTAGAACAGAATAAATTAATATACACATCAAAGATTCATCAGGATACAAGTCTGAGATAATGCAAACAGTGAAATATTAAAATGACAGATGGTAAACAGAACTTGATTCTTACCAGAATGAGAGAGGATGCAAGTCGTGCCTGGAAGAGTCTGAGTTTCAGGACGTCTTTCGGTGGGACCTTGAGAGCTTGGCACTCCCGTTTGTAGATCAGCCAGGCGTTGACCACAGCAAGGTAGATGGTGTGCCAGAAGATGTACATGTACCAGCGACGGGCTTTCAGAGGGAACTTGTACAAGGCTGTGAGGGAGTCCAGCAAATCCACACCGCCCATGTTCTTGTTGTAGAGTCCCACGATGTATGGCCTTTGAACATCGATGTAGGTCTTTCTGACCTTGTCCCAGCGCTGAGTAACATCCACGGGGTCCACTCCAGCAAAGGATGAGACAAGAGTGACTGTCCTGCTGTCAAACCACTTGACCACAACAATGCTCTGGTCCTTCTCGACTCTGTAGTCAAAGGCCCCCCTCCCCTTCTTCTTCAAGCTTTTGTCATCTTCGAGGGTGAGGTTTGGTAGGCGGACCTGTGTGATTGAATGAAAGAATGAATGGTTTTATTAGTAAGTTGTACAGAAGCACACATACAGAAGCAATATGAAAAGGATAACCAAAAGCATATAACTTGTTATCATTGTGGTCATTACCTGTCTTGCTGTCCCCGTGTAGTGAATGCCGCGACCAAGGAGCCTCTCTACCAGTGGAGCAGATGTGAAGTAGTTGTCCGCGTATATCTTGTAGTTCTGCCCGTTGGGCAGTGTCGAAGCAAGCTTCATGACGACATCCCCCGACAAGCCAAGTTCAGATTTGGCTCGTACGCCATCGATGCTCCCTTGGTAAACGTCAAAGTCACAGATGACGCCACTGATCCCTGTTCTGACCCACACTTTGAAGCCCCAGGGGTGTGGCTTGCCTCTCATGTACTGCTTGATGGAACTGAATCTTCCCTTGAATGGAATCATCATCTCATCCACAGAGTTGTGCTCTTCTGGAACCACCTGTAGGCACTTCTCTCTGAACAAATCCAGCCATGGTCGGAGTTTCCAGAGTTTGTCCTTCTTGTCCTTCTCTGGCACGGTCAAGTTGTCAACCAGATGTAACGAGGTCAACAAAGACTGAAATCGGTTGCGTGGCATCACATCAGCTACAGCCGCGTTTCGTGTGTCTGCTTCCCAGTACATCCGGCATCCATTCATTTGAGAAATGCCCATTCTCAGATACATCCCCAACATTTGCTCAATTTCTTTTGGACTTGTGTTGACTGATGTTCCTTTTGTTTGAAGGCTGTAAATGTTTGTGTTCGTTGTGAGAGAGTCAATCATGTCTTTGGACACAAACTGGCGGAAGTACTGCAGTGGTGTTTGGAGAGAACTCAAATCTTCAGAGGTCAGAGGTGGGCCAGAAAAGTCTGTATTAGGGCTGATGAAGTCCTTCTTCAGCCACTGATATCTTGAATCACGGCGCTGAGCGGGTTTGGTCAGTTGGGGCGGCTGAATGTCTGCTGGGCGGTCAGTGGGTTCACTGGGTGGTTGGTTTTCTTTGGACCCCACGCCACAGTCCTCTTCATCTGACTCTTCATCAGTCTCATTGATGTCTATGTCAACATCACTCTCTCCGTTCATCACCATATCCAGAACATCCCTTGCTGTGAAGCGAGGCCCTTTCTTTAGTTGTGGCATTCTGAAAGGCATTCTGAAATGAAATAAAGACATACCGTTAGTACATTTAGTAGTGCTAAGTTCTTACACATCACTGCTCACTGCAGGACAACATTTCACAAGTCATACAATACTGTCTGGCCAACCTATTGTGTGATGATGATTGCCCCTAAGTGGGCATCATCATCATGAATAATTAACAACCCCCACAACCCCCCCCCACAACCCCCCAACAATTACCACATTGGTCCCACTGTCCTTCTAGTATTGAAAGAAAATTAAACATACTGAGAAATAACACGGGAATATATTGGTTAAACTATAGTTGAATATTTATTGTTTAGGGGGAGAGAGAAAGTTTGGGTGGACATTTTCTGAGGCTTACAGCTCAAAGCAAACAATTCAGTTTTTGTGAACAAAGGAACCAGCTGAGGACTCCTAACATAAAATTGTATGGTTCTGACTGTTGGTATGGTTACAAATATCATTGGAAATTAGAAATTAAAGTAAAAATGCACATATAGCCTACTCTCTCTCTCTCACTGTTTCTCTCTCTCTGATTAAACTGATTAAATCTATTGTGAAAACTATATATAAGGCTGAACAGTAGCAGGTGAACATTAGGCCTATACCCTTGTATTTTTTGCCACCAAGATAGGCCAACGTTGACCAAAAGCAACAAGTATGAATCATGCTCTAATTTAATGTGGGACATATATTTCACAATAATAACATATGTATGTATGTTCTAGACATTGTAATGTTCACCAAAACAAATATTACAGGCATATTACTTACGTTTTTGTGAGGAATATCTTCCAGAGAAAAAAGTGTTGTTGTTCCAGCAGAGAATTAGCCCTGATTTATATTAAATGATCATTAACGCCGGTCTGCTCGTCAGTCTCTCCGTCATGGTACAGTATATCTGGGAGTGCTCAACTGGATTTCCATTTCACTGTAGCTGCTATGATAGCATGTGAAGATCTAGCAGCAGTAACGTAGAGCGACATGGAAGCCGAGGGGGTTGCAGGGAAGGGAACTACATGTTTGAAATATTGATCAGCTTCTCTGACCCCGCATGTGCTTGAACTGCTGCTGTGAAACGATCGAATCAGACCAGAAGGAATTTTAATGCAATGTTTAAACCCAAGACCTTTAACACAGATGACCCGACCTGCAGTCAAACGGGTTATTAATTTCAAAGGGGGGTTTCATCTACAGTATGTTATATAAAACAGCAAAGCACTAGAAATGCCACGTCGAGGTCGTATGCATATATGCCAAACAGTTGCCGCTTACGCCCATGTATGGTCAGACTCACAGGGACAAATTAGCCATTGGGCCAGTGGGGCCGTGGCCCAGGGGCCCTTGGCTCTCAGGGGCCCCTAGGGGAAATTGGACCATGCGGTACTAGGTTTGACACCCTGAAAAGGGCGTTTGGGGCCCTTCATTGGCCATTGATTTTGTTTAAAAAAAAAATTGTTAGATTTTGTAAAAATGTAGGTCAATATGATAAAAACACGAAAATGTCGTGTGCCCGCGCGCTATGGGGGCCCTGCAAGAATTACCGGCCCAGGGGCCCTCGTGGGGTTTACTCCGTCCCTGCAGACTCATGTAGTATACTGTATACGTATGTAGTGTATGAAGACTTGTCTTTTGATGGAATTTCATGAACATCGAACAACGTTTCATGAGGCGACCTTGACTTTTGATTAGTTCACCCTGAGTCCAAGTGGATGTTTTTTGTGCCAAATGTCATGACATTCCCTCAAGGTTTTACTGAGACATTCTGGTGCACGGAAGCTCTGATCATGAGCAAGCAGAAAAAATCCATTACTAACCCTATCAGAGATTATTTATTTATAGAGATGGGCGAAGTTCATTGGAGCCACTAGAGGCGAAATGGTACACAAAGCCTACAAATGGTCTCCTCAATAACGTAGGCGTGGTTTGCTCCTCCCCTGACCTTCCCCCCACCCTCCCCCTCCCCTCTCCCAGGCTGTTTTACACAAACTGATAGACCTTAAGGCATACATGGGCAACTGGCGGCCCCCAGGGGCCACATACGGCCCCCACCCTCACTTAATGTGGCCCTCAGGTTAATATCAGAACACTGATCTATAATTGATTTCAGCTGGTACAACTCCATCCAAACATGACCTGCTTTATTCAGGATTTCAATTCAAATATAGCAAAAATAGCAGATCTACAAGCTCAAAAAAGCTGAGCTTGTAGATCAGCTATTTTTGCTGAGACAGTAATACATGCAATGTGGCCCTCTGGAGTGAGTGTGGAACTATAGTGGCCCTCTGGAGTGAGTGTGGAACTACTGTATAGTGGCCCTTTAGAGTGAGTGTGGAACTATAGTGGCCCTCTGGAGTGAGTGTGGAACTACTGTATAGTGGCCCTTTAGAGTGAGTGTGGAACTATAGTGGCCCTTTAGAGTGAGTGTGGAACTATAGTGGCCCTTTAGAGTGAGTGTGGAACTATAGTGGCCCTTTAGAGTGAGTGTGGAACTATAGTGGCCCTTTAGAGTGAGTGTGGAACTATAGTGGCCCTTTAGAGTGAGTGTGGAACTATAGTGGCCCTTTGGAGTGAGTGTGGAACTATAGTGGCCCTCTGGAGTGAGTGTGGAACTATAGTGGCCCTTTAGAGTGAGTGTGGAACTATAGTGGCCCTTTAGAGTGAGTGTGGAACTATAGTGGCCCTCTGGAGTGAGTGTGGAACTATAGTGGCCCTTTAGAGTGAGTGTGGAACTATAGTGGCCCTTTAGAGTGAGTGTGGAACTATAGTGGCCCTTTAGAGTGAGTGTGGAACTATAGTGGCCCTTTAGAGTGAGTGTGGAACTATAGTGGCCCTTTAGAGTGAGTGTGGAACTATAGTGGCCCTCTGGAGTGAGTGTGGAACTATAGTGGCCCTTTAGAGTGAGTGTGGAACTATAGTGGCCCTTTAGAGTGATTGTGGAACTATAGTGGCCCTTTAGAGTGAGTGTGGAACTATAGTGGCCCTTTAGAGTGAGTGTGGAACTATAGTGGCACTTTAGAGTGAGTGTGGAACTATAGTGGCCCTTTAGAGTGAGTGTGGAACTATAGTGGCCCTTTAGAGTGAGTGTGGAACTATAGTGGCCCTTTAGAGTGAGTGTGGAACTATAGTGGCCCTTTAGAGTGAGTGTGGAACTATAGTGGCCCTTTAGAGTGAGTGTGGAACTATAGTGGCCCTTTAGAGTGAGTGTGGAACTATAGTGGCCCTCTGGAGTGAGTGTAGAACTATAGTGGCCCTCTGGAGTGAGTGTGGAACTATAGTGGCCCTTTAGAGTGAGTGTGGAACTATAGTGGCCCTTTAGAGTGAGTGTGGAACTATAGTGGCCCTTTAGAGTGAGTGTGGAACTATAGTGGCCCTCTCCATCGTCAAAGTTGCCCACCCCTGCCTTAAGGCATTAAATATATAATATCACAATAGAATAGACGACAAACACTACAAGATTGAGTGTTGTCTCTTTGGTTTCAAAGGTGTAGCAGTGATTAAATGGAGGAAGCCTCATTTAAATGTAGCAGCTTGTTTTGAGAATGGGCTTCGATTGTTGTTGAATAGAAATGTGGAACTAATTAGAAAAACTCAAGAGAGAGTATTAGCGACAACTAAAGTCCAAAAGTCTTGATCGTCGTGTCACTCATTAACATAAATAAATATAGTATAATTACTATAGAGAGCCCTCGGGGAATACTGCAGTAAAGTAAGTACAGGGTTTAAGTGTTTACACGCCTTCTCTTTCAGAAGCACTGCAGCCCAAGCTGTCCGTTCTGCTTGCAACTCCACCGCACTGCTCGTGTTTAGTTCATTATGGACGGCGAACCCCTTTTGGGGTTTTAAGCATTACGTTTCACTTTAGCTGTTGAAAAATAGCAGATCTACAAGCTTGTAGCGCGGCACCGAGTGCCGCGCTACAAGCTTGTAGGTCTGCTATTTTTGAAAAATCGTGAAAATGTGCCTCAAATCTGAATATATATTATTTCAGAGCGAATGTTTCTTAGCTCAGATCTTTGCTTCTGGGAGGGTCCCTGGAACTACATATTTTCAGATGGGGGTCGGCGGCCAATTACATATAATTTTTGGGGTCCTTGACATGAAATATTGAGAACCACTGATACAGAAACATGAGGTTTTTCAGAAATTTTTCATGATTTAATAAATTGACGTCAGGTCTAAAGGGGTTAGTTTACCGCCAACAGAGGGATTATTGGTTCATTGAAGTGAGTTGTCTCCGCCGTCATCACATCGCTCCGGGAAGTCTTGTTGAATCAGCAGATTGACAGCTGATTACTGCTGAGGCGTACATGACTCCCATGGTCTGTCTACCGTGAAGTAGCACAATGCTTCATTAACACATTTGCCACCGTTGGCGTGAATCTAAAGCCCTGCTCGCACAGGATTAGTATTACCCCAGGACCCTGGTGTTGTTTGCTGAATTATGGTATAGTAATTTGGCCTGTAATTATTACAGCCCAAATCACAGACATTGTCGATTCGCACAAGATTAAAACACAGATGTATCACTATTATTAGTATTTTGTTAGGTGTTTCAGTGCAGTTGTTTCTGGTCTTGATGTAGTGTTTGAGTGGTTTGGAGAGCATCTATGTTTTGTTGATGTAAGTGTATTGTGCTGTGTCGACATGTTTAATGTATTGTTTTGTCTACCTGTATGTACTATGTACTGTATTCATTGTGTTGTGCCCAAGGACCCCCTCTAAAACGAGTTGATACAACTCAAGGGGCTATGCTCTAAAGAAATACAATTTCAATATATAGATGTCGGGGTCACGGTGGCACAGTTGGTAGTGCTGTCGCCTCACAGCTATAGAAGGTCCTGGGTTCGATTCCCGCTGTGGGCACTGGGGGCGTGTTCGCTCCTCCGCGTCATCAGTGCCCATACCTGAGGCGGGGTTGGCGAAAGGGCCTTTCTGTGTGGAGTTTGCATGTTCTCCCCGTGTCCCGTAGGGTAGGTACCCTCACATGTTCTCCCCGTGTCCCCCTAGGGTAGGTACCCTCACATGTTCTCCCCGTGTCCCCTAGGGTAGGTACCCTCCCATGTTCTCCCCGTGTCCCCTAGGGTAGGTACCCTCACATGTTCTCCCCGTGTCCCCTAGGGTAGGTACCCTCACATGTTCTCCCCGTGTCCCCTAGGGTAGGTACCCTCACATGTTCTCCCCGTGTCCCCTAGGGTAGGCACCCTCACATGTTCTCCCCGTGTCCCCTAGGGTAGGTACCCTCACATGTTCTCCCCGTGTCCCCTAAGGGTAGGTACCCTCACATGTTCTTCCCCTGTCCCCTAGAGTAGGTACCCTCACAAAAACATTCAGTAATCCTGGTCTCTAAACTACCTCCCCCTGGCCAGCCGGGGTGCCTGATGGAGGGGAAAGGAACTGGTCAGAATAACGTGTTACTTCCGTCCAGTCAGGTGAAAAGAAGCAGCTTGGACTCCTCATGTATAGAAGGAAGCATGAGGTCAGTCCGCTGCCCCCCCCAGGTTGGCAGAGGAAGTGTAGCGCCCAGGATTACATTGGATAATTGACACTGGGTGAAAAAAATGTGTTGCAAAATCGTGGGATAAAAATTATAAAGTCCTCCGTGATTATTCCATATTATGAGGTCCTGGGGTACGTAATACTAATCCTGTGCGAATAGGGCCTAAGTCTTCTATTATAAATCAATCTGACTGCCCGTCATTGGCGTAGATCAGGGGTGGGCACCTTTGACGATGGAGAGGGCCACTATATCTACACTCTCAATTTGCAGGTGCAAACTCACAGTGCTTCATATGAAAGAATAGCAGCCAAAAAACACAAAGGACCTAAAATATAGACTATAGTGACCAGTAGACGACCCTAATCCAACCCCCCGTCCCACATACTGTATACAGAAAGCGCCAGACAGTGGTATAGAGAGAGGTAATTTTACATGGTGAGCTTTGGATATATGTGACTAAATTTGACTGAGGGACTGCCTTTGGATTTTTTTGAATTTTCGTTTTTTTTCATGTCATATGAAAGCAGGGAATCATATCTTCAAATTGACATATTGGTTGTTCAGTTTGACCCACCAGCTTTGGAGATATGGCTTATAGAGTAATGTCTTGCAGAAAACCGCCAGTTGAGAAAACAGGCTTGAAAGGTTCACTTCTGTGGTCTCTAACATTACACCTATAGCTACATGTTTAAGCCTTTATTTCATATTTACATGTCTTCTGTGGTCTCTAACATTACATCTAGCTACATGTTTAAGCATTTATTTCATATTTACATGTCTTCTGTGGTCTCTAACATTACATCTAGCTACATGTTTAAGCATTTATTTCATATTTACATGTCTTCTGTGGTCTCTAACATTACATCTAGCTAAATGTTTAAGCATTCATTTCATATTTACATGTCGATTTCAGCTCTGACACTTATTTCAGACATGCTCTAGTATGTGAAAAAAAAGTTTTTCTCCTCTGGTGAAAAGCTGGAGTTTGTGCGATGGCAGTCTCTCTGGTCACATATTATAAACTATGGAACAAAGGCTCAAACGTTTCCAGACTATTCCACAAAAAGGCACAGAAATAATAGCAAATGATGTATTCAGCAACCAGCACTATAGGAACTATATTTTATATAACGAGCCCGAGGACTGCATTATAGAGCTAGAGATACAGTAGACTGTGTGGCTCAGACAGAAACAGCAGGTATATTCATTTAAGTTTTAGCCTCTGTGGGGGATCTAAAGAAGTCGTCCTCTTTGATCATAACGTTACAATTCACACAATTCGAACAAAGACGCTTACAAAATGTGTAGGCATAACATGGTGGTTTGTCCTTCAACTGTTTGTCCCTCAACTGGCCGTCTCTGGGGAGCAAATAATGGGAGGATTAGCTCCCATTAGTTAAGACAACATTAGCCTCTGTCCCAGGCTTACTTTTCTGCGAAAATAAGAGCCTGGTCACAACGTAAGGCAAAGAAGCTATCGGCGGACGTATCGTCCGGAACATCCATCAGATGTATTTCCCCCGGATACGATATTTTCCCGACCAATCACAAAACTGATTTGTAAAGCATCAACGTCATTTCCTTGGGAGATACTTCCGCTAAAATCCCGCAACTTCCGATGATAGTCTTTTCAGCGTAGGTCTTGCGTGTGCGTGTGTGCGTGTTATGTACCTTAACTCATCCATCGCCACCAGGGGGCGCCAAAAGGCCCAGACCGCCACCATATATATTTTATTTTATTTTATATATTTTTATTTTTTTCAAAAGTGTTTTTTTTACCATGTTATAAAACACGAAAAACACGTCCTTGGCGCTCCAGGACATCATGAAAAAGAAGTTAAATAAGTCCTTGGCGATGGATGAGTTTTGCTGAAAACCACCTAACTCCATCTTTAAGTGTGTTCCGTAGTAGCTGTGCTCACACAAGCACACCGCTGCTGAAACCACCTAACTCCATCTTTAAGTGTGTTCCATAGTAGCTGCGCTCACACAAGCATACCGCTGCTGAAACCACCTAACTCCATCTTTAAGTGTGTTCCATAGTAGCTGCGCTCACACAAGCATACCGCTGCTGAAACCACCTAACTCCATCTTTAAGTGTGTTCCATAGTAGCTGCACTCACACAAGCATACCGCTGCTGAAACCACCTAACTCCATCTTTAAGTGTGTTCCATAGTAGCTGCACTCACACAAGCATACCGCTGCTGAAACCACCTAACTCCATCTTTAAGTGTGTTCCATAGTAGCTGCGCTCACACAAGCATACCGCTGCTGAAACCACCTAACTCCATCTTTAAGTGTGTTCCGTAGTAGCTGCTCTCACACAAGCATATTGCTGCTGTTGGGAGGAAACCATGAACTCAATTTTTGAGGTTTATGTATTTTTTCTCTCTCCATAAATCAGTGCTATTGAACACCCTTTACATCTGTGTGTTGGTTAAAAAAAACTATTGAACCAATGAAAAGCTTTAAACTGTGCTTTGGAAAAAAAAAACTCGTAACTCCATTGGACCCCCAAACTATCTGCTAAAGCAGCTACTGTAACTCCCCCACCTCTCCCCCTCTCATGCAAGTAGCTGAGAATGTATAGTCACTTGCATTTCTGTTTTAAAAATATAAGGTTTTATTCATTTCCTGAAAAATGTATATTTTTGTATACATTTTGGAGTTAGGTGGTTTCCTCCTGACAGCAGAGATATATGCAATAACGTCTCTGACTTGGGGCTGCATATAACCTACAGTGTAGTCAAAAATGTATAGCTAAATGTGTCCAAATTTGACTGAGGGACTGCCATTGGATTTATTTGAATTTATGTTATATGAAAGCAGGGAATCATAGCTTCAAATTGACATATTGGTTGTTCAGTTTGACCCACCAGTTTTGGAGATATGGCTTATAGCGTAATCATGTCTTGCAGAGAAACAGCGAGTTGAGAAAACAGGCTTGAAAGGTTCTCTTCTGTGGACACTAGCACACACGCACGCACGCACGCACATCTTCTTATGTCTTTTCCTATCATACTGTGCTGACACCTTTAATTTGCTATAAAACTGTGAACTAACTCAGTTGGTTTTCTGTTCAAATCACTTTTTTTTGTATTCCGTACCTCCTGAACATTACCGATATGTCTATAAATGTATGTTATGCAAGTCTATACTCTTTACTATTTATGAGTGAATCACTGGGGGATTAAACTGCAGAACTCATGGCTCTGCCTGTTTGATGTTTCCTACTACTGGCATAGAAAACTGAACCATTATATTGAATGTGCTTTAATAACCCATTTTTGGCGGGAACCCATGTTGGTGTTTTAAGTTATTATGTTATACTTTAGCTATTGGAAAATAGCAGATCTACAAGCTTGTAGGTCTGCTATTTTTGAAAAGTCGTGAAAATGTGGCGCAAATCTTTGAATATATATTTCAGAGCGAACATTTTTAACTAAAATATCATTGGCTTCTGGGGGGGGGGGGGTCCCTGGAACTACATATTTTGAGATGGGGGTCCGTGGTCCAATAGAGATACTTCTGGGGGTCCTTGACATGAAAAAGGTTGAGCACCACTGACATAGAAACATGGGTTTTTCAGAAAAAAATTAGGATTTTGAAGCCTTTTTTTTTATCGACCTCAGTACAAACTGGGTTAAAGATTTGAAAGCACAACTTTCTCCTGACAGATGTCCCGTACTGGTTTTCACATCTCATCTTTTGTACATACCCTACATCAAAGGGGAACACCCTTTGATGTATCTATCTCATAGAGTCATAGAAATCTCTCCAAATGTCATTAAACCTCACCTTTAATGCTGTTTGATGAAAATTACACCTTTTTCCTCACACCGCGGTCACCAATGATGAATTGCATTTTTATAGCGCTTTTCCAAGTGCTCAAAGCGCTTTACAAAGGTTAATTCATTGGGAGGTGAAGCGGCGAACAGTCGACGCCAGCGTCCTCACTTCCCACATTGACACACCAACGGTGGCGAGCTCACACCGACCGACTCATTGGAGGCGATGTAGGGTTCAGTGTCTTGCCCAAGGACACTTCGACATGTAGACAGGAGGAGGAACCGGGGTTCGAACCGCCGACCCACAGATCATTGGTTGACCTGCTCTACCTCCTGAGCCACAGCCGTCCCAAAAGCATCAGAAGGCACATTATGGTGTTAGCTTCACCCCCTCAATGTTCCAGCGTGACAAGAAAGGAGCTCACTTCTATCGAGCTCCACAGAGCATCGACAGTCAGTCCGTTTGTTTGCCGTCCTTGCGGCAACAATCTCGGTGTATCTGCCGTTTATGACGGAATGCTCAGAATGAAAGAGAACGACATGCTCTTTTGAAACAGAAACCGAGTCGTCAGCCCTGCGCCGACGCACCAGCGTTTTGACTATTCTCTGATCGTCACCAGGGGTCGTGTCGGACGGTTTGATCTCATCATACAGTAGGGGTTACACATGCTGATTGAGGCTATACAGTAAGCTTCTCTTCTAGCCTTCTATATACAGTACACCATGCACACTGGCACACGACGCTTTGAATAGCAATACGCACTCAATGTAATGCTATAGAAATTTATGCATGCTGCGCAGTGTGCATATAGCCTCTATACAGTACAAAGTAAACATGGATAACATAACATTTAGAAATGAGTACCGTGCACACAGCACCTTGAAATACCTCAAAGCATGCTACCAGTAAGACGCCTATTAAGGGCGAGAAGCGGCCTTGCCCTTATTTTGAGTGATACACTGACTGACGGACAAAAGAAATGTACGATTTCATAGAAAATGCGACCTGTGGTCGCAATGCATCTGGAACCGTTTTAAATATGTTCTCCATGTCACTGAAGGAGAGTTGGAGAGAGGGGGGGTGGGGGGGGCTTCAGATTGGGTTCACAATAGTTTCCTTTTCTCAGCATACGTGTGTCGAGAAATGCTGTGACATCCTGGCAGTTTTTGCTATACATTCAAGAGAAAGGTCAACAACATTACATATATTGTTCCATTTCACCAGTTTCTTCACAACGTTCACAATGTTCCAAAAGTGAGAGCTGAGAGGACATACACCTCCATAAAAACATACTGACTCAAAGTCTCCTTCAGGGCTCTCTCTGTTTGGCAGAGGATGACAAGACGTGTAGAGCTTCAGAACAATGTTCGCCACATCTATACAATCTACCGTATTCGTGATTGTACTCATCATAGTAGGCAAACAGCTCACCCTGGACCTTTCCAGAAAACTCTAAACTCTGGTCAATTGGTCGCGTGACGAAAACACAGATGAGGTACATTGGTTTACACATACATTCCCACGTTAGGTGTGGAATTCAGCAATATTTTATACTATAATATATATATATATATGTCGCTCGAAACATGATTATGAAATTGGTCTTTTTGGCCAATCTGTCCAATCTGATCAGTTCAGATTGGACTGATCGCGCACGCAAGATTGCATTATTATTCTCACTTTTACCAATCGAGGAGATAAATATAGAACAAATTATATTCCTTTCCTTATTGACTCATTATTATAGGCCAGAACATGTTTCTCTTCATTAAAGAATGATTCCTGATTATACGGAACGTTGCAGAAATAAGCTTTGAGAAACAATCAAAGTCAAAATCATTGAGATATTTACGGGTAAATGCAGGTTGTGTTCAATAGATACTCAAAGCAAGAATCATTTAAAAAAAAAAAAAAGCTTAAAAACGCTAAAGTATGGGACCTCAATGGCCAAGTTGGTATGTTGAAAGAAGGTTTAATAAGAAAGTACAATTTGCTTTCTAATTAACTTCCTAATAGCTCTTTCAAGCACTTTGGATCTGCATACAGTATCTGTACTAGAGTGTCGCTGTTATTAACAATGGGCTTATTCATTTGTGTCAATAAAATAACACCAAAAGTCCTAAACCGTTATGATACGGTACATTACTGCAAGTGTTTAAACCCTCAGTTTGCATTTATTTGGCTTCGTTTTTGGCTGTTTATTATTTTTAAGCAATCCCTTGCTGTAAATTCTGAATCGCATATCGCATGCCTATTATGTCAAAATTGTTATGCATACACGTGGCGTGGGGGGGGGCCCTTTTGCATGACGGTGGCCCAGGGGCCCATAATTTCTAGATCCGCCTATGCATACATCTTATGACAACAATGACGACTCTGTTATGTAAATGTGTTTGTTTTTTAAGCTCCCTGCAGAATGTTTGCATTGCATTCTGGGAGTCTATAGGATTGGTACAATATGGGGTTTTTCTGCAGTGATTGCCTGGGGTGACAGATCCTGTTTTACTGCTGACTCTCACGACAGACATGCTGGCTCCCACCACCCCCCCCCCCCCCCCCCCACTTGTGTTTTGTCTGTGTAGACGCATAAATAACTCCTACAGGAAAGCACATTAGTCAAAGCCGAGCTACGGTAGCTAGCTGCAGCTAGCCTTAGCGGAATTGGAAATTAACCCGGGGCGGCTGGCGTACCCGACTGTGATCCAGTCTGGCAGTGTGCCGCGGGTTCGACTCCCGGTTCCGACGGCCTTTACTGTGTGTCTCTCCTCATTTCCTGTCAGCCTACTTTCATATATCCCTCTATGATGTGTCACCCCCCCCCCCCCCCCCCCCCATCTCTTTCCCCATTTCCTGTCAGCCTACTTTCATCCATCCCTCTATCAATAACAAAACAACAAAAGGCGAAAGCCAAAAAAAAACTATCTTTAAAAATAATTGAATTCGAAATTCAAAAACATACAGTCCGGTTCTGTACGTCTGTTCCTCTCAGGTTTTTGAAAGGTACCTTTCAAAACCTTTCAGGCGAAAGGTACCTCTGAAATTTAATTTAATTTAATGCACTGAGCTGGTTTGCTAATCGTTTTTGTCCCCGAACCATCACAATAAAGATATTCTGATTCTGATAAAAGGGTCATGTGTCTTAACCGGCCACGCATGTGTCTTAACCCGGCCACGCATGTGTCTTAACCGGCCACGCATGTGTCTTAAGCGGCCACACATGTGTCTTAACCGGCCACGTATGTGTCTTAACCGGCCACGCATGTGTCTTAAGCGGCCACGCATGTGTCTTAACCGGCCACGTATGTGTCTTAACCGGCCACGCATGTGTCTTAAGCGGCCACGCATGTGTCTTAACCGGCCACGTATGTGTCTTAACCGGCCACGCATGTGTCTTAACCGGCCACGTATGTGTCTTAACCGGCCATGCATGTGTCTTAACCGGCCACGCATGTGTCTTAACCCGGCCACGCATGTGTCTTAACCGGCCACGCATGTGTCTTAACTGGCCACGCATGTGTCTTAACCCGGCCACGCATGTGTCTTAACCGGCCACGCATGTGTCTTAACTGGCCACGCATGTGTCTTAACCGGCCACGCATGTGTCTTAACCCGACCACGCATGTGTCTTAACCCGGCCACGTATGTGTCTTAACCGGCCACGTATGTGTCTTAACCCGGCCACGCATGTGTCTTAACCGGCCACGTATGTGTCTTAACCCGGCCACGCATGTGTCTTAACCGGCCACGTATGCACGCATGTGTCTTAACCCGGCCACGCATGTGTCTTAACCGACCACGCATGTGTCTTAACCGGCCACACATGTGTCTTAACCGGCCACACATGTGTCTTAACCGGCCACACATGTGTCTTAACCGGCCACACATGTGTCTTAACCGGCCACGCATGTGTCTTAACCGGCCACACATGTGTCTTAACCGGCCACGCATGTGTCTTAACCGGCCACGCATGTGTCTTAACCCGGCCACGCATGTGTCTTAATCCGGCCACGTATGTGTCTTAACCGGCCACACATGTGTCTTAACTGGCCACACATGCATGGCCAGGCATGTGACTTAACTTGGTACGTCAGACCAACGTGTGCCCCGCCCCCGTTCTAATACCCTTCAGGTCAGGAGGACAGATCAAAGCTTCCTATTGGCTGGATCTTACATTTGAAGATTGTGGAACAGATGGTCTGTGTTGAGAGATAACTGCTGCTATAGATGGCAGATTATTGCTGCCTGTGTATGACTGTATATTATGACTGTATATTATGCATGCATCGTATCCATACATACGGTGTAAGCTGGTTGACACACACATATCAGCCTCATGTGCACAATGAGGTCACATATCAGCCTCATGTGCACAATGAGGTCACATATCAGCCTCATGTGCACAATGAGGTCACATATCAGCCTCATGTGCACAATGAGGTCACATATCAGCCTCATGTGCACAATGAGGTCACATATCAGCCTCATGTGCACAATGAGGTCACATATCAGCCTCATGTGCACAATGAGGTCACATATCAGCCTCATGTGCACAATGAGGTCACATATCAGCCTCATGTGCACAATGAGGTCACATATCAGCCTCATGTGCACAATGAGGTCAGTTGTCACATTGATCGTGCATTAAAATATGCATATTTAAATTACTGGTGATAGTTTGTACATTACACTATATGCATTCATTATAATATACATATGCATTAATACTTTCATTATGCTACCACTTACCTATTATACATTTTCTATTTTATTTTCATGGTGTGCTTTTCATTGATCCTTGCAGTATTCCTCTACTCTTGCCTCGATACCTGTCATGTTTCTTCCTGCTTACTGTGGGCTGTGATGATGCCAGAATTCCCCCCCATGGGATCAAATCAAGGTCTGTCTATCTGTCGATCTATATCTGCAGCCATCTGGGGGTCCAAGTGAAGGACTTCACTGCTTCCATAATGATGATGGAGTCCACAGACCCTGCCGTCATCATTCCGGCCATGATTCAGTTATGTTTTTCTTCACCTTCGGCCAGAGATATATTAGTGACAGAGCGACGCAACTGTACACGACTGGCTCAGTGTGGTATCAGGTGTCCACATATGAGCAGCGTTCATTAGCCTCCATCACCGTCTCAATGAACTCTTTGTCAGTCTCCCTCTGGGTTCCACATGCATGGAACAGATGCTGTGTGTTTGATTGATTGATTGAAAAATGTATTAACAGTTTGCAGAATTACAGTACATTTCAAGCACAAACTCAATACAAAGGCTGTTAACTGTGAGTGGACGACCCAATTAAGCATTACACTTGTTTCCAATAGGGTCCACAATGTTCAATTCATCAAAAACATTTAGAGACGTACAAATAGACACTTCTATATAGACAAAGAACAGAACAGGAATTCATCATAATTGTGAATTGTGTTGAAGTTGTTTTCTTATAATTCCTGATATATTATGTATTTGTTCTAGTGTAGTGTTGTGTGTGTGAGGAGAGCAATTTGTGTGTGTGTGTGTGTGTGTGTGTGTGTGTGTGTGTGTGTGTGTGTGTGTGTGTGTGTGTGTGTGTGTGCGTGTGCGTGTGCGCGTGCACACTGCATTTAAATTATAAGATATGAGTCTTCATGTTAATACTCTTAGCATCTCATACAATGGTTAAATTAGTTTGCCGTTGTTACATTGTATAGGTATGGCAATTCAGAACATATTTAAAAATAACAGAAGTATATGATTTGAGCACGGCGGTGTCTATATTCCACCATAGGCTGAGTGCCGCATATTTAATACACACGCTTAATCCGTTGTGAATGGTTCACGCACGAGGCCCGTGGATTCAGTAAAAAGGTCATACATTAAGTGGATGAGGCTTCATGAGCAGATGAGTGGCTGAGTCAGTGACTGGCTGGGCCATTTGAGGAGTGATCGACTAAAGTGTCAGTCAGGCTGCTGGATGAGTGACTCACAGATGACTGGTGGAGAGAGCGGAGCAAACGAAAGGGAAGGGATACGTCGTGACTGGATAATTTCCTAATTTCAAAAGCGAGAGAGAGCAGGTAGACGGAGGACATTATAGGGAGCCGCGTTAGTAGAGAAGAGGAGAAAGAGAAGTGAGATATTTCTCACTGCGGGAGAGACCAATATAGACCATTTGTAAATGGTACAATGGTAAATGGTGCATTTATATAGCACCTTTATCCAAGGCGCTTTACATAGATTGTGCATTACATTCACCCATGCATACACCGATTGCGGCGGAAGCCATGCAAGGTACCAACCAGCACATCGGGAGCAATTTGGGATTCAGTGTCTTGCCCAAGGACACTTCGACATGTAGACAGGAGGAGGAGCCGGGATTCGAACCGCCGACCCAAGGATCATTGGACGACCTGCTCTACCTCTTGAGCCACAGTCGCCCCGTCTGCATTTGCAGACCGCGGCCATGTTTCCATCAGAGTTTGGAAGCACTTGTTTTCAGTAAAGCAATGTCCTGCTGCCTCTTGCATTTCATGTGCTAATTCAAAACAGGTGGTACACATGCAGGGCAGTTGAGTGATATCTAACGAGCACTTCCAAACTCCAGCACTTAGAAAAATAATCACCTGCGAGGACACAAAGTAGCTCATAACATGTCTACAGTGGATTTTTATGAAACAAACACTTTGAGGATAGAAAGAGAATAATTCAAGCTTTCTGTACAGCTGCAATGTTGGTGAGTTTGACGTTGTTTAATACAATCAGATTCAGTTTGGATGAATGGGCTGCCATTGGGAAGTTGCACCTAGGTAGCACCTTGCCATTAACTTATATGGTAAGATGGCCGCGGTCTGCATATGGAGAATAACGCTAAGAATCCTATAGCATCATTAATGTATATTATTCACTGCCAGAATAAATATCTAAATTACCACTGACAGCTTTTTCTTTCGTATTTCCTTAACTTTTAAGTACAGAACAGTGGTTTTCAACCAGTGGTCCGGGGACCACCAGTGGTCCTTGAGGGGGTTCCAGGTGGTCCCCAGTGGTCCGGGGACCACCAGTGGTCCTTGAGGGGGTTCCAGGTGGTCCCCAGTGGTCCGGGGACCACCAGTGGTCCTTGAGGGGGTTCCAGGTGGTCCCCTGGCTAAATGATGGAGTGTTGGTAACCAAATGGACCCTTTATAGATCTTTCTGGACAGGAACCCCTTTTGGTGTTTTAACTAAGCATTATGTTATACTTTAGCTATTGAAAAATAGCAGATCTACAAGCTCATAGGGAGCCACTCGGTGGCGCGCTATGAGTAGGTCTGCAATTTTTTAAAAATCGTAAAAATGCGGCACAAATCTTTGAATATATATTCTTTCAGAGCGAACGTTTTTTTTTATTTCGACGTCAGGCCTAAAGGGGTTAACTCTTTGAGAGCGTAAAATGAAACCAAATGGATCCTTACGGGTCCATTTGGTTTCATTCTATGCGGTCATTTTATGTGGTAAAACGGTCCATGCGTTCCTGTGTTATCCGTAAATGCAATGGTGTGGTGCGTGAGTGGAACGACACAGGAAGGGAGATGGGAAGCGTTTTAGAATAAATACTATAACGTGGGAGTGGACAGGAGCTGTGTTTTAAATACTATAACGTGGGAGTGGACAGGAGCTGTGTTTTAAATACTATAACGTGGGAGTGGACAGGAGCTGTGTTTTAAATACTATAAGGTGGGAGTGGACAGGAACTGTGTTTTAATAAATACTATAAGGTGGGAGTGGACAGGAGCTGTGTTTTAATAAATACTATAAGGTGGGAGTGGACAGGAGCTGTGTTTTAATAAATACTATAACGTGGGAGTGGACAGGAGCTGTGTTTTAATAAATACTATAACGTGGGAGTGGACAGGAGCTGTGTTTTAATAAATACTATAACGTGGGAGTGGACAGGAGCTGTGTTTTAATAAATACTATAACGTGGGAGTGGACAGGAGCTGTGTTTTAATAAATACTATAACGTGGGAGTGGACAGGAGCTGTGTTTTAATAAATACTATAACGTGGGAGTGGACAGGAGCTGTGTTTTAATAAATACTATAACGTGGGAGTGGACGGGAGCTGTGTTTTAATAAATACTATAACGTGGGAGTGGACGGGAGCTGTGTTTTAATAAATACTATAACGTGGGAGTGGACAGGAGCTGTGTTTTAATAAATACTATAACGTGGGAGTGGACAGGAGCTGTGTTTTAATAAATACTATAACGTGGGAGTGGACAGGAGCTGTGTTTTAATAAATACTATAACGTGGGAGTGGACAGGAGCTGTGTTTTAATAAATACTATAACGTGGGAGTGGACAGGAGCTGTGTTTTAATAAATACTATGACGTGGGAGTGGACAGGAGCTGTGTTTTAATAAATACTATGACGTGGGAGTGGACAGGAGCTGTGTTTTAATAAATACTATAACGTGGGAGTGGACAGGAGCTGTGTTTTAATAAATACTATAACGTGGGAGTGGACAGGAGCTGTGTTTTAATAAATACTATAACGTGGGAGTGGACAGGAGCTGTGTTTTAATAAATACTATAACGTGGGAGTGGACAGGAGCTGTGTTTTAATAAATACTATAACGTGGGAGTGGACAGGAGCTGTGTTTTAATAAATACTATAACGTGGGAGTGGACAGGAGCTGTGTTTTAATAAATACTATAACGTGGGAGTGGACAGGAGCTGTGTTTTAATAAATACTATAACGTGGGAGTGGACAGGAGCTGTGTTTTAATAAATACTATAACGTGGGAGTGGACAGGAGCTGTGTTTTAATAAATACTATAACGTGGGAGTGGACAGGAGCTGTGTTTTAATAAATACTATAACGTGGGAGTGGACAGGAGCTGTGTTTTAATAAATACTATAACGTGGGAGTGGACAGGAGCTGTGTTTTAATAAATACTATAACGTGGGAGTGGACAGGAGCTGTGTTTTAATAAATACTATAACGTGGGAGTGGACAGGAGCTGTGTTTTAATAAATACTATAACGTGGGAGTGGACAGGAGCTGTGTTTTAATAAATACTATAACGTGGGAGTGGACAGGAGCTGTGTTTTAATAAATACTATAACGTGGGAGTGGACAGGAGCTGTGTTTTAATAAATACTATAACGTGGGAGTGGACAGGAGCTGTGTTTTAATAAATACTATAACGTGGGAGTGGACAGGAGCTGTGTTTTAATAAATACTATAACGTGGGAGTGGACAGGAGCTGTGTTTTAATAAATACTATAACGTGGGAGTGGACAGGAGCTGTGTTTTAATAAATACTATAACGTGGGAGTGGACAGGAGCTGTGTTTTAATAAATACTATAACGTGGGAGTGGACAGGAGCTGTGTTTTAATAAATACTATAACGTGGGAGTGGACAGGAGCTGTGTTTTAATAAATACTATAACGTGGGAGTGGACAGGAGCTGTGTTTTAATAAATACTATAACGTGGGAGTGG
>NC_136792.1:2203869-2228869 GCF_951216825.1 Electrona antarctica | reverse complement strand
GAGAGAGACTGAGAGAGAGAGAGACTGAGAGAGAGAGAGAGACTGAGAGAGAGACTGAGAGAGAGACTGAGAGAGAGAGAGAGCGAGAGAGACAGAGAGAGAGACTGAGAGAGAGAGAGAGACTGAGAGAGAGACTGAGAGAGAGAGAGAGAGCGAGAGAGACAGAGAGAGAGAGAGAGACTGAGAGATAGAGAGAGACTGAGAGAGAGAGAGAGAGATTGCATTCGAATTTAAATTGCAACGTGGTCTCACCCTTCCTTCCGTCACTCTGAAACAATTGAATGTCTCCTTTTCGAGTGCCAATACGCTCCTGCAGGATGAAGCTCTTGGCAGACTTGATTCCGATATCCTTGAGCCTATATATATACTTAGCCCATGTTGGGCGGGAACCCCTTTTGGTGTTAGCATTATGTTATGCTTTAGCTATTGAAAAAAAAGATCTACAAGCTCGTAGCGCGCCACCGAGTGGCGCACTACGAGCTTGTGTGTGTGTGTGTGGATATTGTATCTGCCTTTTAAAATGAGTTGCGTGAAATCTGCCATGCATGCATATACAGTGCAGTAAGCGGTTAAGACAGTCAGTTGACTCCTCTAGGAGGAAGAATGTCTTTCATCTGATTCAGGATCATGTTTGGACTTTACAATGCTGGGAGGCATGTGACATGTTGAATCACAACCGAGACCCTGATCTATCTACGTATTGTACTAGTCTGAAAATGTATTCGAGTGGCCAAAATATATCTTAACCCCTTTAGGCCTGACGTCGAAATTAAAAAAAATGTCTTCTAAATCATGCACATTTTCGGAAAAACTTCATGTTTCTATATCAGGTCAAGGACCCCCAACAATATATGTAATTGGCCGAATTCAAGTCCTCCCACAGGGCAGGCGGGCTCAGTCAGTATAATTGATAAGGGGGGAAAAAGTATAATTTCTTCAAGGTATAAATACATACCATGTCGAACTACCAACGCAACCGTGTGTCACTGTTTTTTTGAACGACAATAGTACATTTCTCCCTCATTGCTTTGTTCTTGCTCATTCGTCAGAGGAAATAAAGACATATATGAAATATGAGGGAGAGAGCTCTGCTGTGTTGGCCCATCTTCTATCTTCTCAGGTTTCCCAGATCAATGAGAATGCCTCGCGGCCACATCCAGACATCCCCTTCGGAGACATATGGGAGATTCAATTATTTAGCATATATAACCACCGTTGTTGTTACCCTATAAAACAAAACCCCATAAAGCAATTCTGGCCTGAGGGGGGTGCTAGAGTAGTGGTTTTCAACCAGTGGTCCGTGGACCACCAGTGGTCCTGGGGGGAGGGGGGGTTCCAGGTGGAGAGTTGGTTACCAAATGGACCATTATTTTAAAATAATGGTGCTTTATCGTCGGCTTTTCTTTGCCTGCCTATTCTGATCGTATAGGTCCGTCTTTCCTCCCAATCCATTATGCTTTGTCTCACTGGACCAAATAGACGATCTACAAGATCACAACGCGTCACGTCTATTTTCAGAAAGTCGTTACGACGGCATCGAGGCATCAAAATACATTTTGTTCGACTAAATCAACTGTAGATTTAGTTGATTAAAATCTTATGATATTTAGTCAAGCTATTGCTTTAATGGCAAATGATCCAACGTCATCGATGTTGGATTGGTTTAGTCACTCCAAAATAGTCGTTCCGCAGTGGCAAAATAATAATAGAGAGGTCATCATCATCATTTTTCGACCGCGGTCGAGATCATGGATTCCACAATGCTACGCCAGACTTCCCGGTCCTTCATTGCCACCCCCAGTTCCTGCCTACTGAAGCATGTGTCCCTAGCGATGACAACAGGGAACGACAGTTTTCTACCTCTGGTCTGCTTTGAGGCAGGACTCCAGAGAAGAAGGGAAGATATAACCTCATTGTCAGCTCTGTAGCAGTGGCCGGCAAACTGTGGATCGGATTGGGGAAGAAACACGGGGAAGGTTGCCGTATGCCGTACGGTTGCCGTAGAGAGGTATTATGCACAGGCCTAAACTTCGACCATGCACCATGGAAAACAAAAACCAATAGTACAGGTCCAGAACTTACCACCAAGTTCTCTGCCAAGTTTGATCCAAAACGCCTTAGTGAGCGTAAAATGAAACCAAATGGACCCCATTTGGTTTCATTTTAGACGCTCTCAAGAGTTCAATTATTGTTGGAAATGTGCATTATTTAATTTACAAGAAGTCTACACAATTAGATAATGTAGAAGAATGGTTATTTTGATCAACATTTGCCAAAAGCATGGAATTATGGACAAAATCGTATCCAACGACAACAAAATATTCTTTAGTGTTGGGTCTGAGAGGCTAAATGTCATCAAACGGTGGTTCCGTGGCTCAGATGCTGAATAAATAAATAATGGGCCTTGTAATGAAAGGGAAATTCTGTGCTAGAGGAAACATAATGCCAACAGTTTCTGAGATATCTTGACATCTTACAAAGTTGCCCGGAGGTATTTTGCTGTGGGCACAATATATGGCAACATGGGCTTTATGTTTTATGTGACCAAATTATAAGAGCAGTTTATTTCTGACTCCAGGCCTGATGTGCTTAGAATGGACCTGCCCTCTGCTTAGAATGCAGTAGAATGGACCTGCCCTCTGCGGGCTCTGTTATGAATGGACCTGCCCTCTGCGGCGCTCGCCATGACGATGACAATGAGTCACAAGCATGAGAACGCAGGCTTCCATCAGCGCTGGAAGGGGGGTGCGGAGGGTGCTCCAGCCCCCCCTGGTATAAATACCTTCCAGCGCCCCCTGCAGGCTTCCATGCAGTGAAGCAGTAGCTTTAAGGGCCTTAAAACGATAAAACGCGCCTATAGTTCATTTTCAATGAGACCTGCTGCGTTTTTGCTCGGAGAAGTCGCGGTGCGTCTACGCAAGCGTATTTACGTGAGCGCGGTCGCGTGAATTTGTTGCGCGCGTGCTCATTACGCGCACACGCCCCCCCCGCGACTCACCAGACCTGGATTCTGTTTTGCTTTTTTTTTTACGCTAGGGTTGTTGCGCCCCTCTTCAACAGACCTGGAGGAGACCTGTGTTGATCCAGACCCTCTTCAACAGACCTGGAGGAGACCTGTGTTGATCCAGACCCTCTTCAACAGACCTGGAGGAGACCTGTGTTGATCCAGACCCTCTTCAACAGACCTGGAGGAGACCTGTCGTTGATCCAGACCCTCTTCAACAGACCTGGAGGAGACCTGTGTTGATCCAGACCCTCTTCAACAGACCTGGAGGAGACCTGTGTTGATCCAGACCCTCTTCAACAGACCTGGAGGAGACCTGTCGTTGATCCAGACCCTCTTCAACAGACCTGGAGGAGACCTGTCGTTGATCCAGACCCTCTTCAACAGACCTGGAGGAGACCTGTGTTGATCCAGACCCTCTTCAACAGACCTGGAGGAGACCTGTGTTGATCCAGACCCTCTTCAACAGACCTGGAGGAGACCTGTGTTGATCCAGACCCTCTTCAACAGACCTGGAGGAGACCTGTGTTGATCCAGACCCTCTTCAACAGACCTGGAGGAGACCTGTCGTTGATCCAGACCCTCTTCAACAGACCTGGAGGAGACCTGTGTTGATCCAGACCCTCTTCAACAGACCTGGAGGAGACCTGTGTTGATCCAGACCCTCTTCAACAGACCTGGAGGAGACCTGTCGTTGATCCAGACCCTCTTCAACAGACCTGGAGGAGACCTGTCGTTGATCCAGACCCTCTTCAACAGACCTGGAGGAGACCTGTGTTGATCCAGACCCTCTTCAACAGACCTGGAGGAGACCTGTGTTGATCCAGACCCTCTTCAACAGACCTGGAGGAGACCTGTGTTGATCCAGACCCTCTTCAACAGACCTGGAGGAGACCTGTGTTGATCCAGACCCTCTTCAACAGACCTGGAGGAGACCTGTGTTGATCCAGACCCTCTTCAACAGACCTGGAGGAGACCTGTCGTTGATCCAGACCCTCTTCAACAGACCTGGAGGAGACCTGTGTTGATCCAGACCCTCTTCAACAGACCTGGAGGAGACCTGTCGTTGATCCAGACCCTCTTCAACAGACCTGGAGGAGACCTGTGTTGATCCAGACCCTCTTCAACAGACCTGGAGGAGACCTGTGTTGATCCAGGCCCTCTTCAACAGACCTGGAGGAGACCTGTGTTGATCCAGACCCTCTTCAACAGACCTGGAGGAGACCTGTGTTGATCCAGACCCTCTTCAACAGACCTGGAGGAGACCTGTCGTTGATCCAGACCCTCTTCAACAGACCTGGAGGAGACCTGTGTTGATCCAGACCCTCTTCAACAGACCTGGAGGAGACCTGTGTTGATCCAGGCCCTCTTCAACAGACCTGGAGGAGACCTGTCGTTGATCCAGACCCTCTTCAACAGACCTGGAGGAGACCTGTGTTGATCCAGACCCTCTTCAACAGACCTGGAGGAGACCTGTGTTGATCCAGACCCTCTTCAACAGACCTGGAGGAGACCTGTGTTGATCCAGACCTGGAGGAGACCTGTGTTGATCCAGACCCTCTTCAACAGACCTGGAGGAGACCTGTGTTGATCCAGGCAACAACGCCTGCGTTCCTCGCTTCACGTTTACAAGGCCCTTAATAGTCACTAAAGTGGACATAACACGTCCCGTCAAATCCCTGTCAAATGTAGGGCTTGTTTGGACTCAAACACTGAGACACATGGTGTTCCGAGTGTGTGGGATATCAGAAGCAACTGAAAAATATTTGTGCCCTTGATAAGAAAGTGTGCGTGCGTGCGTTTGTGCGTGCGTGCGTGTGTGCGTGCGTGCGTGCGTGCGTGCGTGCGTGCATGCGTACCTGTTACATTCTTTACCTGTCTCCATATTCCATGGCTCTCTAACTACAGCATAAAAGGCAGCGCTCGTTTATTCTTTAAATCTGTTCATGATCTTTGCTCCGTCACATTCTCCTACAAACTCCTTGTTCTACCTGTCTTCTCTCCTCTTATCTCAATATATCTCCTTTTGTACCCTCTCCCCTCTCGCCTTCTCCCTCTCTTCCAAGTCCGTTTGATTTCATTTATTTATTTCTTCATGTATAGCTCTCTCTCCTCTCCCTCTCTCTCCCTCTCCCTCTCCCTCTCTCTCCTCTCCCTCCCTCTCCCTCCCTCCCTCTCCCTCTCCTTCCCTCTCCCTCTCTCTCTCCCTCTCCCTCTCCCTCTCCCTCTCCCTCTCCCTCTCTCCCTCTCTCCCTCTCCCTCTCCCTCTCCCTCTCCCTCCCTCTCCCTCTCCCTCTCCCTCTCCCTCTCCCTCTCCCTCTCCCTCTCCCTCTCTCTCTCTCTCTCTCTCCATCCTGTGAGTCAGTGTGACAACATCTTTTGTTTCACTCTCTCTTGCTCCCCCCCCCCCTCCCCCCCCCCGGCAAAGCGCTCCCCTTCATCTCCTCCAATGTACCAGTGTGACCTCGAGGAAGCTCACACAATCTTTGTTCTGTGGTACATCCTTTATCTTGTTCTGTGGTACATTCTTTATCTTGCCATTTTGAAGTAAAACAGAAAATGTACAGAGTTTTTGGGGACTAGAAAGAGATGTCAGCAGACAGAAAGTAAAACGTGACCGTGGTCAGGTCAGTAGGCGAACAGAGGACTGAACCTTCTTTGTTTCACCTTGAGAATTCAACCAATTATATTTTAAAATGTTTTGATCAATGCTTTCCATCTATCATGTGCATGCCCATGCGTACCACCTGTTTATAATGTGCACATAATGCAGGAGACAGCAGGACGTTGCTTCTCTGAAAGCGAGCGCTTCCAAGCACTGACACTTGGAAAAATAATCACCTGCAAGGAAGTACGTAGCTCATAACATACGGTGGATTTTTATGAAACAAACACTTTGCAGATAGATGATAATTCAAGCTTTTCATAGAGCTGCAATGGGTGTGAGTTTGATGTCGTTGAATACAATCAGACTTTTCTTTTTGGATGTACTGTATGGGCTGTCAATGGCAAAATTGCGGCTAGTTGCCACACTGGTATTGACTTAATACAATCAGATAGGACATTTTTGTTTGGATGTACGGATGTACTGTATATGGGCTGCAATTTGCAGCTATTTGCCACCCTGGTATTATCGTAATGTCAAGATCCCACGGAGCAATGTTCAGCTTTTAGACGTCTAAATGACCGTCTAAAAAAATGGGGTACAAATAGTCTAAAAATGAAAGTTTTTTAGCAGTCTAGGCTTAGATTAGACGTTTAAACAACGTCGTTTCAACGTCTATATATAGACGGTCTACATTTAGACCTTGATTAGCCTGCAGGCTAATCAAGGTCTAAATGTAGACCGTCTATATATAGACGTTGAAACTGCGTTGTTTTATTAGATTAGACGTTGTTTCAACGTCTAATCTAAGCCTAGACTGCTGAAAAACTTTCATTTTTAGACTATTTTTACCCCAGTTTTTAGACCAATTTTACAAAAATGCTCAGTGCATAACAGTCAATAGGCTGATGATAGCTGATGCTACAGTAGGTGATGATACAGTAGGTGATGCTACAGTAGGTGATGATACAGTAGGTGATGATACAGTAGGTGTGGCAGCCGCATTCCAGCTCCTCAACACCATCTGACAGTGATAGTCATGTCTTTCAAAGGGGATATAGAGGCCCCTGTTGCTCAGATCATGCCGAAAATAGGCTAGGCCTAGTCTGACCTACTTAAGCATACTTACTTATTCAGGAAAAATAACTAGGCTATACTTATGGAGAACTTCAAATTGAAATATATATATACTTTTCAGTTGGTAACACCAGAGATGGTGGCTGCATGCAACAACTAAGGAGCCAACAGATTATTTTCATCGGGAACGACAAACCAAAAGGTTGCTTGTTAGTAACTGGCAGAACTAGAAGGCATAGGATACACATCTCAATCCTGACTGTTGATGTAACTCTGAACTCTGAGGAAACACCATGTTGCCAGGTTCGAAAATTGGATCGTACAGTATGAGGAAAGCGAGTGTTTGAAGGTTGCGTGTGTGTGTGTGTGTGAGTGTGTGTGTGTGTGTGTGTGTGTGTGTGTGTGTGTGTGTGTGTGTGTGTGTGTGTGTGTGTGTGTGTGTGTGTGTGTGTGTGTGTGTGTGTGTGTGTGTGTGTGTGTGTGTGTGTGTGTGTGTGTGTGTGTGTGTGCGTGCGCGCGTGTGTTTTACAGGCTTACATCAGGCTTACATCACAGACAGTCTGCATGTCCACCAGGCTGTTCTGTTAACTTGGAGCTATTATATATACTGCAATGTTTGTCTTGCCTCACTTCAGTAGAGCCACAAGGTAAGCCTTTTGTATAGAGCAGGGGTTCTCAACCCGTGGGTCGCGACCCCTCGGGGGGTCGCCAAATTATTTTAGGGGGTCCCCAAATTATTTTCAAAAAACATTTTTCACGATTTTTCAAAAATAGCAGACCTACAAGCTCGTAGCGCGCCACTCGGTGGCGCGCTATGAGCTTGTAGATCTGCTATTTTTCAATAGCTAAATTATAACAATGCTTAAAACACCAAAAGGGGTTCCCGCCCAAAATGGTTTAAGGTTATTGTAGCAGTCAATTTATATTGGGGGTCGGGAGGGGGCGGGGCGGGGGTCCCGAGACATTGCCAAAGCATTTCCGGGGGTCCCCGGCCAAAAACGTTGAGAACCCCTGGTCTATACGTCTGGAAGTCTCCAACTGATGTCAATATACATAGTACCAGCCACACCACTGTGTGTGACTGTTCTAAAGCAGGAATGGCATCTAGTGCAATTCAATCTACTGATTGAATTCATACTTGCAGGCAATATTTTGTGATGTAGACTAGAGACTCTACAATTGATTATTTGATTTTGAGCTTTGCATTTTGAATAGGCAATAATTGTGTCTATACAGTAGCTTGACCACAAGCTTCACATTTGAGAAAGAAAACAAGGCATGCATGTGACACACGACACCAGTACCATATCAATGACCCATGCTGGGTGAAAACTAGGTATGGTAAAACCCAGTGTTGAGAAAGTTCACTTTCTACATGAACTAGTTTAGTTCACAAATTAAAAAATGAACTAGTTCATAATTAAACATTTTGAACTAAAGTTCATGGTTCCAAAAATGAACTGGTTTAGTTTATTTTTAGTTATTATCAGCAATTTTCAGCACGCAACACGTCGCACGACGAAGAATAAATCAGGTTTTCAGGAGATGTGTTTTGTTGGCCGAGGCGATGAATGTACACACATCGCTCCTCGGCGCAAAAACACTATTATTGCTATTATTGGAAGTTAGTGGCACATTATGTTTAATCAAACACTGAGGTAAACACCTCAGTGTTTGGGTCTGCTGTCTGCAGGGATCTGTGCCAGTGCACATCATCATCCAGATGTGTGCTGCGCACTCCAGAGGAAGTGTATACGGCTGAGAGAGATAACGATTTGGTGTCGGATTTGGGCTTATTGGTGCGGTTTTCCCGCTACATATTAAGGCCTGTTTAACGGTGTGTTTTAGCTATGGAAATCTGACACATTCTTGAACCAAGTGAACTGTGAGAGAGCTGCACGTTCACACGCCCAGGATGAAAGCGTTCACAATGACGTTCATTCATCAAGCAGAAACACATTACGTTCACGTTCAGGCAAAACGTGAACGTGTTCATGAACGATCGTTCATTGAACGCGCTCAGGGACGACAAACACTGGTAAAGCCTCTGGTGAGAGGATCTGGTCACTCTAGTGGTAATTACATTACATTATATTATATCCTCTGGGTTTAACATCAAAAATAGATTTTCTTTAATTTATTTTTATAGTTCAAGTTCAAGTTTGAACTATACAAAGAATATAGCATCCTTATGCAACTGAAACCAGCGAGGCCTCGTTCCCTAGCCTGGTTAATAAACCAGACCAGACCGAGGCCTACTGTAGTTCCCAGCACTGAAATGCAGATGCGGTCTCTATAAGTCTAACTTGAGAAAAAATGTTTTAACATTAAAGGAAATCCGGCTGCTTGGGACTGCTTCTGTAAAGCAATAGAATATAGAATGCATCCTAGTTCAGTCAGACACTCTCATCAAGATGATATTATTTATTGCACTGATGTTCTATTCTATGTGGCTTATACTCCCACGATGCCGCAGAACAATCTGCAAGAATGACAGACTCTTTTTTTTTTTTTTTTTAAGATATTTTTTTGCGGCTTACGCCTTTTATTGGTTTTTGAAGGGACAGACAGTAGGCTGACAGGAAACGGGAGAGAGATGGGGGAAGACATGCAGTAAAGGCCGTGTCGGGCTCGGGAGTCGAACCCGCGGCACACTGCGACTGGATTACCAGTCGGGTGCCCAGACGGTTACGCCACCGCCTGGGCCAGAATGACAGACTCTAAGATCACATCCCCCCCCCCCCCCCCCCCGAAGCAGAGCCTAAATATACACAGTTAATAATACGACATGAAAATATCTGGGGGTTGACATTATATATGATGACAAAGTGGACAACTTTTGCCCTTTGCCTATACTGTGACGGTTCCCTATGTCAGGGGTTCTCAACGTTTTTGGCCGGGGACCCCCGGAAATGCTTTGGCAATGTCTCGGGACCCCCGCCCCGCCCCCTCCCGACCCCCAATATAAATTGACTGCTACAATAACCTTAAACCATTTTGGGCAGGAACCCCTTTTGGTGTTTTAAGCATTGTTATAATTTAGCTATTGAAAAATAGCAGATCTACAAGCTCATAGCGCACCACCGAGTGGCGCGCTACGAGCTTGTAGGTCTGCTATTTTTGAAAAAAAGTGAAAATAAAATTTAAAAATAAATCTTTTTTTTTTGTTTTTGTTTTTTGAAAATCATTTTGGGACCCCCTAAAATAATTTGGCGACCCCCCGAGGGGTCGCGACCCACGGGTTGAGAACCCCTGCCCTATGTGGTCTATATTTGCTACAGTATATGTAGTAGGCCTATACACTACTTCACTTAGTTGGGTTATGTGGTTATGTGTATTTGCTTTGCTCTCCTAATCATTTGTATTATTTTGCCCCCAATAGAGCGTCGCAGTCCCGCCCCCTACCAGGGCCCAGGAAATGATTCTCCGTTCATTTTCCTCATAGACATTTCAGAAAGTATTTATGTTAAAGACGTTTACGCCGCGGACAAAGCCAACTCTTGTCGTGACAAATCATGACAACAAACACAATTTTTCGGGCCGAACAAATAATTAGAAAGAAGAAAAAAACGGCAGGTTACAACACTTTTTTTGTTGTTTTTCTTCTTTGTAATTATTTGTTTGGTCCAAAATATTGTGTGTCGCACCTGGGCCCGGGTGTCGACGCCCTATAAATGCCTGCTTCCCCAGTCCTTCCCCAGTTCTGTTCTTTTCATTTGCCTCCTTCACCTTCTCCACCATGCACTGTTTTCAACATTTTGGTTAATACATGCAACACGCACCCACATACACTTCACTCATGCACACACACACTACACCACTGCACTACTGATTTCCACACTTCATCTGTTCATGATTTATTCCTTGCATTTACTATTTTTGTTTAATTAATACATTATATTACACTACTCACTGGAGATGACTGTCAGAGCATAGGTGGGTCAAGTTCTATTCAACAGACTGCATTAGCACCTTTTCTAATCAAAGCACAATGTACTTCACTTTCAACCACTGACAACAGCTCAGCTAAACCACCACACATTGTGTGTGTGCTAATGTGGTCCACATCCACACGCCGATTACAGAGGCCACCTCTGTAGGCAGCAACCTGCTCATCAGGAGCAGGGGTTCAGTGTCTTGCTCAAGGACACGTCGGCACCAACCTGCTCATCAGGAGTAGGAGTTCAGTGTCTTGCTCAAGGACACGTCGGCAGCAACCTGCTCATCAGGAGTAGGAGTTCAGTGTCTTGCTCAAGGCACCAACCTACTCATCAGGAGTAGGGGTTAATTGTCTTGCTCAAGGACACTTCGGCACCAACCTGCTCATCAGGAGTAGGAGTTCAGTATCTTGCTCAAGGCACCAACCTGCTCATCAGTAGTAGGGGTTCAGTGTCTTGCTCAAGGACACGTCGGCACCAACCTGCTCATCAGGAGTAGGGGTTCAATGTCTTGCTCAAGGACAGAAACCTGCTCATCAGGAGTAGGGGTTCAGTGTCTTGCTCAAGGAAAGAAACCTTCTGCTCATCAGGAGTAGGGGTTCAGTGTCTTGCTCAAGGACAGCAAACTGCTCATCAGGAGTAGGGGTTCAATGTCTTGCTCAAGGACACCAACCTGCTCATCAGGAGTAGGAGTTCAGTGTCTTGCTCAAGGACACGTCGGCAGCAACCTGCTCATCAGGAGTAGGGGTTCAGTGTCTTGCTCAAGACACCAACCTGCTCATCAGGAGTAGAGGTTCAGTGTCTTTCTCAAGGCCCCAACCTGCGTCTCATTAGGAGTAGGGGTTCAGTGTCTTGCTCAAGGACAGCAACCTGCTCATCAGGAGTAGGGGTTCAGTGTCTTGCTCAAGGCACCAACCTGCTCATCAGGAGTAGGGGTTCAGTGTCTTGCTCAAGGACACCAACCTGCTCATCAGGAGTAGGGGTTCAATGTCTTGCTCAAGGCACCAACCTGCTCATCAGGAGTAGGAGTTCAATGTCTTGCTCAAGGACAGCAACCTGCTCATCAGGAGTAGGGGTTCAGTGTCTTGCTCAAGGCACCAACCTGCTCATCAGGAGTAGGGGTTCAATGTCTTGCTCAAGGACACCAACCTGCTCATCAGGAGTAGGGGTTCAATGTCTTGCTCAAGGACACCAACCTGCTCATCAGGAGTAGGGGTTCAGTGTCTTGCTCAAGGACAGAAACCTGCTCATCAGGAGTAGGGGTTCAGTGTCTTGCTCAAGGACAGCAACCTGCTCATCAGGAGTAGGGGTTCAGTGTCTTGCTCAAGGCACCAACCTGCTCATCAGGAGTAGGGGTTCAGTGTCTTGCTCAAGGCACCAACCTGCTCATCAGGAGTAGGGGTTCAGTGTCTTGCTCAAGGACACGTCGGCAGCAACCTGCTCATCAGGAGTAGGGGTTCAGTGTCTTGCTCAAGGCACCAACCTGCTGCTCATCAGGAGTAGGGGTTCAATGTCTTGCTCAAGGACAGCAACCTGCTCATCAGGAGTAGGGGTTCAGTGTCTTGCTCAAGGACACGTCGGCAATCAATATGCAGCAGTCTGGAGGTGACCACAGGCCATCTGAGCCGTAAATATCAATATAAGAATAAGTCTTCATTACTAAAAGGACTGTCGAAAGGTGAGATGGCTAGATAAATATAGAAGAAACCCAGTGTTTGTGTGTGCACAGATAAAACAATACAATACAATACAATACAATACAATACAATACAATACAATACAATACAATACAATACAATACAATACAATGCATAGTGTATAGTG
This sequence comes from Electrona antarctica, assembly GCF_951216825.1. Taxonomy (NCBI): domain Eukaryota; kingdom Metazoa; phylum Chordata; class Actinopteri; order Myctophiformes; family Myctophidae; genus Electrona; species Electrona antarctica. Next base: position 2,216,421 of record NC_136792.1, on the reverse strand, counting down.
TGAATTAATTACCTTAAGGGAATCAAACACAATTAAAGTAGAACATGTAAATTATGGAAAGGGCTTTCAATAAAAGTGCTTTTATTTGGGGGAACGTGCTGCTTGGGCCAGACGGCATTCCCACAGAGAATTGATCGTCATCTTGATATGACGACATCATCTAGGAGATCTGCAACCTTTCTCCGATGAAGACACTGATATCATGCGGTCACTCCCTCTAACATTAGAGATCTAATCTCCTGAAACCAGATAACAAACCACAGCATTAGTCTGACTGTAACATTACAAATAGGGATGTCCCGATCCGATCCCGATACCACCATTTATTCGGTGTTAGCCGATACATATACCGAATACCGATACCAGTGTTGTGATTGAAGTAAATTAACTAAACAGAGAGAGGACTGCTTTTCCTCTCCCTATAGAGCCCATAAACAAACGTACTAAAATACTTGGGCAAAAATACGGAGAATTAAGTCAACAGCAAAACAGGCAGATGAAGAGGCACAGGCAGATGAAAGTTGTTCCGGAGTTCCATTTATTTTCAGAGAGTACAAAACAGCATCACAGCCATATGGGCCTAGCCCACCCTAGCCTGGCTAATAAGACAGACCGAATCAACCGTTGGCAAAAAAGATTGCCTGCCGGCGGATTGCGGTCTGGAGAGGCTCAATTGTACACCCATTTCCTACACCAGAGAACTGGTGTGGCCAATCGGGACACGGTATGCAATATGGGCGGGCTTTGGTAAAGTGACGTTCAATGCTTGAGACCTTTGACTGACAGTAGCTCTGACCAATTGCGTCAAAGAGAAAATGTTTGAACCCGCCCCCCGGGAAACAAGATCCATACACAGCATCTCCAGACTCTAATACCACACGACGAGTGTGATTTGAGTCTGGCTTATTAGCCAGGCTAAGCACACCCGCCTCACGGCGTGTGGGCCACTCACTCACCCAAATAGACATGTCAGTAGGGTCTTTATACAGCTCAAGACAGAGACTTCAAAGGAAAGGTGCATGGTCTCAACCCCCCTGTACCAAAATTGTCAACATGTCTGTGTCCAAATAAGGTAATGGTCACCAGGAAGCACAGAGCTAGGAGGCACAGTAGGTGTCCTAACATGTATAGAAAACAACCCCCAACCATTGGTTTGTGGTCATCAAGTTAGTGGCCACTGGCTATTCTGAGATTCCTAGCCACTCTGTGTCATGACATGTTTGCCCAGCTGAGAGACAATGTAATGTCACACTATACTTATAAACAGTTATTGAAGCTATATTAATGTGAATTGTGGTTCCAGATACCACATGATGTTGTGTTGTTTGTAGCTGTCTAGCTATATATCTGGCCTAGCCTATATCAAATATGATTAAAAAGGTTTGGAAAACGTTAAACATGCAGAGTGAGGACGCCATGGAGAATGAGGCTCGCTGGTCACTGCCACATGCACCGGGAGACTCCTGATTCCAAACTGTCAACACACAGGCATCGTTCACGAGCCCGCCCCACCCCGCCCCACCACAGCCACCAGATGTATTGCGTATAGCAGGTCATGTCCTCCTTTTGTTGATCTGATTAATAAAACATAATACGTGTGTGTGTGTGTGTGTGTGTGTGTGTGTGTGTGTGTGTGTGTGTGCGTGTGTGTGCGTGCGTGCGTGCGTGCGTGCGTGCGTGCGTGCGTGCGTGCGTGCGTGCGTGCGTGCGTGCGTGCGTGCGTGCGTGCGTGCGTGCGTGCGTGCGTGTCATTGGAGAGAGTCTGCATCCGAGGTTGGTGGCTTGGAATCTAGGTCATGAGAGAGAGAGAGAGAGAGAGAGAGACACCAGCAAATGTAACATAAAAGGGATGCATGCAGTGTATCCCCTTGGGGGGGGGGGGTACGCAGAAGTGAAACAGAGGTGAGTTGTTAAGAGAGTCAAAGCGTCTGATAGAGGATTTCTCTTTGTGGAGAGGAGGAGAGGGAGGAGAGGTGGTGGAGAGGTGGACACATATGAACGGGTGAAGATCAAAGGAGGAGAAGAGTCAACTTTTCAACGGCCAATCCACTGCCAATCCGCTGCCATGTGTTTGTCCTTTCACATGTGTTTTCAAATGGATTTGAAAATTTGACGGGAAAACTTGTGATTCCCGTCTCGTGTACCAGTGGCACATGTCCAGTGGTTGGGAACCTCTGGACTAGTAAACTAGGCAACTAGTCAACTATAGTAAAAGTCACTAGAAGTGAAAGCCCTACGGTACAGTATGGTACAGTATAATATAATCTAATGACTATAATAACTGTGAGTTTTTAAATTCAGTGCATGTTTTTCCTTGAAGACCTTTTCTATACCCACAATATATATTTCTGCGGCTGTTTTTAATTACATTTCAACACAAGGCTATTTTGCATAAAGGAGATATTGTGTGTTCTGTACGGCATGCATATACAGTATTGTATTATTTGTATTAGATATGGAGATTGTCTAAAATTAGCTCCCAAGATTCTGCCACTTATTTTGTATCAGAGGGTGTGGACCACACGCACGCACGCACGCACGCACGCACGCACACAGGTACGCACGCACGCACGCACGCACGCACGCACGCACGCACGCACGCACACAGGTACGCACGCACGCACGCACACACGCACACACACACGCACGCACGCACACACACTTAAACATGCAGCTTGTAGTAACTCTATGATGGTCTTAATGAAGCTTCTCTGCTGATTCATACATATTTCAAGTGTGTGTGTGTGTGTGTGTGTGTGTGTGTGTGTGTGTGTGTGTGTGTGTGTGTGTGTGTGTGTGTGTGTGTGTGTGTGTGTGTGTGTGTGTGTGTGTGTGTGTCTGTCCCATGGGGGGCCATTAGATATGCGTTATTACTTACTTGATGTATAGAAGCTGCTTCTTACGCTATACCTTGGGAGTTGCAGCACGCACGCACGCACGCACGCACGCACGCACGCACACACACACACACACACACACACACACACACACACACACACACACACACACACACACACACACACACACACACACACACACACACACAGAGCCGCATCAGCAGTTTGGATTAAAGCTGAGAATAGTAATGAGTAAACGTATAAACATTGTGTATCTCAGGATGACAGCGTGACACAGAGTACAGAACAACTCTCACCTCTAGTGAGGAACAAACAACAAAACATCAAAACATTACTGTGTTTTTCCTGAAGTTAAAAGACTCCAAAGTGTCCGTAGGGGGTCTGTCTGTAACACAGGATCAGAGACATTGTTACGCACATCACGACAACGACATCTTGTGCGTTCCTTTGTCTCTGCAATATCACATAATTTCCCCCTCTGACATATTTGTGCTGTTTCATCTGTTATAATTTGGATTTTTTTTGTTTGGCAATTACTAAAGAAACCCGGGGGGACATTGGCAGCTACACTATCACATACAAGCTGAAAGGCTTTCCTACAGCTTTCCTACAACAGGCAGCAGCAGCCATTGAGATGACACAAAGAGGTCAACGGTTTTTATCGTGCCAACACGTTGTGGTTTCCTATGTAAGTAAAGTAATTGCTCATTGCAACACGATGTTGTCATGTGTATACGCTGTACTTGTTGAGGGCCGCTAGCCCCTCCTATATTCAGATATAGTGTACTTGTTGAGGGCTGCTAGCCCCTCCTATATTCAGATATAGTGTACTTGTTGAGGGCCGCTAGCCCCTCCTATATTCAGATATAGTGTACTTGTTGAGGGCCGCTAGCCCCTCCTATATTCAGATATAGTGTACTTGTTGAGGGCCGCTAGCCCCTCCTATATTCAGATATAGTGTACTTGTTGAGGGCCGCTAGCCCCTCCTATATTCAGATATAGTGTACTTGTTGAGGGCTGCTAGCCCCTCCTATATTCAGATATAGTGTACTTGTTGAGGGCCGCTAGCCCCTCCTATATTCAGATATACTGTACTTGTTGAGGGCCGCTAGCCCCTCCTATATTCAGATATAGTGTACTTGTTGAGGGCCGCTAGCCCCTCCTATATTCAGATATAGTGTAGATTTACGTCTTGTTGAGGGCCGCTAGCCCCTCCTGTTGCGAAGGCTTTCACTTAGAGTTCCATATATGGGATAACCCATAGTCCCATATATGGAGACAATAGCGATATCCAGCGCTGACATCAGATTAATGTAGAAACTCCAAAAATGGATATACACAGTGGTGACATCATCGTAACACTAGACTTGCACAGCATAAAAGGCGGCTCCCATGGCTTCTAAACCTGGGATACCAAACAACGCACGCGGTATCTCCAACATGTCAACACATACGAACCAAGGTATCTGGCTTTACCACCCATATACCTTGGATAGCTTCTATGACCTTTGGCACGAGTCTTCTAGATGAGACAGAATAACTGGCTAATGGCTAAGCAACCGTAGAGCATTGAAGTAGAGGTTTCTACATCCCGGTTAAGTTCGTATCGAACACCACTGTCGTGGGTCCTAACTAAATAACCAGCACTGGTTTGAGCTATTTTACATGCCTCCTATATTCAGATATAGTGTAGATTGTACTTGTTGAGGGCCGCTAGCCCCTCCTATATTCAGATATAGTGTAGATTGTACTTGTTGAGGGCCGCTAGCCCCTCCTATATTCAGATATAGTGTAGATTTACGTCTTACACAAACGTTAACACATTTAGACCTGAGGACGATTCTACAAATGCCTTCTAAAATCCGGACAGTTTTCTGATTCTATGTTCAGTGGCGTTCAACCTTTTTAACATCAAGGAGCCCCAGAATTATCTGTATTTGGCCGCCGACCCCCATCTGAAAATATGTTGTTCCAGGGACCCCTCCAGAAGCAAAGATTTTAGTTAAAAATGTTTCACGATTTTTCAAAAAATAGCAGACCTACAAGCTCATAGCGCGGCACTCGGTGCCGCGCTATGAGCTTGTAGATCTGCTATTTTTCAATAGCTCAAGTATAACATAATCCTTGAAACACCAAAAGGGGTTCCCGCCCAGAATGGGTTCAATTCCCATTGACAATGAATGGAGAATTTACGTCATATGTGGAGTTTGTGGACGAGCAAATCGTCTATTTCTGTCCTACACAAAGATTACATTCCCATGGACAATGAATGGATGGTGTAGGATGATTCACACTCTCTCCAGCTCCAACTCTCCAACTCTCTCCAGCTCCTCCGAGAGGCCTTCTGTCAACCCATCTAAAAAAAGACATGGGCTTTGCATGTGCAACAGTTGGATGAATGAAGGTCGGTCAGGCATTGTGTTATTGTTTTCATATAGCGTTTGGAGGCCGGCTTAAGGTAATACATAGATCCATGGCTGTGTTATTTGAGAGCATCTCTCTAGGTCGTCCTCAAACGAGCCTTCCATCGTCGCTTCCAGTCCTCCCGGTTCTCCATACATCCGGCCAGCTCGTCTGTGCTTTGCGCTCCTGCATCTTTCCTTGAGTATACATCTACATATGTAAGTATGGGGACGTCCTCGTGACCGGTGCCCATGTGTTGGTTCCCACAGCACCAGTCTGCTGGCTGGGAGCTCTTGGTGTCTTCGGCAGTGTCCTGCGAGTCTCATTCTCCTGGCTGCTATTGTGTCGCTCACCCTGAATATTCCGGCTTACAGATTCTCGTTGGTGTACTCTTGCTGATGTTGAGTACTTATACACGTAACATTCTGGTGTAGCACCCGTCTAGAGCCTTCTGCAGAGTTGGCTTCAGGGTCCAGCATTCACTGCCGTACAGGAGAACAGATTCTATACCGTCGCGTAGAAGAAGCTGAGTTTGATTTGTCGGGGGAGGTTGGAGTTCCATACACCGTACTTCATCAGGGCATGACCCATGACAGGCCAGATGCTATGAACTCTCTGAAGGTGGAGACTATGTGTTGTCCATAATACTACTACCACCACATTCACGGTCTCGGCTCCCATCCGTTGGTCTTGTGGTAATTCCTGTCCCCATTCATTCGTCCACATAATCAAAGGCCAGAGTCAGGCCACGCAGGTCCATCGGGTGCCCTGATTGTGAGGTCATTCCACAGGGATAACAGAGGGAGGCAGACATTCATCTTTTTTTTTTGTCTTGTTTGTTTATTGTGTCTGTAATTTTGTTTCTTCTTCTTCTTTGCTTTGTTTTTTTTTGTTTTCTTCTCTTTTTTTTCTCCAATTTTTTCTCTTAGTTATAACTTAACAATGTACAGTTGGAGGCCATCGATATTGTCCTTTTCTTTTTGCTGAGGTTTGCGTGATCTGCGCAAAAGGACAGTTAACCCATTTTGGGGCGGGAACCCCTTTTGGTGTTTTAAACATTGTTATAATTTAGCTATTGAAAAATAGCAGATCTACAAGCTCGTAGCGCGCCACCGAGTGGCGCGCTACGAGCTTGTAGGTCTGCTATTTTTTAAAAATCGTGAAAATATTTATTTCAGAAAACTGGAGGATTTAGAAGGATTTTTTAAAAATTTTAGGTCAGGCCTAAATGGGTCAAATAATAAGGGACAATATCGGTGGCACCCAACTGTAATAAGGATAGGCATTAATAAGCTACCAGCTTTCCGCCTATACCTTTTCGATCATGTCAAATTAGTTTAATTCATGATTATTCTTGTAATGTTTCAACGGCATGAGATGGGAATAAACCATTCATTCATTCAATCCGGGTGGTTCATGCATGCCATGCCAGCCGGGGATCACCGGCTGGCATTGCATGGGGAACCGACAGTAACCCCCCCCCCCCCCCCCATTGTACCACCCTCTGCTCTCTGTCACTCCTAATGCGCCACACTATATGAGCCCGAGGGAGCGTCTGACATATACAGCATGTCAGCCAGTGTATGAAGAAGTTGACAGTGCTTTATTGTGACAGACGCACAGAGACAAACTGTCCATTCTGTGGTGGCAAGATTGCGCGAAGCAGTCAATAACATGTGCAGAATGGCACTGTCTGCAGCTCGCTGATTTATTAGCCATGAAAACCATTTAGGAAGTAACGTGTCCTCCTCCAGAAGGTCATCCCTTGCGGGTTCCCTTCATACACTTTGCCAACACAACTGACTAATGGCATATTTGACAGTAGAGAGCTGAAAGGATCACCTTGTTTCCTTTGCAAAGCACTTTGTAAACCAGTTTTGAAAGGTGCTATATAAATAAAGTTTATTATTATTATTAGTAGTAGTAGTAGTAGTAGTAGTAGTAGTAGTAGAACGAAAATGCATCGCTTGGATGCACCTGGGACGTATCCTCAGTGATGTATCCCAAGGTACTCAGGGTTTCGGGTCTCCCAACATCATACCCCTCACTCGGGTGACCCAGCCGGGGTGATCAAGTCCCGACTTATATGTCCCAGTAGCTACCCTTGATCAGACCCACTAGGGAAAGACCAGGGCCACACAATCAGTTGGATCCACTCCGGAACTACTCTGCCGGGACTGGGAGGTACTATTCTGGCATGTGGAGGGACTAGGGCCGGCTCTGTGGGTTGACTCCTGTCCGAGCCCCTCCTAGGAGTAGTATTATTATTAAAACAGTCAGATAAGTGGCACGTCAGTTCCTCTGAAGTGCCTCGTTAAGTGATGCCCATCTCTGATGATCACACAGCTGAGCCCCCCCCCCACGTCCATGGCTCTGTTTAAATACATTAAACAAAACCTTCTCAATCATGATTGATGATTGGTGGCAATGAAAGAAGAGTCTTTAGCGACACTCAGAGCCACAGAGTAAGACATTGACGGGGCAGAAAACAGCCCGGTCACGTTGGTTCATGTACTGATGGCGCTGAGCCCATAGACTCCAATGCATTCAGTAAAACGTCTGGTTGTCCCTTTTCAATAGAAGTCTATGTAGAAGAGCCTGCAGGCCCCATGAAGTGAACGGACTTGTCGTAACTCTGTCTTACTCTATGGCTCTGGCGTGCGTGCGTGCGTGCGTGCGTGCGTGCGTGCGTGCGTTGTCAGCTGTAGGGATGGAGTCATTAATGCCTTGCTATTCAGCTTGGAAAGTATTCCTGGAAGGTGGCACTCATGTTTCCTCGCTCATAGGATGAGGAAGGCTGGTGATAAATAGCACAACAGAATCCATGAGATTATTGTCAATGTTCCACCAGCTTGTCTCACCACTATATACTGTGAAGAAAGAATGGTTTGTTTTCAGCAGATAGTCATCATAATTAGTTCTGTAGACGCGAGAACACCATAACAAAAGAAAACAAAGAAAACAATACAAACGCCGGTCGTGATTCACCATTCGTGAATACCAAACAACAATCAATCTGAGATGGCATGCGTACAAGGCCGATAAAGGCTTGACTGCCGCAACGCGTACGTCGCCCTGCCTGCTCGGCAGCGTATAGCCTACCATACAAATGTATTTATTGAATTCAAAGTGCCTTACGGGACAGCTCTGTGAGTAACTTCCCAGTTACTCATTCTTACCGGGCACCCGCCGGGCCGCCCGGTAAGAATGCTTAGAGAGATTGAGACGAGTTGGAGTCGTGCTTTCTTCCTGGATGTAAAGATGCATTCAAGAGCTAAAATATGCTGGTCCAACACTTGAGCATATTTTAAACAAAGTTAAAAAAAAAAAGAAAGCTGCTCTGGTCGGAAGACAAAGCCAGTAAATCTAGCCCCAGATCAATAGATTTGTGCTGCTTCTGCTTTCAGCTACCTCCGGCTAGCCCTCCTCATGGAGGGAGAAAAGAGGATCCCAGTGAGTAAGTCTCCCAAGCCACTCAATGGCCAAGGCGTTTTCAGTGCCTCGTCGCGGTCCCAGGCTAAACTGTAGTGCAGGCCCGGGGTATCTCGGAGCAATAGTGGGCCCCAGAGAGGCAAGGTGTGAGCGGACATACCCTCGCGCCTGTAATGGAATTATTAGAATGCCAAATAGATCGATACATATACATTATTGTGTATTGATCTATTCCATTAAGTCCCTTCCTTCACCAATGCTTAGTCTAATTCATGCAGCTGTCAATCTGACAGCTGTCATCTCCAAGTCACTGTCGACAAGGAGGTCTCCAAGCCAGTATACCAAGCATGTGTTTCCTGTCTGTCAGTTAAGGTGTCACTAATAGTGTGTTGTCCTCGCAATAGAACAGATTAGAATAAGTTTGTTTCCTGCTCATTATACCTTAACTTCCTCTCCCAAACAACCACTAACGACAGCTGTCAATAATGACAGCTGTAGTTCCCATGTTCACTTACTAATAGCTCTCATACATGTATTTGTGTAAATATCCCATTTAGAGTAGTCTTCCTGTCAATCTGACAGCTGAAGTCTTCAAGCCCTACTGGCAAAGGTGACGATTACCTACTTGGGTGTGTTCTCAAATTAGTCTGTTTCCTGCTTGCCTCCAACTATCCCATTTAGACTATGTCTAAATGTCGCAAGCAAACACCATGAAAGGAGATGAGTGAGACCACCTGTTATTATCTGCCTATGTCCTGTTGTATTTGAATAAAACACCTGTCACTGACTGTCAATTTGGGGGTGTGTGGTTGGGAAATAAAGGGGAGGGAAAGGAACAACTTGGGGAGGAACGGGGTGATGCGATCACTTTTTGACTGTACTACGATGAGCAACCATGCTACCATTTTGCTGTACTGAGGAACAATGAATAAAGAAAGATGACGATGCCACGATCTTGATGCTGTGTCCTGCTTCCAACTCTGTCTGCTGATCGCGAATGATGAGACCTCATTCCTGCCATAACACGCCTCATGCCAACCACTCTCCCATTTATGGGGAAATAGCAGCATGGGCAGATGGACAGAGCTTGGCTTCACTACTGTAACACCAAGAAGGTGGAGAGGACACTCCACGGTATAGTCTTGACTCTGCGGATGACATCCGCCTGCTCTCCGACCGTGTGGAACAAACTCATCAGCTCCTGAACAGAGAGGAGTGCCAAGGTTGGCCCTGAAGAAGAAATACAAGGTTATCACTTATAACATCCTATACGGAAATCCATCTATAACAACCTTGAGACTTCAAATACCTGGGCTCATTATTGATATTGACATTAATATTAATATTATTGGTATTATTGAGAGCAATATTAATAGTATTTGGTGGGTAAGGGATAATAAATATTATCTACAGTATCCATCTACAGTATGTATCTAGAAATCTGGAAATGCCTTTTCTGTCAAAAATCAAAAGTCCAGCATTGTTTTTATTTTCACTCTAGTTTATGCTTTGTTTTTGTATGAAGTGCAACAACCTTGAATCTTGTTTTCCTTATTTTGGCTTTTGTTTTCCTTTTTATGTAAAAATTCAGTAAATTGTCTAAGGTGGGCATAATAGGCTTCGGCTTCAGACCTTTCCTTTTCGGTCAATTTGTAAAACACAAACCTTTGTATATTGTATATTGTATGTACAACAGATGTGATAAATCCATCCATCCATCCATCTTCAACCGCTTATCCGTAGTCGGGTCGCGGGGGCAACAGCTCCACCAGAGAGCTCCAGACTTCCCTCTCCACAGCAACATTAGTGACTTCCTCCTGGGGGATTCCGAGACGTTCCAAGGCCAGTGAGTCGATGTATTTCCTCCAACTGCGCCTTGGTCTGCCCCGGGGGTCTCCTCCCAGTGGGACGTGCGTCGATTACCTCCCTAGGGAGGCGCCCGAGAGGCATCCTAACCAGATGCCCCAGGGTCTCCTCCCAGTGGGACGTGCGTCGAGTACCTCCCTAGGGAGGCGCCCGAGAGGCATCCTAACCAGATGCCCGAACCACCTAAGCTGGCTCCTTTCCAGGCGAAGGAGCAGCGCTTATCACCCAGATGTGATAAATGACCGAGACAAATAAACTAACTAACTAACTAACTCAGCCAAGCAAGATCTGAAAGTGAAGAACAGTGCAAGATCTGAAAGTGAAGAACAACAGTGCAAGATCTGAAAGTGAAGAACAACAGTGAAGAACAACAGTGAAGAACAACAGTGAAGAACAACAGTGAAGAACAACAGTGCACGGAACTCCAACCTCTCCAAGCCAGTCTATGGAACTCCAACCTCTCCAAGCCAGTCTATGGAACTCCAACCTCTCCCAAGCCAGTCTATGGAACTCCAACCTCTCCAAGCCAGTCTATGGAACTCCAACCTCTCCCAAGCCAGTCTATGGAACTCCAACCTCTCCCAAGCCAGTCTATGGAACTCCAACCTCTCCAAGCCAGTCTATGGAACTCCAACCTCTCCAAGCCAGTCTATGGAACTCCAACCTCTCCAAGCCAGTCTATGGAACTCCAACCTCTCCCAAGCCAGTCTATGGAACTCCAACCTCTCCCAAGCCAGTCTATGGAACTCCAACCTCTCCAAGCCAGTCTATGGAACTCCAACCTCTCCCAAGCCAGTCTATGGAACTCCAACCTCTCCAAGCCAGTCTATGGAACTCCAACCTCTCCCGACAAATCAAGCTCAGCTCCTTCTCAATCTGAGTCTAGTTGTCTTAGGGCAGGGCTCCACTGGGCGCGTCAGCGTCGCGTCTCCGTCACCGTCAGGGAATGTTCCCTTTTTAATCAATGAAGGGTGGCTCCACTGCCCGCGTTGCGTTGCGTTTACAGAGACGCAACACGTGCATTCAAATTAAAATTGCGTTTTTTTTGACGCACACAACGGAGACGCAACGCGTCCGGTGGAGCCCTGGCGTTATAATGGCAGTGAATGCTGCACCTTATTGAAACCAACCAGTCCTGCAGAATGTTGCGTGCTGTACTTAAAATCTGCAATAGTGAACATGTTTACCAACGTTCTGTATGAGGTAATGAGGTAATACCAAGGGTGAGTGAGAAACTAGCAGCCAGGAGAATGATGAGACTAGCAGGACACTGCAAAACACATCAAGGAACTGCCAGCCGGCAAATTGGTGCTGAGGGAGCCAACGCATGGGCAGCGGTCACATGGACGTACTCAAGAAAGATCCATTCATTCCTGCATTTAAAAAAAAACATCATTATTGATAGAACTATTTTATAGAACTTGCAGATATAGTTTTATTCACCTCCAGTGACCGCGGGGACACCGCCATGCCAAGACGTTTTTAATGAACAGTTTCTAAAATATAGCTTTTATTCGTATAAAAGTGAATTAACTTTTCTGTTTTAGCTCATACTTCAGTCCAAGAAAACTTGGAGAAAAACCTTGGCAGCATAAAGCTCATAAAGCAGTAAGCTCTTCACATCCAAATGCATCCAAATTCCGATTTAACATTCAGAGTTTTAACAGTTTAACTGGGGCAAAAATACAGAAATCCACTTTTTATGACATACTTTTTCTCCTCGTATCTTGTGTGTGTGTGTCTTGTACTATAACTGTTTGTTTAATTTATTACATTTGACAATGTCATTTTGACACATTTTCCCTCTGACAGTGATTTTCTCTGACCCTTCCACAGTCACACTGGGATGAAGATGCATGCCTGAAATACAAGTTGAAATTCTAAATGCTTTGTTTTCTGTATGCTCTCATAAACAGACATACATTTGATTGACTGCCATATAAGAAAAACACCGAAACAAACATGTTTGGACTCTCTCTCTCTCTCTCTCTCT
>NC_136792.1:2156099-2201099 GCF_951216825.1 Electrona antarctica | reverse complement strand
ACCAGTGTTGGTGAGGTGCTGGCCTAAGGCAGTAAATAACACACCAGTATTGGTGAGGTGCTGGCCTAAGGCAGTAAATAACACACCAGTATTGGTGAGGTGCTGGCCTAAGGCAGTAAATAACACACCAGTATTGGTGAGGTGCTGGCCTAAGGCAGTAAATAACACACCAGTATTGGTGAGGTGCTGGCCTAAGGCAGTAAATAACACACCAGTATTGGTGAGGTGCTGGCCTAAGGCAGTAAACACACCAGTATTGGTGAGGTGCTGGCCTAAGGCAGTAAATAACTCACCAGTATTGGTGAGGTGCTGGCCTAAGGCAGTAAATAACACACCAGTATTGGTGAGGTGCTGGCCTAAGGCAGTAAATAACACACCAGTATTGGTGAGGTGCTGGCCTAAGGCAGTAAACACACCAGTATTGGTGAGGTGCTGGCCTAAGGCAGTAAATAACACACCAGTATTGGTGAGGTGCTGGCCTAAGGCAGTAAATAACACACCAGTATTGGTGAGGTGCTGGCCTAAGGCAGTAAACACACCAGTATTGGTGAGGTGCTGGCCTAAGGCAGTAAACACACCAGTATTGGTGAGGTGCTGGCCTAAGGCAGTAAACACACCAGTATTGGTGAGGTGCTGGCCTAAGGCAGTAAATAACACACCAGTATTGGTGAGGTGCTGGCCTAAGGCAGTAAATAACACACCAGTATTGGTGAGGTGCTGGCCTAAGGCAGTAAACACACCAGTATTGGTGAGGTGCTGGCCTAAGGCAGTAAATAGCACACCAGTGTTGGTGAGGTGCTGGCCTAAGGCAGTAAATAACACACCAGTATTGGTGAGGTGCTGGCCTAAGGCAGTAAATAACACACCAGTATTGGTGAGGTGCTGGCCTAAGGCAGTAAATAACACACCAGTATTGGTGAGGTGCTGGCCTAAGGCAGTAAATAACACACCAGTATTGGTGAGGTGCTGGCCTAAGGCAGTAAATAACACACCAGTATTGGTGAGGTGCTGGCCTAAGGCAGTAAACACACCAGTATTGGTGAGGTGCTGGCCTAAGGCAGTAAATAACACACCAGTATTGGTGAGGTGCTGGCCTAAGGCAGTAAATAACACACCAGTATTGGTGAGGTGCTGGCCTAAGGCAGTAAACACACCAGTATTGGTGAGGTGCTGGCCTAAGGCAGTAAATAACTCACCAGTATTGGTGAGGTGCTGGCCTAAGGCAGTAAATAACACACCAGTATTGGTGAGGTGCTGGCCTAAGGCAGTAAATAACACACCAGTATTGGTGAGGTGCTGGCCTAAGGCAGTAAATAACACACCAGTATTGGTGAGGTGCTGGCCTAAGGCAGTAACACCAGTATTGGTGAGGTGCTGGCCTAAGGCAGTAACACCAGTATTGGTGAGGTGCTGGCCTAAGGCAGTAAATAACACACCAGTATTGGTGAGGTGCTGGCCTAAGGCAGTAAATAACACACCAGTATTGGTGAGGTGCTGGCCTAAGGCAGTAAATAACACACCAGTATTGGTGAGGTGCTGGCCTAAGGCAGTAAATAACACACCAGTATTGGTGAGGTGCTGGCCTAAGGCAGTAACACCAGTATTGGTGAGGTGCTGGCCTAAGGCAGTAAATAACACACCAGTATTGGTGAGGTGCTGGCCTAAGGCAGTAAACACACCAGTATTGGTGAGGTGCTGGCCTAAGGCAGTAAATAACACACCAGTATTGGTGAGGTGCTGGCCTAAGGCAGTAAATAACACACCAGTATTGGTGAGGTGCTGGCCTAAGGCAGTAAATAACACACCAGTATTGGTGAGGTGCTGGCCTAAGGCAGTAAATAACACACCAGTATTGGTGAGGTGCTGGCCTAAGGCAGTAACACCAGTATTGGTGAGGTGCTGGCCTAAGGCAGTAACACCAGTATTGGTGAGGTGCTGGCCTAAGGCAGTAAATAACACACCAGTATTGGTGAGGTGCTGGCCTAAGGCAGTAAATAACACACCAGTATTGGTGAGGTGCTGGCCTAAGGCAGTAAATAACACACCAGTATTGGTGAGGTGCTGGCCTAAGGCAGTAAATAACACACCAGTATTGGTGAGGTGCTGGCCTAAGGCAGTAACACCAGTATTGGTGAGGTGCTGGCCTAAGGCAGTAAATAACACACCAGTATTGGTGAGGTGCTGGCCTAAGGCAGTAAATAACACACCAGTATTGGTGAGGTGCTGGCCTAAGGCAGTAAATAACACACCAGTATTGGTGAGGTGCTGGCCTAAGGCAGTAAATAACACACCAGTATTGGTGAGGTGCTGGCCTAAGGCAGTAAATAACACACCAGTATTGGTGAGGTGCTGGCCTAAGGCAGTAAATAGCACACCAGTATTGGTGAGGTGCTGGCCTAAGGCAGTAAATAACACACCAGTATTGGTGAGGTGCTGGCCTAAGGCAGTAAATAACACACCAGTATTGGTGAGGTGCTGGCCTAAGGCAGTAAATAACACACCAGTATTGGTGAGGTGCTGGCCTAAGGCAGTAAATAACACACCAGTATTGGTGAGGTGCTGGCCTAAGGCAGTAAACACACCAGTATTGGTGAGGTGCTGGCCTAAGGCAGTAAATAAGTAAAAATAAGAAAAGGCTGCACACACGTAGCCACGATGCTGTATATTTATTGAAAAGAAACCAACGTTTCGACCTTTCGGCCTTCTTCAGGGAAGGCAAGGCCCTTAAAATGAAGTTGTATAGAGTGCCGTAGTCCTGACGTCACTCTTCCATCCGCTGGTTCATGGAAGTGTTTCTCTATGGAGAATAACATGGGGTCATCTTAAAATCGTCTCATATAAGAATTGCGGTCCAAAATTAAACAAACTCTCTCGGCGAAATTGTCGGTGAGATGTCTTTGTAGTTTGTATTGTTTATACGACAGTCAGTCAGTCAGTCATATTTCATGTAGTCTGTTAATAGTAACAATAGTGATTCTTCATTTCCATATGAGTGAAACGGCCAGGATGACATGTTTATTTTTCAAACACAGTTGCTTATATGTGGCGATCTAAAATCCCCCTATGCAAATAAAAAAGTACATGAACCAGTGGACTTATAGCGCCCTCTACCGATATTGACGTCAGGACTTCGGTGCTCTATACCAGGGGTTCTCAACGTTTTTGGCCGGGGACCCCCGGAAATGCTTTGGCAATGTCTCGGGACCCCCGCCCCGCCCCCTCCTGACCCCCAATATAAATTGACTGCTACAATAACCTTAAACCATTTTGGGCGGGAACCCCTTTTGATGTTTTAAGCATTGTTATAATTTAGCTATTGAAAAATAGCAGATCTACAAGCTCATAGCGCGCCACCGAGTGGCGCGCTATGAGCTTGTAGGTCTGCTATTTTTGAAAAATCGTGAAAATAAAATTTAAAAAAAAACTTTTTTTTTTTTTTTTTTTGAAAATATTTTGGGGACCCCCTAAAATAATTTGGCGACCCCCCGAGGGGTCGCGACCCACGGGTTGAGAACCCCTGCTCTATACAACGCAAGTTCAGGAGTGGAGGAGACCACCCTCTGCTTCATCACGTTCTCAATCGCCTCCAGCCTTCACTCATTAGCCACTCCCCATTCACAATCACCCGTACTCACTAAATGGGAAGTGCATAGCACTTTTATCCAAAACACTTTACACATATTGCGCGTTACATTCACTCATTCACTCATTCACACCACACCTGCCTCCACTCACCACAGAACCTTTGTTCAAATCGTGCTCACCACTGTCATCATCGCCTAAAAAAACAACAACAGATATTTTTGATATATAAGAATGGTGGTCCCTTATTGGCTATTGATGGTGACGTAACCAAAGCTCTTTCAATCATTAATCTTACTGGGATTGAAGTAGAGACGTCACGAGGTGCCCTCAGCACTGGCATCACCACTGGCATCACCAGGAATATACCAGTCCCTCATTGGCTGTTAATAATGATGTTGCCAGAGATGCTGGTCCCTGACATGGGCAACTGGACGCCCGGGGAGCCACATTCAGCCCCCACCTTCACTTAATGCGGCCCACAGATTAATATCCGAAAAGTAGCTACTACAAGGGTATACATCCCATATGCCAGAGAGACACAGATAATTATCCAGTGTAGCTACTACAAGGGTATACATCCCATATGCCAGAGAGACACAGATTAATATCCAGTGTAGCTACTACAAGGGTATACATCCCATATGCCAGAGAGACACAGATTAATATCCAGTGTAGCTACTACAAGGGTACATCCCATATGCCAGAGAGACACAGATTAATATCCAGTGTAGCTACTACAAGGGTACATCCCATATGCCAGAGAGACACAGATTAATATCCAGTGTAGCTACTACAAGGGTATACATCCCATATGCCAGAGAGACACAGATTAATATCCAGTGTAGCTACTACAAGGGTATACATCCCATATGCCAGAGAGACACAGATTAATATCCAGTGTAGCTACTACAAGGGTATACATCCCATATGCCAGAGAGACACAGATTAATATCCGAACCGTAGCTACTACAAGGGAATACATCCCATATGCCAGAGAGACACAGATTAATATCCGAACCGTAGCTACTACAAGGGAATACATCCCATATGCCAGAGAGACACAGATTAATATCCGAACCGTAGCTACTACAAGGGAATACATCCCATATGCCAGAGAGACACAGATTAATATCCAAACCGTAGCTACTACAAGGGTACATCCCATATGCCAGAGAGACACAGATTAATATCCAGTGTAGCTACTACAAGGGAATACATCCCATATGCCAGAGAGACACAGATTAATATCCAAACCGTAGCTACTACAAGGGTACATCCCATATGCCAGAGAGACACAGATTAATATCCAAACCGTAGCTACTACAAGGGTACATCCCATATGCCAGAGAGACACAGATTCATATCCAGTGTAGCTACTACAAGGGTATACATCCCATATGCCAGAGAGACACAGATTAATATCCAAACCGTAGCTACTACAAGGGTACATCCCATATGCCAGAGAGACACAGATTCATATCCAGTGTAGCTACTACAAGGGTACATCCCATATGCCAGAGAGACACAGATTCATATCCAGTGTAGCTACTACAAGGGTATACATCCCATATGCCAGAGAGACACAGATTAATATCCGAACCGTAGCTACTACAAGGGAATACATCCCATATGCCAGAGAGACACAGATTAATATCCAAACCGTAGCTACTACAAGGGTACATCCCATATGCCAGAGAGACACAGATTAATATCCAGTGTAGCTACTACAAGGGTACATCCCATATGCCAGAGAGACACAGATTAATATCCAGTGTAGCTACTACAAGGGTATACATCCCATATGCCAGAGAGACACAGATTAATATCCGAACCGTAGCTACTACAAGGGAATACATCCCATATGCCAGAGAGACACAGATTAATATCCGAACCGTAGCTACTACAAGGGAATACATCCCATATGCCAGAGAGACACAGATTAATATCCGAACCGTAGCTACTACAAGGGAATACATCCCAGACAGACACAGATTAATATCCGAACCGTAGCTACTACAAGGATACATCCCATATGCCAGAGAGACACAGATTAATATCCAAACCGTAGCTACTGCAAGGGAATATATTCCCATATGCCAGACAGACACAGATTAATATCCAAACCGTAGCTACTACAAGGGAATACATCCCAGACAGACACAGATTAATATCCAAACCGTAGCTACTACAAGGGAATACATCCCAGACAGACACAGATTAATATCCAAACCGTAGCTACTACAAGGGAATACATCCCAGACAGACACAGATTAATATCCAAACCGTAGCTACTACAAGGGAATACATCCCATATGCCAGACAGACAGCTTGCACCTGACTAGTGGCTACTTCGGTATTCTACAGGCTGGGGGGAAAGCCGGTGTATACGATTTGATTATAATTCACAGGATGTGCAATTAATCTACAGCAACTTTATTTGATGTGATCCCTCTCTCATCCTCCCTTAACCCCCCCCCCCCCCACCCCCCCCCCCCTGTCTGACTGCAGGCTCCTCAGGTGAGGTAACCCCCCCCCCTGTCTGACTGCAGGCTCCTCAGGTGAGGTAACCCCCCCCCCCCCCCCCTGTCTGACTGCAGGCTCCTCAGGTGAGGTAACCCCCCCCCTGTCTGACTGCAGGCTCCTCAGGTGAGGTAACCCCCCCCCCCCCCCTGTCTGACTGCAGGCTCCTCAGGTGTGGTAACCCCCCCCCCCCTCCCCCCCCTGTCTGACTGCAGGCTCCTCAGGTGAGGACTTGGTAAATGGACTGTGGGGACGTTGTGCATTTTAATAAGTTAACATTAGCCTAACGTAATGTAAACTAATTGCAGGCTAACTGATAGTCATCAAGGATGAGCAGGTTATAATTGAACATCAAATTATTCAGAGTAATGAATATATATAGAGTTTAAATGCAGGATACAATTACAGGCAAAATGTCAATACTAGCTGCATTATATATGTGAATTTTCGTGTTTTCATGTCATATGAAGTAGAGTAATGTCTTGCAGAAAACAGCGAGTTGAGAAAACGGGGTTGAAAGGTTCACTTCTGTGGTCTCTAACATTACACCTAGCTACATGTTTAAGCATTTATTTCATATTTACATGTCTTCTGTGGTCTCTAACATTACACCTAGCTACATGTTTAAGCATTTATTTCATATGTCGATTTCAGCTCTGACACTTATTTCAGACATGCTCTAGTATGTGAAGAGTCTGCCTGTGATATTAACTCATTTAATATATTAACTCATTTAATTTTCTGGTGAAAAGCTGGAATTTGTGCGATCTCTGCAGTCTCTCAGTCAAACCTGGTCACACATGTAGGTACGGTGTGTCCACATAATGAAAGCCATGATGGTGTAAGTGTTACCATGTTGTAGCAGGTGGTGGCCTCCTATTACCGCGGCGCTGATAACCTCAGACCCCAGACATAAATCATAGCAGTTCCACCGCACGAGAAAATGACACCGCAGCAATAAATCAGCACAGAAGCCAGAATTATCAGCACGGTTTAATTAATACTATAATAGCAGGCCGCCATAAAAAATGAAAACCCCTATTACCAAGCTGTAGCTCAGATAGTGTGTGTGTGTGTGTGTGTGTGTGTGTGTGTGTGTGTGTGTGTGTGTGTGTGTGTGTGTGTGTGTGTGTGTGTGTGTGTGTGTGTGTGTGTGTGTGTGTGTGTGTGTGCGCGTGCCGTGCGTGCGTGCATTACTGCACTGCTTTTCACATTGTTATAGAGCGCTCTACTATCCAGTCTTTAGATAGTACTGTACAATATTTCTCAGAATAAAAAGCTGATTATATTATGCAATGTATGCGTTTTAAGCATAAGAGTGTGACCGCGGACCAGCTGCCTCTTCACAGAGCATGACCATGGACTGCAGTGCTACTGTATTATATCATCATACCACTACACTGTATATTATCTTAACATTCTTACACTATATAATATCTAACATCATTGTTATACCATATTATATTATCCATACACTATTACATGTATTATTATTATTGCTATTGCTACTACTATTTGCCTGTATCTCTCTCTCTCTCTTTCTCTCCTCCGACGCGGTCGAGGCAGACGGCAGCCCAAATTGAAATGTTAAAAGTGAAGCTGTGTGAAAGTGTGTTACTTAAAACATTTTCCCAAAGTTGGCAGGTCTGGGATACTGTATAGTAGTGGCAACGGATTCGTATGAAAATAAGCACCAGTAGGTTACGCATCAGTCCAATAAAAAAGAGCCAGCAGGCTCGCCGGGAGCCGACTTGCTTTGATTAGGAAACGCGGAAACGTTGGTCACGTTGTCCGACTATTACTAACCTTAACCCTTACCCTCTTAATTAGAGCAGAGCCAGGACAATAGCAGAAACACAAATCCATTTAGATTCAAAATCAGACCATGATCTGATGGTCTGAGGTTGACACTAATGGGCTTGATGGGTGGACTTAATCCCCTCAAAGGTAATCACACATTAATCATTGACCTCCAGAAACCTACAGTACCTCAGAGGTAACTAGATTAAGCCAGACTAAATCTAAATATAAGATTGAGAAACTTTTAGTACTTCTAGTAAGACTAAATCTTAATTTCCCAGACTCTTCTTCAACAAAGATGGCGAAAGCAAACATTCTTTGTTCTGTACTCATACAATAGTATGGTACAAAACACTGAAGTCCTTAAACCAGAAACCTAACCCTAACCTCTGTCTTAACCGGCCCGTAAGTCCTCTAACCTCATATCAGTCTTAACCGGCCCGTAAGTCCTCTAACCTCATATCAGTCTTAACCGGCCCGTAAGTCCTCTAACCTCATATCAGTCTTAACCGGCCCGTAAGTCCTCTAACCTCATATCAGTCTTAACCGGCCCGTAAGTCCTCTAACCTCATATCAGTCTTAACCGGCCCGTAAGTCCTCTAACCTCATATCAGTCTTAACCGGCCCGTAAATCCCCTAACCTCATATCAGTCTTAACCGGCCCGTAAGTCCCCTAACCTCATATCAGTCTTAACCGGCCCGTAAGTCCCCTAACTAACCTCATATCAGTCTGAACCGGGCCATGTTTGGCTCCAGGCGAGCATGCTGGCTCGGTTGTATTGGAGTGAAGTAACTACTGGTGATTATCGGTTGTTAACATTTGAAGCGGGTAGTAGAGGAGGGTGAAGTAAATGTATATGGACCAGCCAGCCTGCTATAAGAAGTGCGTGCGTGCCGTGGCCCGTGCGTGCCTGCGTGCTTGTGTGGGTGCGTGCGTACGTGTGCTTGTGTGGGTGCGTGCGTACGTGTGCGTGTGTGTGTGGGTGCATGGAGTAGGCCTAGGTGTAATTTGCTCTGTAAGCTCACTTGAGAGCTTAAGTAGATCAGCTATTTCCACAATATTTATCTGTGGCTCAACTGCTACAAGCCAAGTGCTTATCGGGGTGGGGAGTCCCCACTTCAGAAAGGAGGATTATTTGGAGGGGGCCGAGGGGTCATATGGGCGGGGGGGGGGGGGGGGGGGGGGCCGAGGGGTCACATGGGCTGGAAAGGTTGAGAACCACTGCTCTGGTTCACTGATATGTATTAACTAATCAAACCGACGGGTTGCTATCGCATTTTCATTGATATCAACCGAATATATATATATTTTTGGCCTCTCCTTCTGCTCAAGGACACTTCGACACTAACTCTGGGGGAGCCCACAGGGTTCGAACTGGCAACCTTGCAGTTCCCATCCGGTCACTCTACCCCTGAGCCACTGCCCGCAGATATACAGATTGCGTGCGTTCGTACAGATTATTATGCATTATACAGTATTTATAATGCATTACAGATGAATAGGGATGCATAGCAAGTGTTACCCATGTATTTAATTCAGGATGAAAGATTTCCCCATAAACATTTAATTACCAGAGGAGCGCTATCAAAAGCAGAAGCATGAATGAATCAAAAAATATTAGCTAATAAGTGCAGGCATAATAAACTTCAAACGAATTAAATCGTTAAAATTACAATTTTAATGATTTTACATATTCTTCTCATAACTATACCTCTTCTGTGGCTACAAAGTCACGTAAGGATGATTCCTAGTAGGATCACTTTGCAGATCATTATAGTTCGCAAGGCGGTGTGACAAGATGTGTTGTGAACTTGTGTGAGTTTGGAGATTGAATATATTCAGTGTGTAACACCACCGAACGTTGGAGCATAACTTGGTCGTTTATAGATTAATTGCAGCTGTTGCTTGTGCAGAAAGACAAGACTGCTAGAGAGGCTAAACATTTTTGCCTAAACTGCAGCTAGTTAATAAGATACGATACGATACAACTTTATTGTCAGCTTGCACTGAAATTGGTTTTGCGTCCATGACGTCCAAGACATAGATTTTGGTTTAGAAGCAAGACAGACTGATGTACAAGAGAAATGACACAGGCTACTATCCACAAGTATAAAGAGGAAACAGTGAAAAAACGCCCCAGAGCCGAAGGAGGCGTCTACCTTTATAATATAAAGGTAGACGCCTCCTTCGGCTCTGGGCCGTCTGTATCTCTATAGACATAGAAAGGTAGACGCCTCCTTCGGCTCTGGGGCGTCTGTATCTCTATAGACATATTATGTCTATAGAGATACAGACGCCCCAGAGCCGAAGGAGGCGTCTACCTTTCTATGTCTATAGAGATACAGACGGCCCAGAGCCGAAGGAGGCGTCTACCTTTCTATGTCTATAGAGATACAGACGCCCCAGAGCCGAGGAGGCGTCTAGATTTATATGTCTATGGTACGCAGGACGTTGAGTGATTTCCAACGAGCGTTTCCAAACTCCAATACTCCATGCTGCTGCAATTCATGTTTTGCCACTCAGTCTAGATGCCGGGGGCTTGTCTTGTCCCGGTGGAAAAGTGACACATGTGTTGTGCATTCTCTCTATTCTAGCAGCCAACATGAATCCCCTTAAAGAGGAGATGCTATAAGTCTAGCCTCGGAAACACAGACATTTTTATTTGCAGGGAGGGGAAAAAAAGGTCTGGGACCGGGTCCACTTCAATATGGCATACAGTAGCGCAAACGTCGATCACTCTCTGCTTATTTCTGATCGTCTGCACCTTTGTTAAATTGACGCACACACGTACACACACACACACTCCTCTCTCTCCGGGAGCTGCCTATGCCATAGAAAGCACAGGTGGACCCCAGGCTACTATAGGTCTTCTGCATGCTACAGCTCAGCTATAGGTGGACCCCAGGCTACTATAAGTCTTCTGCATGCTACAGCTCAGCTGCCTGAAAACCCCGTATTTCAACTCCTTTCCAATTTCAGTCTCACTTCTCCAGGCCTGCGAAACGTTGCAAGAATAAAGATGGAGTAGCCATTATCTTCAAACTAACAAACCTTTGCTTGCACTGTTCGCTGCTGCACAGAACTGGTGGTTTTATCAAGTCAGATTTATTTCACATGCATTGGGAGCTAGACTCACAACAGTTAAATCACATCAGTAATGTTATGAGATCAATCACCTTCGAAAATACAATAAACTAGAAGAAGTGCTCCTCGGAGCTATAAAAGGCAGATTTGAAAAAGCAGGCCAGGCGTTTTTCCTTGGCATCTGGGGAGTGAGCAAAGTTGTACGCAGATCAGTGCTGTTATGGGTACAATCGCGACTCGGCCTGTTATAGCGCCACCATGAGGCTGATTTGAAAAAATTTCAAGTTGCGTTCATGATTTGCAGCATCCTACTATAAATGTGCCATGCACGTATCTGCGTGCGTACGTGTGTGTGCGTGTGTGTACGGTTGTAATGCACGTAACTCGAGAACCGTTTGACCCACCGACTTCACATTTGACACACGCGTTCCACACCGTGGGGCATGTATACAGGTCTAGTTTTGTTCAAAATGGGCCACTCCTGCGAACTTTAGACGTCAATCTTAGACAATCAGGATGGAATATGAAAAAGCAAAGAAAGAGACCCATCTTGATCGCATGCCTATAGAGATCATGTGTACCAATTTGCACGAAATGTTGATAACATCTGCAATCTGAAAATAAAAACATGCAGGGCCTCTAGGGAGTTTTCATACAATGTTTTGCACAGTTTGGTGCAGTTATAGGCAGCAAATAGGTAAAAACACAAATTGCCCTCTTATAGCGCCATCATGAGGCTGATTTGAACATGTTCTTCTTCGGCCTATAGTGGGAACGTCCATGCAAAAATCTCACAAATCACACGATGTGTTCATGATTCGAGGCATGTTGTTCAAAAGAGAGCACTTCCTGCATGCACATTTCGGAAGCCAATCTTAGCCAATCAGGATGGAGTATGAAAGCCCTCGGCTATTAGAGAAGCTGTGTACCAATTTGCGTGATGTTTGGACAAAATCTGTAGGTGTGCTGTCAAAAAATCTAAAGGTTTGTGGCCATAATGAGATGCAGTTAAAATAGCATTGTAGAGAGACATTTTAACCCATTTTGGCCTGACGTCGAAATTTAAAAAATGTCTTCAAAATCCTGTTTTCTTAAATACCTCATGTTTCTGTATCAGTGGTGGTCAATATTTCATGTCAAGGACCCCAAAAATGATATGTAATATGCCTCTGTCCCCCCATCTGACAATATGTTGTTCCAGGGACCTCAACCCAGAAGCAAAGAATTGAGTTAAAATGTTTATTCTGTAACAATATATATTCAAAGATTTGAGGCGCATTTTCATGATTCTTCAAAAATAACAGACCTACAAGCTCGTAGTGCGCCACTCGGTAGCAGATCTACGAGCTTGTAGATCTGCTATTTTTCAATAGCTAAATTATAACATAATGTTTAAAACACCAAAAGCCCAAAATGGGTTAAAATAGCTATAGGGAGACATTTTAAAGGGGCCGCAGACCTTCTCTTCCTCTGGCAGTCAGCTACTAAGAACACAATTATCTGCCTCTGGCACAAACAATGGGGAGCTTTTTATCATGGTCACCTTCAGCCCCAGGTATGCAAATGCAATGAATTCTGGTGTAGAGGATGTGACTGGAGATTAACGAGGACATTCTGGTATGGAGGATGTGACTGGAGATTAACGAGGACAGAAAGAACCCTTTGTTTAGCCTACATGTATTTAGAATTCTTGTTTTAAAACAATGGGGACTGGGGCTGTTTACGTTCCAGACTGATGAAGGAACATAACATAACATAACATGATGGGGATGAATTGAACTATAAAAGTGCTTCGAAGATGCATTTCTGTCCGGATGAAAATAAAACTTTTCAATTCAATCAAACTGCTCATTTTCTGCATTGTTGCTATATAGACAATGTTGTAGACAATATTGAACAATGATACTTTTTCGCACCAACTTGTATTGCTAATACAGCCACTTCTCATCCAGAACTCACCTACAGTCTACAGAATTCTCTGTCACGCTAAGGACAGGATCTGGTGCCACATCTACCAAACCAGTAATTTGCTGTACTTACTGGTAGACATTGCCTCTTTTGTTTTTGATGTTTCTGATGTTTCTGATGGTATAACAGATTGGTTTGTGTTTTTAGTTTTTAGTTAATAGCGTTTGAATCACCTAATGATGCATCTTACCAGGCATCTGGTGAGCTTGTCTGCTTGTCTAGCTGGGAGGAGGCCATTTCTATAGCTGGGAGGAGGCCATGTCTATAGCTGGGAGGAGGCCATGTCTATAGCTGGGAGGAGGCCATGTGGGAGGAGGCCATGTCTATAGCTGGGAGGAGGCCATGTGGGAGGAGGCCATGTCTATAGCTGGGAGGAGGCCATGTGGGAGGAGGCCATGTGGGAGGAGGCCATGTCTATAGCTGGGAGGAGGCCATGTCTATAGCTGGGAGGAGGACATGTCTATAGCTGGGAGGAGGCCATGTCTATAGCTGGGAGGAGGCCATGTCTATAGCTGGGAGGAGGCCATGTCTATAGCTGGGAGGAGGCCATGTGGGAGGAGGCCATGTCTATAGCTGGGAGGAGGCCATGTCTATAGCTGGGAGGAGGCCATGTCTATAGCTGGGAGGAGGCCATGTCTATAGCTGGGAGGAGGCCATGTGGGAGGAGGCCATGTCTATAGCTGGGAGGAGGCCATGTGGGAGGAGGCCATGTGGGAGGAGGCCATGGGGCAAACCCGCAGTGGATCTCCCAGTCAGAGCTGGCTAACGTAGCCAGGGAAGGGAAAGAGATGTCTGGCGTTCCCTGCTGGAACTGCTGCGATGGATGATGATGTTTGTTTGTATTATGTGACGTTATGTGCATATCAAATCTCTAATATGCAGAATAAAGACAGAGGATAATATGCACCAGATGGTGGAATCAGGATAAAGGTGGAACGTTCATACTGCAAGTGTGCGTGTGCGTGTGCGTGTGCGTGTGCGTGTGCGTGTGCGTGTGCGTGTGCGTGCGTGCGTGCGTGCGTGCGTGCGTGCGTGCGTGCGTGCGTGCGTGCGTGACCAAATAATGAGAACAGATCAATTATGAATAAAGCCTCCATCTGTCTTGTATCCAACAATAACACATTAAGTCGTCAGCACTCGCAAATAACTAATTCAATACTTTAATAAGTCACATCAGCAGAAGGAAATGAATGTGTTTCAGCCCGAGGCCTTCCTCAGCGTTTCAGCCCGAGGCCTTCCTCAGCGTTTCTGAGACATGGTGTGGGCGTGACTCATAGGGCAGTATTAATGTGTTTCAGCCCGAGGCCTTCCTCAGCGTTTCTGAGACATGGTGTTTCAGCCCAAGGCCTTCCTCAGCGTTTCAGCCCGAGGCCTTCCTCAGCGTTTCAGCCCGAGGCCTTCCTCAGCGTTTCTGAGACATGGTGTTTCAGCCCAAGGCCTTCCTCAGCGTTTCAGCCCGAGGCCTTCCTCAGCGTTTCAGCCCGAGGCCTTCCTCAGCGTTTCTGAGACATGGTGTTTCAGCCCAAGGCCTTCCTCAGCGTTTCAGCCCGAGGCCTTCCTCAGCGTTTCAGCCCGAGGCCTTCCTCAGCGTTTCTGAGACATGGTGTTTCAGCCCAAGGCCTTCCTCAGCGTTTCAGCCCGAGGCCTTCCTCAGCGTTTCAGCCCGAGGCCTTCCTCAGCGTTTCTGAGACATGGTGTGGGCGTGACTCATAGGGCAGTATTATGCGTGTCTTAAGTACCAGGTCTTATTACTTAACTTAAGACCTGGAGGCGTGGTCAATGCTGCTTGGCCACTCAGAATAGCCAAATGGCATTGATCACGCCTCCAAGTCTTAAGTTAAGTAATAAGACCTGGTACTTAAGACACGCATAATACTGCCCATAGAGTATTAAAAGGATAGAGACTGAACCGGCGCGATAGCCCCGCCCACCCCGCTATTCATGTCAGTGGAAGTTTGAAGTCTACGCGCTCGACGTTAAAGCCCAGCTGCACGGGGTTTCCTCGTCATAACTCCACGGGTCCGCCTGCAGTCCCTACTCTTACCACTAGGGCCCAGTGCTTCAACGTTGGAGAGCCTCACTGGAGCCTTTGGTGTGACCTCTAATAAACACCAGCCGGCACATGCTGGTGATTAGAAACCAGCTGATACAGATCACCAAAAACAGCAACATATAACTAGAAAAGTCTGCTCCTCAGAGTGCAGCTCTCCGCCTGGCCGGGTTGCCTATCCGGTAGCCTCGGGAACCCAGACGAAGTCTGGGTCCGAGTCCACTTCAATTCGGCATAGAGTAGCACAAACGTCGATCACTCTCTGCTGATTTCTGATCGTCTGCACCTTTGTTAAATTGACGCACGTACACGCACACATGTACACACACACACACACGCACGCACGCACACACACACACACTCCTCTCTCTCTGTCGCTCTAATTAATTAGTCTCATGTCGCGCACCTGCGTCTAGATTCTCCCGGCGGATCCTGCCGGGAGCTGTCTATGCCATAGAAAGCATAGGTGGACCCCAGGCTACCTGTCCAGTGACTGCTCCGTGGTTCGACCAGAGTGTAGAGTAGGAGAGTATAGCGACACACTTTGATCTCGCCGCAAAGCGGGTGCCTATTCTCCATATTCAGACCGCAGCCATCTTGCCAGCAAGGTGATACAATTTACAATTTACAATTTAGGCATTTAGAAGACGCTCTTAATCCAGAGCGACTTACATTAAGCAATAACAAAAGCATGGCATACATCACATATATTGTGAAGTCTATAAAGTGCTATGACTACATAAAGTGCAGCTCTAGAGCTGTCTACGTAACAAGCTATAAGTCTGTTTAAAATACTATCTAGGTGACACTTCCCATAGAGAGCCCATTCATCCACACAGAAAAGTGCTTCCACTCTGATACTTAGAAAATAATCATCTGCAAGGGATGTATTGACAGGAAGTAGCTCATAACATGTCTATGGTGGATTTGTATTAAACAAAACAAAAAAAGAGGAAAATTCAAGCTTTCCCTACAGCTGCAATGTTGGTGATTTTGACGTTAATTAGAGAGGACTTTTCTGTGTGGATGAATGGGCTCTCTATGGGAAGTGTCACCTAGGTGTCACCTTGCTGGCAAGATTGCTACGGTCTGAATATGGAGAACGGGCTATAGTTCCAAACATTGGAACTATGCCATTGAGATAGAATGAGCACTTCCGCATTCCATTGTTATAATGGGAGTCAACGCTATAGTGTCGACACTCTCTTACTATATTACTCTGGGTTCGACCTCCCGTTAGTTGGAACATGCATTAAAACCCTCTTGTGGCCAAGCCTAATTAACAGTGGATTGATTCTTCAGCCAGCATTTTTCAAATGTTTAATTTGTCATTTTAATGCCAATAGAAAAATCCGCGATATACACACTATATCTCATTCTGACGGGGCAAGAGTATAGTATTGGGACAATCAGTCCTGATGGTGGCGGTAACGTCACCATTGTGCCGATTCTGACCAAAAGGAGCGAGTGAACGATGACCACATCCGGTTAGGATCAAAATATCCGGCAGTAGCTTTGCTAGTGTGCCACAATGAAAGATGTCCGGAATGCTAAGCTATCATCGTATTTTTCATAACTAAGTCAAATTAAGCTCTAATCAAGCCCAAAACATCGCATTTTACGCAGCGATGCATGCGCGATCACGCGCGTGCGCGATCGACCGTGCACGCGCGGATTTTCGGCCCGTTTTAGGAAGATTACATCGGCCGTTAGCCAAATTAGCTAAAAAATGCTAAATTTTGCGACAATAAGCTCCCGATTATTGGGAATCAATCGATTACGTCCATTACGTCATTGGCCATGATGGATTTATTGATTTCATTACGTCGATTACGTCATTGGCCATTAAGGTTGGCGAACATGCGCTGCTCCGTGCTCGCGGTTATGTTTAGGTTAGGGTTGGCGGTATAGGCTGTCGTTCTAGCCTGTACCTGTAGCCTCATCTGCACTTTGGTGTCTGGTTTGTGGTTGGTTGGCTGCTGAAAGGCATCGCATCAATGCAGAACGGGGCTGCTTAATGAGCCCGCGGATAATAGAGGACATGAGAGGACTTAGATTAAATTAAAATATTCTTTATTACCGCCTGGACATTTAAAAGGAGAGGCATCCCTCATCACAGCATACTGAGAGAGAGAGAGAGAGAGAGAGAGAGAGAGAGAGAGAGAGATAATTGCTTGCTGAGAGAATAGGGCCACCTGCCCAGACTGCATGTCTATGTCTTATAATGTGAAGTTAAATTGGCATGATATGAGTCCCCACTCCCCCATCCCATCATGTCCCCTGACGCATCGCTAAGTCCCCGTTTCCACAGAGTTGCATTTAAGGAGACGGACGGACGGACGGACAGACAGACAGACAGACAGACAGACAGACAGATGCCATCCGTGTGTGTGTGTGTGTGTGTGTGTGTGTGTGTGTGTGTGTGTGTGTGTGTGTGTGTGTGTGTGTGTGTGTGTGTGTGTGTGTGTGTGTGTGTGTGTGTGTGTGTGTGTGTGTGTGTGTGTGTACCCACACATGTCTGCGTGTGCCCGTGTGTTACTTTTAATGTTTGTTCAGAGCCTAATTATAAAGTTCCTGTCTCAGCCAAAGTCTAGGGACTTTAATGTTTTTTTAGGGTAAATTATGATTTACATCAAACATTATACATCTTGTAATAAATGTCATTTTTTTTGACTGACACAGGTTCAGAAATCAGTCATTGGCACTCTATAGACGGATTCAGAAACGGGTCTCATGGTCGCAGCAAACATATTTCCTGTGGGTGGAGAATAGCCTGGCTAATAAGCCAGACCGAATCAGCCGTTTCAGCCTGCCGGCAGATTACGGTCTGGAGAGGCTCAATTGTACGCCCATTTCCTACACCAGAGAACTGGTGTGGCCAATCGGGACACGGTATGCAATATGGGCGGGCTTTGGTACATTGACGTTCAATGCTTGAGACCTTTGACTGACAGTAGCTCTGACCAATTGCGTCAAAGAGAAAATGTTTGAACCCGCCCCCCCGGGAAACAAGATCCATACACAGCATCTCCAGACTCAAATACCACACGACAGTGTGATTTGAGTCTGGCTTATTAGCCAGGCTAGGCGGAGAAGGCATAGGCCTATCTGCGGTGTAAACTCGCAGCTCTTCTACTACATTGAATGGTAGAGTGACTGATGTTAGTCTGCTCAAACATTACTCCTTTACCTGCTTTTTACTAACACTATAACTTTACAAAGATGCCCAGAACATCAGGATGAACCTGTGTAGTTTATGGATGCTCCAACAGTAGTGGCAACATTCAACTTTGGAGAGAAACGGAATGTCAAAAAATACACCGCGGTGGCTGAGACCAGAGCCATAGAGTAATTATGGTTGAGACGAAGCAGTGAAAGGTCCTGAAAGATACATAACGTCAGCCTTACCCAATATTTCTGTTGTATGAACACAAGGCTGCTGTACTGTACATCATACTAAGCATTTAAAGTATGAGAAATCAAATCAAAACAAAACATTCCCATAAAATCTGTGAAATAAAATTGTTTCGTTTCCTTTCGGGACACAGTCTTATGTCCGTGCTCACAGTGCTTACAGACACAGTCTTATGTCCGTGCTCAGACAGTGCTTACAGACACAGTCTTATGTCCGTGCTCAGACAGTGCTTACAGACACAGTCTTATGTCCGTGCTCAGACAGTGCTTACAGACACAGTCTTGTGTCCGTGCTCACAGTGCTTACAGACACAGTCTTATGTCCGTGCTCAGACAGTGCTTACAGACACAGTCTTATGTCCGTGCTCACAGTGCTTACAGACACAGTCTTATGTCCGTGCTCACAGTGCTTACAGACACAGTCTTATGTCCGTGCTCACAGTGCTTACAGACACAGTCTTATGTCCGTGCTCACAGTGCTTACAGACACAGTCTTGTGTCCGTGCTCAGACAGTGCTTACAGACACAGTCTTATGTCCGTGCTCACAGTGCTTACAGACACAGTCTTATGTCCGTGCTCACGGTGCTTACAGACACAGTCTTATGTCCGTGCTCACGGTGCTTACAGACACAGTCTTATGTCCGTGCTCACAGTGCTTACAGATCGACACAAAACGAAATGAACAGCCAGTCAAACAAGCAGCCCAACACACAAATATAATCAGATTGTTGCTCATTGTTCAATGTTCACTCATTACCAATACCGGGAGGATTGTGGGAGAGGCGATTGGAATGTACCTATTTGCAGGCAGCTCTCGTTTGCAGGTGCTCGTGCGTGCGTGCGTGTGTGCGTGCGTTGGTTTGTTTGTGTATAATGGTATTTGAAGGGTGCATTCATTGCGGGGGCAATCAGATTACACCATCTGCACGCACCTCCAACAGAGACAGAGATGGCAAGAAGAAACGGGAGAAACGGAGGATGACAGAATGACGAAGGAGACGCTGATAAGAGAAAGAAAAGGGGCGTGTTGCAGAGATTAGGAAGGGAGGCAGAGTGAGATATCATTTAGATCAAATTAAGATCTTCACATCACGCTAGGGGGGGGAACCTGTTGTCAACAGTAACCGTGAGGTGTGAATATAACCACAGAACATAAACATTACAGTTCCCCTCCACTGAGTTCATCAGCAATTTTAAATTGTCTTTGACTCAATTCGGAGATGGAATCCCTGTTGTCATTATATGTGCAGATTGGCGGGGAGCAGTCTTGCGTATAGCCAGACAACTATTCCACAATCTCCGAATGCTATATAGAGTCTGGAACTACAGCCCCATGAGCTGAGTAAGGAATGCTATATAGAGTCTGGAACTACAGCCCCCATGAGCTGAGTAAGGAAGCTGCCATTTCCGTTCACGGAAATATATTTTAAAATATCTTTACATTTTATTTTTGTATTTTCTTTTCTGCTAAGCAACAAGCTATAATGCTTAGATGATTTCTATTTATATTAGAATACATTTGCGCGACTGTAAAGACGAAACGGAAGAGGGGAGGAGGCTCCACTTCTGCTTTATATTTTACTCACGATAGCTCTTCCGTTGGTCCAGACTGTGAAACGCTGTTTCATACGTGAACGCGTGCAGTGATAGTCAACGGCCAGCGCGTTCATGTGTTTGGGCCAATCAATCCCAGAATGCACTCTGTTCCTACCCGGAAGGAGGAGTGAAATCGCCTCATGCGCTTTAGAGCAACTTAATGCAAGTGGATGGGAGGAGAAATCCCGTGCCGTCTCTATTAATATATACTCTAAGAGTCATACATGAGGCATACTGAGGACCTAGTCCTGATTGGCTGCCACACACGCTGCTGTCATCATGTATTGGTTACTCAGGTCACATGACCAGGAAACAGGTAACAGGAAGCAGGTAACAGAAATCTTTAGAGACACCCAATGTTATGTAACGTAATGTTATGATTGAGAGCGGCCGGTTGAGAGGAGCGTTCTCACTATGTGATAATTTCTTGTTTCTTTATTTTTGTAATGGTTCAGGAAATAGGCAAAAGAAAGATAAATACAGAATCGTCATTGTTCAATGACTGAAATCTGCCTTTGGATTCACCACCTTGGCCAGGGAGAAAAGCAAAGGTCATGAAACACAAGGACACTCCTCAGAGAAATACAGTTTACACAGCATAGCATCCAAGACCTGTATGGAAACGGTATGTAACTGAACTCATGAGCAAGCTGGTGTCTTGCATGGTTGCCTGTCCCCCATCTGTGGGTGAATGTGTTGCCTGTCCCCCATCGGTGGGTGAATGTGTTGCCTCCCCCATCTGTGGGTGGATGTGTTGCCTCCCCCATCGGTGGGTGAATGTGTTGCCTCCCCCATCGGTGGGTGAATGTGTTGCCTCCCCCATCGGTGGGTGAATGTGTTGCCTCCCCCATCGGTGGGTGAATGTGTTGCCTCCCCCATCTGTGGGTGGATGTGTTGCCTCCCCCATCGGTGGGTGAATGTGTTGCCTCCCCCATCTGTGGGTGAATGTGTTGCCTCCCCCATCTGTGGGTGAATGTGTTGCCTCCCCCATCTGTGGGTGAATGTGTTGCCTCCCCCATCTGTGGGTGAATGTGTTTGTGTGAATGGCAGGTTCACGTAATGAACATTGTAAAGCGCTCTTGGTGTTCATTTTCAATTTACCATTTAATTGTTTGTGTTAACTACATACCGAGTGCACTTGTCGTGTATTATGGACACGAGACCATACAAAAATACTTAACCAAAACGGGAGAGCGGAGATAATTGTGAGACGCAGCAGACAGAGTGATGTTCCTCAGAGATGTTTTATTTCGGAGTACACAGCAAAGCATACAGGCTCCTCCGGCGGCCTTACGCCGTCCCAGACTGACTTACTGACTGACATAGAAATCAACTAGCTTAAGTACAGTTTTACACAATACACATAGCTCCAGACAGCTGGCCCCCTAGATAGGTAGAGACCCTTTGAACCATTTACCATTTGATCAATCAGTCTGTTCCTTCATGTCAACAAACTCCTTTTGTCATACAAATAGCCACAGGAAGGCGCATAGCAAATGGCCAGGCCCTCACCACATGGGATCGGGTGTGTGGGAAAGACAGTCACATACTTTGGAGACGAACTGACTAGTGCAATTAACTATAGCCTACCCACTGAATAAACAGTTGTCGAGCATTTGTTCACATAGCCTATGTTCAAGAGAATTATTGATTCATAATTCACCACACACTCATTTGGCCAATTCCTATTTTCTCTGAGAGGAATATCTTCCTGCTGTACTAGTGCATTACCTGAAACACTGTTATCTTTGCCTGTAAGTTCTCGGCTCCTCACGAATTACCACGACGTCTTTAACAAATTGAGAACAGAATGAAGACTTCAAACAGTGTTAGGCCTCACTCAGACCTTTGCAGCATTGCTGCATGCTTGTTGTATGAATGCTGTGAGTGTCATGGCCGCCCCAATGCATTTCCAATGGAAGTGAGGACTACATTTTGGACTACAAGCTGCTTTCGGCTGTGTTTCGACTGCGCCCCTCCCCCTCATACAACACAAGTGTTGTGTCAGACCATGTGACTCCCATTGGAAAAGCATTGGGGTAAGCTGTGTCACACCCTTTGTATACAGCAAGCATACAGCAATCTGTTGTAAAGGTCTGAGTGAGGCCTTACTCCCCCATGACTATAGAATCCAGAGAAGGAAGCTTCCCTCCTCCAGTCTAGGACAAATAAAGAGGATGGTGCACGGAGGTGCGGCCCGGTCTCCTGCGGGAGGTTTGCACATGCTCAGTGTAAACAGGAACTGCAATGATGGAGTGTTCCAGCAGAGGTGCTAGAGGTGCATGAGAGTTGCTGACCCTGAACTGAAATAATAAAAAGGATATCACAAAAAAGAGAATAGTACAGTTGATTTTGTTTTTTATTTTAAAAAGTATATCAATTTCATAACTGTGGAAAAAATGTTGTGTATAACAGATAAAGGACAAGTACATTTACTAAATGTTAATGTTTTTGTATATTTTCTTTTGTGGATTTTCCATGTTCTTTAATTAGTACAAACTTTAGTGTCAAACTTTTATTTTTGTGAAATGACAAAGAAACATGGATACTGTTCATTCAAGTGCTCTGGATGATATAAAACATTTGAAAAGGGAAGGGTGACTGCTGTTTAATTCTCAACTGTTCTGGATCTCATTATTTACATGAAAGTTATGAGCTTTCTATCTAGCACCTCTGCTGGAACACTCCATCATCGCAGTTCCTGTTTACACTGAGCATGTGCAAACCTCCCGCAGGAGACCGGGCCGCACCTCCGTGCACCATCCTCTTTATTTGTCCTAGCCTCCAGTATACTGCCGTTTTCCTGGGTCTATTTCTTAGGGGGTACAGCAGGGTTCCCCAATAGGCGGCCCGCGGGCCATTTGCGGCCCGCGGAGCGCCCCCTTGTGGCCCCTGGAAGATTTTCTTTTAAAAAGAGTTGTTGTTTTTTTTTGTTTTAGGGGGTCCCAGATATAAATGGCATTAAATGGGGGTCAGTAGCCTATGCATGTCAAACTGGGCATCCTTTTCAAATGGGGTCTTGCCCTGAAAATGAATTTTCAGGGCAAGACCTCGTGCGTGCGAACTCGGCCCCCAGCCTGGTACCCTAGTCAAAATATGGCCCTTGAGGAAAATTAATTGGGGAACCCTGGGGTACAGTATATGACTCATGAAATGTTCAATCTTTTTTTCTATGACCTTTACTTTATAGACCGACAATCTATTTCCGTATCTCCAGAAAGTCAGGTGCACTGACTGCAAAAGTGACGAAATAAATTGGTCCCAAGTTGATTATGTACAGTGCATGGCATGCAGCTAGTGCTGGGTATAACAACTCTTAT
Organism: Electrona antarctica; assembly: GCF_951216825.1. Lineage (NCBI taxonomy): Eukaryota > Metazoa > Chordata > Actinopteri > Myctophiformes > Myctophidae > Electrona > Electrona antarctica. Next base: position 2,177,760 of record NC_136792.1, on the reverse strand, counting down.
AACTTTTCCTATACTTTTTACTCTTTCCTGCACTCCTCGGGTGGGTCACCAAATTATTTTCTGAATGTGTAAAAATAAATAAATAAACAAACAAACAAATACATACATAAATACATAAATAAATATGCAATAAAACATTCCAAAATCAAGATAATTGGATATGCAAATTATACTTTGGGGCATAATACTGAGACCTCAGACCGATGGACAGAAGATTCAATTCAATTCAATTTGATTAAAGTGTCAAATCACAACAAGTTGTCTCAAGACACTTTACAACCAACAAAGATCCACCCAGAGCAGCAATATTGCAACAATGGTAACGAAAATGTCATAGTTTCCATGAGCATTATAAGCATGATTAAATTGTCTAAATGTTAATTCAGCCATGAGTCTTGCCAAGAACAATATTGTATCCCCACACTAGTAAGCATTGTGCCCCAAACCGCATTCTGTAGCCCACTGTCTTTTTGTTAGCATACGTGGAACATTTCAGGACCTGCAGTGCCAGGCATTCTAAAACTGGCTCTTGGCTACAAGCATCACCAAGCTTACGAAATACATCATTTAAAAAGGTTGTGTACAACTAGACAACAGAATAGACAACAGTGGCACACAATGTGAGAATTTAGAGATTTGAATTTGACTTAATGCAGCTGTTTCAAAATACAAGCAGCTGAATTAAGTAATCAACTTGTAGAATAATGAAGCAAATTAAGTGCAAACGAGAGATGTATACATACTACTGACACATTGGATACTATTATACATTTGACCATTTATTTATTTTGTCACAATTAATTCAAGAACTGCAATCAGGTTCACCACCAAGAGCATTAGTTTTGCAGCCTTTGCTTTGTAGTGATGCCACTGCCGTGAATATGATTGATAATGATCTAAATTATGTCAAAGGAATGATTTTGTATTGTTTTTTTGTGCAAGACTCTCTGAAGGTCCTTGAGGTCTCAACTCATGTAAATTCAGTGCAGAACTGAACGTGTTCCAAAAGCGCTTTGGATCGGAGGACAGTTTGAACATGTTCCCTTATTGCCTCTTGGCAACAAACCAGTGAAAGCAAGTATAGAAACAACAACAACATTGGGATGGTTTTGTCATCATATCTGGGCTGGCTTACCATATTAAAACCCATTCTGGGCGGGAACCCCTTTTGGTGTTTTAAAAAGCATTATGTTATGCTTTAGCTATTGAAAAATAGCAGATCTACAAGCTCATAGCGCGGCACAGAGTGCTGCGCTATGAGTTTCACTATGAACTATGAGTTTCACTATGAACTATGAGTTTCACTATGAACTATGAGCTTCACTATGAACTATGAGTTTCACTATGAACTATGAGTTTCACTATGAACTATGAGTTTCACTATGAACTATGAGTTTCACTATGAACTATGAGTTTCACTATGAACTATGAGTTTCACTATGAACTATGAGTTTCACTATGAACTATGAGTTTCACTATGAACTATGAGCTTCACTATGAACTATGAGTTTCACTATGAACTATGAGTTTCACTATGAACTATGAGTTTCACTATGAACTATGAGTTTCACTATGAACTATGAGTTTCACTATGAACTATGAGTTTCACTATGAACTATGAGTTTCACTATGAACTATGAGCTTCACTATGAACTATGAGTTTCACTATGAACTATGAGTTTCACTATGAACTATGAGTTTCACTATGAACTATGAGTTTCACTATGAACTATGAGTTTCACTATGAACTATGAGTTTCACTATGAACTATGAGTTTTTTAACTCAAATCGTTGCTTCTGGGGGGGGGGGGGTGGTCCCTGGAACAACATATTTTCAGATGGGGGGCGGGGGGGGGGGGGGCGGAGGCCTATTACATATCATAGTGAAATATTGATTACCACTGATTCAGAAAACTGTCAGGATTTTGAATACTTTTTTTTTAAATTTCGACGTCAGGCCTACATGGGTTAAACATTTCAACATTTGAGGAAGCACGGTGGGGGGGGTTCTGTGGTTGCCATGGTATCCATGGTTTCCTGCAGTCCAATGCTCCATATGTTTGGTCTGTATCAGCACCATGTGTTGGTTTAGGGTACACTGTATAGCGTGCGTGCGTGCGTGCGTGCGTGCGTGCGTGCGTGCGTGCGTGCGTGCGTGCGTGCGTGCGTGCGTGCGTGCGTGCGTGCGTGCGTGCGTGCGTGCGTGCGTTCTTGCGTGCGTGCGTTCTTGCGTGCGTGCGTGCGTGCGTGCGTGCGTGCGTGCGTGCGTGCGTGCGCGTGCGTTCTTGCGTGCGTGCGTGTGTTGCAAGGTGTATGCGTGTTGGTTGTGCGAGTGCGGGTTCCTGAGGACAGATGTATTTGGAATGCACGCCAGTTGTCTCTCGCCCAGAGTAGAGTTAGCATCAGAATGTAGAAATAGAGAAGTGTTTGCCAAATGACATCTGTTCTGCCTAGTGCCATGTTGGCTGATTGGTGAGCAGCTCTCCTGAGGACGCCCGTGTTGGCTGATTGGTGAGCAGCTCTCCTGAGGACGCCCGTTGTCAAACGCTGTGTATAGCAATGGAAAAGTGCACAGCAATCTGGTCTGGTGAGCTGCCTGGTTGTTGTACAGATTTGTCACAACCAGACTAAATGATACGTTATACTAAACTGAATGATACGTTATACCAAACTGAATGATACTTTATACCAAACTGAATGATACGTTATACTAAACTGAATGATACGTTATACCAAACTGAATGATACTTTATACCAAACTGAATGATACGTTATACTAAACTGAATGATACGTTATACTAAACTGAATGATACGTTATACTAAACTGAATGATACGTTATACCAAACTGAATGATACGTTATACTAAACTGAATGATACTTTATACCAAACTGAATGATGGTAGAAATAGTAAATGGTGCATTTATATAGCGCCTTTATCCAAGGCGCTTTACATAGATTGTGCATTACATTCACCCATTCTCACACACATTCATACACCGATGGCAGCGGAAACCATGCAAGGCACCAACCTGCACACCAGGAGCAATTAGGGGTTCAGTGTCTTGCTCAAGGACACTTCGACACTAACTCTGAGGGAGCCCGGGATCGAACTGGCAACCTTGGGTTTAAAAACAATAGCGTTAAAATAGCAACGGCAAAACAGATAATTATTTTAATCCTTCTTGGGATAAAAAGTAGATTGAAAACTATTTTCTTGCATAGAGTAAAAGACATAAGGGGAACGAGACTGAGGAGGACAAATACTAAGCAAAAGCTTTGTTAAAAAGGTATGTTTTAGTCCTTTTTTAAAGCATTGATAGACTGTGCTGCTCTCAGATGGTCGGGGAGGGCATTCCACAGGCGTGGGGCAGTGGAGCAGACTGTGCTGCTCTCAAATGGTCGGGGAGGGCATTCCACAGGCGTGGGGCAGTGGAGCAGACTGTGCTGCTCTCAAATGGTCGGGGAGGGCATTCCACAGGCGTGGGGCAGTGGAGCAGAATGCCCGGTCGCCCATGGTGCGGAGCTTGGTCATGGGTGTAATATTACACACAGGTCTGGTTAAGAGATCTGTCTTGCTTTTAGAGCCCTTTAATTGAAGCATGGCAGTTTCCCAGCTTTGTAGATGTAGAGCAAAGGATGAACAAACCCTGACACCCTGGCTAATGTATATGTGATTAATATATTAGCCTGGGCCATTCAGGAGTCAGGCTCAGTTGAATCGGAATTCCGGGAATACAGGTCATTACAGTCTCTACCATTACTACCAAGCTGATGAGAATAATCCTAAAAGCCCTTCTCTTCATGTCTTTGCCACTGTCCCTCTGTCCTTCTCCTGGTCCAGGCTGTTTCAGAGCTCTTTGTCTCCACCAGGCCGAAGGCATGGGGAGAGAGTATGTTTTGCACTCCGTCCGTGTGTGTGTGTGTGTGTGTCCGTCCGTCCGTTACCAGCTAATCTCCGGCACCGTTAACCCGGTCGATGCCAAACTTTGCACACACACTCCCTGGATGCCAACGATGAACCTCTGCCCCACATTTTCCAGAACGGCCTGTTATAGCGCCACCATGAGGCAGCTTTTCACATTTTTTACCTAAAACTGCACCGATCTGCGTGAAACGTTGCATGCACACTCCCTAGAGGCCAAGGACAAACCTTTAACCTGCATTTTCCGCATCTGCCTTTTATAGCGCCACCAGGAGGCAGACTTTTGTAAAACACATTTTTTGATATTACTCCTCCAAATTCTGTCCAAAAATCTCACAAATCGTCACACAGTATCTCTATGGTCATGTGCTCAAGTCGGATCTGTCCGATATTTCATATTCCATCCTAATTGGCTATAATTGGCTTTCACAGTTTGCAAGATTGCCCCGTTTTGAACAAAAGCCTCAAATCATGAACGCAGCATGCAATTTACGTGAAATCTTTCACACAGTTTCTTACTAGGCTGAGGAATATATCCCACCCTTTTCACATTGGCCTGTTATAGCGCCACCAACAGGTTGATTTTTGCAAAACACATTTTTGGAACAAAATGCCTCAAATCATCCAATTGCCATCAAAGGCGTAAGAAGAAATGGCACCCTTTTCACATTGGCCTATTATAGCGCCACCAGGAGGCCACAACCTGACCTGGCTTGGTGGAGACCTGTGCCCCGAGGGGCACTTTATCTATTTTTGTATGTTTTTTTGTGGCTTTCGCCTTTATTTTATATATTTTATAGAGGGACAGACAGTAGGCTGACAGGAAATGGGGAGACAGATGGGGGGGAAGACATGCAGTAAAGGCCGTCGGGATCGGGAGTCGAACCCACGGCACACTGCCAGACTGGATTACCAGCCAAGGTGCCTGGACCGCTGAGCCACGGCCCAGGCCCTGTTTCAGAGCTCTGAGGACAGAGAGGCAGCAGAAAGACAGCACAGAAATGCACACAATGCTAAAGCCCAGAAAGATGTAACGCACCACTCTCGGAAACCAAAAATGAAACAAGCTGAGTGCAATCACCATCAGCCAGACAACGCAGCAACAGGCCACCCTGTACCGGAGAGCTTTGTACCTGAGAAACACCACAGGGTGAACCACCGCTATGTAACGCTCCACACAGATACAACACTGGAACGATGGAACAGAGAACCAGAAAAACACAACAAAGATGACGAATGAAACCTTATGCAAAGTAATCCCTATTTTGGGTGGAGAAGGTTTTCCAAAAATAGCAGAAGCCACACAAAGAGTGGACTGTCCATATACTAACTCAGATGACCCCTTGCACAGTGGTTAGTGCACTAGCCATTGACTTACAACCATTACAACAGACCGTTGATTGAATGTCTCACACTTTAGGCTCAATACGTGCATACGGTACAGTTAGTTTAGTTTAGAACGACTGCTCTCGTATTATCAACGTCTACTTCAGTTCTAGCAAACGGAGCTGAGCTGTGGAACTATAATAGACAAGAACCTTGTCTATAAGGATCTCTTCTTACATGATCTTCAACGGATACATTTAACCCATTTAGGCCTGACGTCGAAATTTAAAAAAAAATTCTTCTATAAAAAAAAAAGTTTTCTGAAATACCTCATGTTTCTGTATCAGTGGTGCTCAATATTTCATGTCAAGGACCCCCAGAAGTACATGTATTTGGCCGCCGACCCCCATCTGAAAATATATCCAGTGAACCCCCAGAAGCAAAGATTTGAGTTAAAAACGTTACGAATATATATTCAAAGATTTGCGCCACATTTTCGCGATTCTTAAAAAAATAGCAGACCTACAAGCTCGTAGCGCGGCACTCGGTGCCGCGCTATGAGCTGGTAGATCTGCTATTTTTCAACAGCTAAAGTACAACATAATTCTCAAAACACCAAAAGGGGTTCCCGCCATAGAGAATAGAGACTGAACTGGCGCGAAGCTCCGCCCCCCCAGCTATTCATGTCAGTGGAAGTTGCTCAGTGGCGTTTTGAAGCACCCGGAAGACTGCCGGAAGTCCCTCCCCGGACCTCAACTTTGAGGTCCTGGGTGACGTAGGGCAACCTACCACTAGGACCTAGAGCAGGGGTGCCCACACTTTTTGGACTTGAGAGCTACTTTCACAATGACCAGCTTAACAAGATCTACCCACCAATTCGCATTGCTGAAAATAGTTACAACATGTACCTGAGGGGGCTTTGGAATAATGGCACTTGCGTTACATAAGAAATAGGAAATTGAGGGGATAATAGAATTGGTATTTTTTTATATAACTTTGTAATGCTACTGATGTTTGTGCGCAACACTCTTGAAAACAAAGTATTGCATTGTGGGTTTGAACTGACAGCCCCTTTTTGATGTCACTCAATCAAGTCACCTTATTTCACGTGTCAGATGCCCCCAAAAAATATAGTTTTTATATTAAATTATATTTTTCATACATGCCATGTGGTCTACCTGCACAGCCTTTGTGATCTACTGGTAGATCGCGATCTACCTTTTGGGCACCCCTGACCTAGAGCTTCAACGTTGAATAGCCTCACTGGCCCCTTGGTTCCCGCCCAGAATGGATGAATATTTCACACAGATTAAAGGTATACAGTAGTTCTGTTGGCAATCTTCCCAGTGCAGTGATATTTGCTTTATAAATCAATTGTGTTTTTTCCCTCCCTATGGTTATGCATCTCTGACCCCCTTTGAGTTGCGTGTTATTGATTTACTGTGATTCGCAGAAACAAAGTACCCAAGGATCTACGCCAATATACCCTCATATAAGATCTAATGGACGAGTGGCTAGGAATCCTAAATCATCTCCTTTAAGTCGGAGAACTCCTGACTGCAGGTTCTTGTGACGGAGATCACAGCATCTCATTAGAACTCCTGACTGCAGGTTCTTGTGACGGAGATCACAGCATCTCATTAGAACTCCTGACTGCAGGTTCTTGCGACGGAGATCACAGGATCTCATTAGAACTCCTGACTGCAGGTTCTTGTGATGGAGATCACAGCATCTCATTAGAACTCCTGACTGCAGGTTCTTGTGACGGAGATCACAGCATCTCATTAGAACTCCTGACTGCAGGTTCTTGTGACGGAGATCACAGGATCTCATTAGAACTCCTGACTGCAGGTTCTTGTGACATCACAGATCACAGCATCTCATTAGAACTCCTGACTGCAGGTTCTTGTGACGGAGATCACAGCATCTCATTAGAACTCCTGACTGCAGGTTCTTGTGACGGAGATCACAGCATCTCATTAGAACTCCTGACTGCAGGTTCTTGTGACGGAGATCACAGCATCTCATTAGAACTCCTGACTGCAGGTTCTTGCGACGGAGATCACAGGATCTCATTAGAACTCCTGACTGCAGGTTCTTGTGACGGAGATCACAGCATCTCATTAGAACTCCTGACTGCAGGTTCTTGCGACGGAGATCACAGGATCTCATTAGAACTCCTGACTGCAGGTTCTTGAGACGGAGATCACAGCATCTCATTAGAACTCCTGACTGCAGGTTCTTGTGATGGAGATCACAGCATCTCATTAGAACTCCTGGTTCTTGTGACGGAGATCACAGGATCTCATTAGAACTCCTGACTGCAGGTTCTTGTGATGGAGATCACAGCATCTCATTAGAACTCCTGACTGCAGGTTCTTGTGACGGAGATCACAGCATCTCATTAGAACTCCTGACTGCAGGTTCTTGTGATGGAGATCACAGCATCTCATTAGAACTCCTGACTGCAGGTTCTTGTGACATCACAGATCACAGCATCTCATTAGAACTCCTGACTGCAGGTTCTTGTGACAGAGATCACAGCATCTCATTAGAACTCCTGACTGCAGGTTCTTGCGACGGAGATCACAGCATCTCATTAGAACTCCTGACTGCAGGTTCTTGCGACGGAGATCACAGCATCTCATTAGAACGGTAACGGATGTGCATTTATCCCACTCTGGGTGGGAACCCCTTTTGGTGTTTCAAGCATTATGTTATACTTTAGCTATATTGAAAAATAGCAGATCTACAAGCTCATAGTGCCGCGCTACGAGCTTGTATAGGTCTGCTATTTTTGAAAAATTGTGAAAATGTGGCGCACATCTTTGAATATATATTCTTTCAGAGCGAACGTTTTTAACTCAAATCGGTCCCTGGAACGACATATTTTCCGATGGGGGTCGGCGGCCAATTACATATATTTTTTGGGGTTCCTTGACATGAAAATGTTTGAGAACCACTGACATAGGACCACTGTCAGGATTCAGAAGACATTTGTAGAATCGTCCTCAGGTCTGACTGGGTTATACAGTGTCTTTGTCCAAAGCGCTACTGTACAATGTCTGTGTTCCACTCGCCCATTCAGACGACAGCGGAGGCTGTCTGTGTTCCCCTCGCCCATTCAGACGACAGCGGAGGCTGTCTGTGTTCCACTCGCCCATTCAGACGACAGCGGAGGCTGTCTGTGTTCCCCTCGCCCATTCAGACGACAGCGGAGGCTGTCTGTGTTCCACTCGCCCATTCAGACGACAGCGGAGGCTGTCTGTGTTCCACTCGCCCATTCAGACGACAGCGGAGGCTGTCTGTGTTCCACTCGCCCATTCAGACGACAGCGGAGGCTGTCTGTGTTCCACTCGCCCATTCAGACGACAGCGGAGGCTGTCTGTGTTCCACTCGCCCATTCAGACGACAGCGGAGGCTGTCTGTGTTCCACTCGCCCATTCAGACGACAGCAGAGGCTGTCTGTGTTCCACTCACCCATTCAGACGACAGCGGAGGCAGCCATGCAAATCATCAACCTACTCATCGAGAGCAGTTAACGCATTTAGACCTAACTTAGATTCTACACATGTCTTCTAAATCCTGACAGTTTTCAGAAAAACGTATGTTTCTATGTCAGTGGTTCTCAAAGTATTTCATGTCAAGGACCCCAAAAATTATATGTAATTGGCCTCCGAACCACATCTGAAAATATGTTATTCCAGGGACCTCCCAGAAGCAAATATTCAAGTTAAAAACTTTTGCTCTAAAATTCAAAGATTTGCACCACATTTTCATTATTTAAAAAAAAATAGCAGATCTACAAGCTCGTAGCGCGGCACTCGGTGCCGTGCTACGAGCTTGTAGATCTGCTATTTTTCAATAGCTAAAGTATAACATAATGCTTCAAACACCAAGAGGGGTTCCCGCCCAGAATGGGTTAAAGGCTTCAGAGAAACGCTAAAGAACACATTCAACCGTGTTGCGTCATACAGCATAATGTGATTTACTTCATGTGGTTTTATGTGCGGTTTTACATTATCTCGGTTGATGCTGCCGCGTGGAGCCAATTTTCCAAGTGTCAAATTGAAATGCATAAAGTAGATGGTAATAAGCCTTAACCCGTTTGGACCTGAGGACGATTCTACAAAATGTCTTCTAAATTCTGAGAATGTTTCTATATATCAGTGGTGCTCAATATTTCATTCCTTTCGGGGGGGCATACTTAGTTTAGACTAGTCATTGGTTAGACATGGGTTAAGGTTAGGTTTAGGTGTGCTGCCCCGTGGGAGGTTAGGTTTAGGGTGAGGGTTTGAGATAGGTTGTAGTTGTAGGACTAATGACTGGTCTAACCAATGACTAGTCTAAACCAATGACTAGTCTAAACTAAGTACTGTCTAAACTAAGTACTGCACCCCTCATTTCATGTCAAGATCACCAAAAAATGATATGTAATTGGCCGCCGACCCCCATCTGAAAATATGTTGTACCAGGGACCTCGCACAGAAGCAAAGATTTGAGCTAAAAAACGTTCGCTCTGCTATTTTTTTAAAAATGTGCAGACCTACAAAGCTCGTAGCACGGCACTCGGTGCCGCGCTATGAGCTTGTAGATCTGCTATTTTTTCAACAGCTAAAGCATATAACATAATGCTTAAAAGTTTAAAACACCGAAAGGGATTTCCCATTCAGAATGGGTTAAAATAAGTCAGAGGGTGGTTCTGTGGAGGGCGAGGGTGCATTGGAGTCTGTCTGTTTCACTTTACAATGCAGTCTGCTGCTAGGATTTACATTTTAGAACCACGCAGTAGTACCCTGCCTGCAGTAGCGATTTACAACAATACAGCCAATGGAGGCCGCAGACTCGCAGAGCACCACCATAGGGGAGAAACATGAGCCCAGACTCGCAGAGCACCACCATAGGGGAGAAACATGACTCGCAGAGCACCACCATAGGGGAGAAACATGACTCGCAGAGCACCACCATAGGGGAGAAACATGACTCGCAGAGCACCACCATAGAGGAGAAACATGACTCGCAGAGCACCACCATAGGGGAGAAACATGACTCGCAGAGCACCACCATAGGGGAGAAACAGACTCGCAGAGCACCACCATAGGGGAGAAACATGACTCGCAGAGCACCACCATAGGGGAGAAACATGACTCGCAGAGCACCACCATAGGGGAGAAACATGACCAGACTCGCAGAGCACCACCATAGGGGAGAAACATGACTCGCAGAGCACCACCATAGGGGAGAAACATGACCAGACTCGCAGAGCACCACCATAGGGGAGAAACAGACTCGCAGAGCACCACCATAGGGGAGAAACAGACTCGCAGAGCACCACCATAGGGGAGAAACATGACTCGCAGAGCACCACCATAGGGGAGAAACATGAGCCCAAATGAAAATTAATAGCAGACAGGAGTTTGAACAGTGGCTGGGATTTAACCCATTCTGAACGGGAACCCCTGTTGGTGTTTAAAGCATTATGTTATGCTTTTAGCTATTGAAAAATATCAGATCTACAAGCTCATAGCGTGGCACCGAGTGCCGCACTACAAGCTTGTAGGTCTGATATGTTTTTTTGAAAAATCGTGAAAATGTCGCCCAAAATGTTTGAATATATATTCTTTCAGAGCGAATGTTTTTTTAACTCAAATCTTTGCTTCCGGGGCGGTCCCTCCCTGGAACAACATATTTACAGATATACAGTCCGCAACCAAATACAAATAATTCTGGGGGTCCTTCTTGACATGAAAAAGGTTGAGCACCACTGACATAGAAACATATAGGTTTTAGTCAAGATTTAGAAGACATTTCTTAGGGCCGATTCATATACTCTATGAATCTACATACTATTTGACCGCTGTAGTGCCGAAATGATTTCAGCTCGTCATACATTTTCAGTAGCACCGAAGAGCCGACTTTAGGACCGTACCCGCCCCCCCCCCGAACTTCAAATGACGTCACATTGTAGGCTCTACAGAGCCGAACCGACTTTTATTCGGCTCTAAAATAGGAGTATGAATCTTAGAATCGTCCTCAGGTGAAAGTGGGTTAAAGCCAACGCTGCATTTCATTACTGGTATTATTCTATGCCACGGGGCAGATCATTGGAGCGGTGATGAAAATGACCTACAGCTGGTCTATCCATTCATTGTTATTATGAGGCCAAATCGATTGGCACACACCCTGCACATGCACACACACCCTGCACACACACCCTACACATGCACACACACCCTGCACACACGCCCTGCACATGCACACACACCCTGCACACACACCCTGCACATGCACACACACCCTGCACACACACCCTGCACACACTTCTCACACTATAGGACTTGGTTCTGTGGGTATTATTTTTTGCCTAAGCTGTGCGCCGCACCTCCTTAATCCATTTTGGGCGGGAACCCCTTTTGGTGTTTTGAGCATTATGTTGTACTTCAGCTGTTGAAAAATCGCGAAAATGTGCACGGCGCAAATCTTTGAATATATATATTCTTTCAGATTTCAGTCAGATATCAGTTTTTTAACTCAAATCTTTGCTTCTGGGGGTTCACTGGAACAACATATTTTCAGATGGGAGTCGGCGGCCGATTACATGTAATTCTGGGGGTCCTTGACATGAAATATTGAGCACCACTGATACAGAAACATGAGGTATTTCAACATTTTTTTTTATTTCGACGTCAGGCAAAATGGGTTAAATCCGAATCACACCCTGGCGGAGCTCAGCTCCATGGCTCTTTTATTATCACACATAAATTAGATTTGTTTTTCCCCCCAATAACAGAAGACGCCCATATAAATATTTATTAGTAATTATTTTTCAAAGGCAGAGAGAGGGTCAAGACCATAGCGTGTATAAAAAGCCCCGCTAGTAAGAAACTGGCAGAAGGGGGCGCCAAAGAGGGGAAGACGACGCATGGGGATCAACCAGAATTAGACATATCTTGTGTAAAACGTTGATGTTTCTTTTTTATCTCCAGAGAGTAGTGCATGAGAGATGATAGGTCATATGGGGTTAGTTTAACTCATTTTGACCTGGGAACGATTCTACAAATGTCTTCTAATGACAGTTTTCTGAAAAACCTGTGTTTCTATGTCAGTGGTTCTCAAACAATTTCATGTAAAGGACTCCCAAAAATATCTGTAGCCAATTTGGCCGCCGACCACCATCTGAAAATATGTAGTTCCAGGGACCCCCCAGAAGCAAAGATATATATGAGTTAAAAACGTTCGCTCTGAAAGAATATATATTCAAAGATTCGCACCACATTTTCACGATGTTTAAAAAATAGCAGACCTACAAGTTCATAGCGCGGCACTCGGTGCCGCGCTATGAGCTTGTAGATCTGCTATTTTTCAATAGTTAAAGTATAACATAATGCTTAAAACACCAAAAGGGGTTCCCGCACAAAATGGGTTAAATAGCTATGGTTTATCTTCAAAGGAGCGGCCAATTGGCAATCTGCCCACATGAGACTTGTTGAGATGTTGTTTGTGCATTTGGAAATTCAGGCTCAAGGCAGGGTGGCGCTAGGCTGGAGGAAAGGCCGGCTATAGGGGCCTTTCTCTGGGGAGAATTGATTGATTGCCCTTTTTATTGGCAAAAAAACATACACAGAACACAGAGTACAGTATATGAATGTGTACATATTTGCACATTATGTGTCAAAAGGCAAAAAACACATTTTCATTTATTTTTACGTTGCAGCCCTTTGAGTGCAGTGTTGTTTTTGGCAGCAAATTTTGATTGAATTGTTTTAATTTAGTCACATTTTAGTCACCCAATTTTTTTTTTGTTTTAGTCGACTAAATATCATAAGATTTTAGTCGACTAAATCTACAGTTGATTTAGTCGAACAAAATGTGTTTTGGCGGGCTTTGATGCCTTCGTAATGACTGTTTTTTTTACTTACTTTACAGCATGTAACTATTGTAAAATGACTTATATTGGATCTCTTGTCCACTAGTCCCTTCCTAACATTTTAGTCTAGTTTTTATTTGTTGTTACTATGAAATAGTCAGTATAGTTTTAGTCGTCATAGCTTATAGTTTTCATTTAGTTCCCATTTAGTTTTCGTCAGTGAAAAAAGGTAGTCGACGAACATTTTTCGTCTTAGTTTTAGTCAACGAAAACAACACTGTTTGAGTGTTGGGGGAGGATAGCAGAGACATAAACATAAAATCATTAACCAATATAATGTACAAGACAATTAAAATAGCAAAACCATAACATGGTTACTCCTGTATTATATGGAACCTGTTAACTCAACTATGGTTATTTACGCCCATTCAGCCAACTCTTCACGGAGGACTTGAGGTTAACAAAATGACCCATTAAACCCGGGAAAGCATCTGTGTCATTTCAGATTTAGCAACACACGTTCTTTTTCTGAAAGCTCTTTAGAAGGCATTTTGTTTCTGTCGGCCTCTTATCTACATATTCTAATTATGTGTGTGTTTTTTGTAAATGAATGCCCTACTATAATCATACCACAGCGACAGCATCGCAGAAAGCCTTTTATAGCTTTGTCGATTCGCTTATTTTTGAATTTGAATCCTGGAAAGTAACGGTTTTGGACACTATGAGGTTTCCACCCGACACATTTGCACCCCCTGGTGGTTTGTTGCGTCAGGTCAATAAGGCTCGCAGGAGCAGGACGAACAAAGAGAACCAAACCCTTTTCTATGTTCCTGTATCATACTGGTGCATCGAAGGCCAAACAAATGGACCAAATAGGGGGTGTGTACTGAAAGAAAGCAAGATAATTTCTGATATGGAGATAAAATGCATCATTTTTACACAATATTAATGGTTAATGTGGTTAAACGCCAACGTGACATGGATGCGTTCCAGGTCTCAATGGATTAAAGGGAACATTTAAATTGATGATAAATACCTGACTCTGTTGGTAAAATACACCTGAAAAGGTCAGAGCAAATCCTACAGTTGGGTGCCACCGATATTGTCCCTTATCATTTGACCCATTTAGGCCTGACCTCAAAATTTAAAAAAAATCCTTCTAAATCTTTTCTGATTTAAATATTTTCACGATTTTTCAAAAATAGCAGATCTACAAGCTCGTAGCGCGCCACTCGGTGGCGCGCTACGAGCTTGTAGATCTGCTATTTTTCAATAGCTAAATTATAACATAATGTTTAAAACACCAAAAGGGGTTCCCGCCCAAAATGGGTTAACTGTCCTTTTGCGCAGATCACGCAAACCTCAGCAAAAAGAAAAGGACAATATCGATGGCCTCCAACTGTACCTAGGCCTACTACCAGTTTTGTGGAATGACTAGCCGATTTATAAGCCAATTTATAAGCTCACAACACGTCGCAAAGCGACACATTGTGAGCTTGTATGGTTTCCAAAGTATTTTTTATACAATTTTGATACATTTGAAAATGTGTTAAATGGGACCTTTTGCATAATGAGCACTTTTACTTTTGGTAGGACTTTAAGTATATTTTGATGCCAATACCTTTGTACTTTTACTCAAATACATTTTGAATACTGAACTTGTACTTGTAACAGACTATTTCTATGATTCCAGGATTTTACAGTATTGATGCTTTTACTTATAACGGCCACGCTACACCAGGCTTTTCTCGTGCGTTTCTCGCACGTTTTCTCCCGGGCCGCGCGTTTAGGGTAAACGCGCGAGAAAAGCCTGGTGTAGCGTGGCCGTTATAAGTAAAAGCATCAATACTGTAAAATCCTGGAATCATAGAAATGGCAGTTAGGTAAAACATGTGAGTACTTCTTCCATCACTCTCCAGGTGTCCAGTATAGGCCTTTTCCTCCGTGCGTGCGTGCGTGCGTGCGTGCGTGCGTGCGTGCGTGCGTGCGTGCGTGCGTGCGTGCGTGCGTGCGTGCGTGCCTGCGTGCGTGCGTGCGTGCCTGCGTGCCTGCGTGCCTGCGTGCGTGCGTGCGTGCGTGCTCGTTGTGTGTACATTGTGTTGTGTCTCAACACAGACTGTCAGATTAGCAGAAGACAGAGAGCCGTCTCCCCTGTCACAAAATGATACCCCTCACATAGTATTTTTTTGGACAGCTTCTTCGGCGGAGGTGTTGGTGGTGTCAGTGGGACATTAATCAGAAATCCATGCATGTCAGCATTAATGTGAGCTATTATGTCACATATAATACTGCAGTAACGTTGGATTGGAATCTTGCTCTGAAGCCACACAGACAGAAGCAGCGAAGAGGAAGAGCTCTCTGAAGCCACACAGACAGAAGCAGCGAAGAGGAAGAGCTCTCTGAAGCCACACAGACAGAAGCAGCGAAGAGGAAGAGCTCTCTGAAGCCACACAGACAGAAGCAGCGAAGAGGAAGAGCTCTCTTGAATTTTAAGCTGGACCGGAAAGGAAAGGAAAGGCTGAAAAACACATTGAAAATGTTTAACTGCCACCATTTATTAACACATTATGGCTTATGAATATTCATTTATTAACACATTTATGGCTTATGAATATTAATGTATTAACACATTATGGCTTATGAATATTCCATCATTTAAAATCCAATCCAACCTGTACATATCTTATTTTTTATTTTTACCTTTTGTGATGATTTGAATTAAACTTGAATTGAATTTGTCATGTCATGATTATGAATTGATTACCCAGGACCTGAATTGAAACAAGGACTTTTTTCGGTGATCCCTTTGGTCTTTGGCTGTAAGCCTACCCTATAGGCCTACTGATTACATTTCTGCCTTCCCCACTGTATTACACTGTACTATGGCTCCCCCTTATGGTACGTGTATGTACGTAACCGTGTAGCCTACTAGTGCGCATGCTCACAACTCTATGTAGGTCTAGTGTTGTTGACAACTTCAGTATCCTTCGCTCTCCGTCTGCAATGGACCCGTCGGACTGATTGATTTATTTATTGATTAAAGTATTTACAGTTTGCAGAATAGGTACATTGCCCATGAAAGCACTTGTTCTTGCTTGGACTGAACCGACATGACAGCCAATGGAAATACATATGGAATATACAATTGGATCTGGGGAGTCTTTCAGCAACTCAAAGGTAGGAAGCAACCTTTCAATCTACCGCAGCTGTGATGGTGGAAATAAATACAACATATCAACACCTGGCTTTCCTATCGGCTGTCGCGCTGGTATTACAAAGAAAAAAACGAAACTGTTCTGTTTTTCTCTCTTTGTTTTTTGTTTTCCTGTATTCCTACAGAGACTTATTACTTTGTTTTAGTTTTCCTGTATTCCTACAGAGACGTATTACTTTGTTTTTGTTTTCTGTGCTTGTCATATATATTACCCGACCCATACTCAACATTTCTAACATTAAACTTTGGTGTACTCAACATGCCCTGAGTTCACATTCTGGCAAGTGGACTATTATGTGGAATGGCTATTTTGAAAAGTATACTTACTTACGCCTGACACCCCTACTGGGGTATAGGCCGTCGACAAGGGTCCTCCAGAGTTCTCGGTCACTGGCATTCGTCTCTATCTGTGACCAGGTGCATCCCAGCCTCTTGGTGTCTGCCTGGAGATCATTCGTCTCTATCTGCGACCAGGTGCATCCCAGCCTCTTGGTGTCTGCCTGGAGATCATTCGTCTCTATCTGCGACCAGGTGCATCCCAGCCTCTTGGTGTCTGCCTGGAGATCATTCGTCTCTATCTGTGACCAGGTGCATCCCAGCCTCTTGGTGTCTGCCTGGAGATCATTCGTCTCTATCTGCGACCAGGTGCATCCCAGCCTCTTGGTGTCTGCCTGGAGATCATTCGTCTCTATCTGCGACCAGGTGCATCCCAGCCTCTTGGTGTCTGCCTGGAGATCATTTGTCTCTATCTGCGACCAGGTGCATCCCAGCCTCTTGGTGTCTGCCTGGAGATCATTCGTCTCTATCTGCGACCAGGTGCATCCCAGCCTCTTGGTGTCTGCCTGGAGATCATTTGTCTCTATCTGCGACCAGGTGCATCCCAGCCTCTTGGTGTCTGCCTGGAGATCATTTGTCTCTATCTGCGACCAGGTGCATCCCAGCCTCTTGGTGTCTGCCTGGAGATCATTTGTCTCTATCTGCGACCAGGTGCATCCCAGCCTCTTGGTGTCTGCCTGGAGATCATTCGTCTCTATCTGCGACCAGGTGCATCCCAGCCTCTTGGTGTCTGCCTGGAGATCATTCGTCTCTATCTGCGACCAGGTGCATCCCAGCCTCTTGGTGTCTGCCTGGAGATCCCGCCGCCAGGTGTTTTTGGGCCAGCCTCTGTTTCTCTTTCCCTGAGGGTTCCAAGTCAGAGCCTGTCTGGTGGTGTTTGATACTGGCTTGCGCAGTGTGTGCCCGATCCATCTCCATCTTCTTTGTCCAATTTCCTCTGTTGCAGGGAGTTGTTTCGTTTTCATCCAGAGATCGTTGTTACTTATCTTTTCTGGCCAGTGAATTTTCAGGATTCTCCTCAGACATCTGTTTATGAATGTTTGCACTTTGTTTATTGTGGTCTAATTCTCCATGTCTCTGCCCCATAGAGCAGGACGGATTTAACATTGGAGTTGAATATTCTGATTTTAGTTTTTTGCTGTATCTCCCTAGAGCGCCAGATGTTCTTGAGAAGTATAAACGCTGTTCTTGCCTTGCCTATTCTTGCATGTACGTCTGCATCCGTACCACCCTGGTGGCTGATAATACTTCCCAGGTAGGTGAAGGACTCTACCTCTCCTATCGTGGTGTCGCCTAGTGTGATTGGTTCTGCACTGGTCGTATTTATCCTCCTTTTGGTTTTTCCTTGATTTTGAAAAGTATGCTATTGTTTAATTGAAAATGTTACGACTTTAATTGTATTTAAATTAACTTTGCAAAAGTTCCCCAATTCTCCCTTCTTGTGCCCTCTTTGCGAAAGTATACAGACCTCTGGTATTTGGTGATTAAAGTATACAGACCTCTGGTATTATAGTATTAAAGTATACAGACCTCTGGTATTTGGTGATTAAAGTATACAGACCTCTGGTATTATAGTATTAAAGTATACAGACCTCTGGTATTTGGTGATTAAAGTACACAGACCTCTGGTATTTGGTGATTAAAGTATACAGACCTCTGGTATTTGGTGATTAAAGTATACAGACCTCTGGTATTATAGTATTAAAGTATACAGACCTCTGGTATTTGGTGATTAAAGTATACAGACCTCTGGTATTATAGTATTAAAGTATACAGACCTCTGGTATTTGGTGATTAAAGTATACAGACCTCTGGTATTTGGTGATTAAAGTATACAGACCTCTGGTATTTGGTGATTAAAGTATACAGACCTCTGGTATTTGGTGATTAAAGTACACAGACCTCTGGTATTTGGTGATTAAAGTATACAGACCTCTGGTATTATAGTATTAAAGTACACAGACCTCTGGTATTTGGTGATTAAAGTATACAGACCTCTGGTATTTGGTGATTAAAGTATACAGACCTCTGGTATTTGGTGATTAAAGTATACAGACCTCTGGTATTATAGTATTAAAGTATACAGACCTCTGGTATTTGGTGATTAAAGTATACAGACCTCTGGTATTTGGTGATTAAAGTATACAGACCTCTGGTATTTGGTGATTAAAGTATACAGACCTCTGGTATTTGGTGATTAAAGTATACAGACCTCTGGTATTTGGTGATTAAAGTATACAGACCTCTGGTATTTGGTGATTAAAGTATACAGACCTCTGGTATTTGGTGATTGAACACGCTTTAGACCATGCCACAAAATGTGTCAAGGATGTGTTTGGGGAAACACAGATGTACCCTGTAGTTACACACACACACACACACACACACACACACACACACACACACACACACACACATAACTCCATTTTTGAGATTTTTGATTTTATTCCAAAAATCTGTGCTGTTGAACACCCTTTACATCTGTGTGTTGTTTCGAAAATATTGAACCAATCTGGCAGGAAAGTAGTAAAAAAACCCGCATTGGACAAAACCTCTTAACTCCATTGGACCCTCAAACTGTCTGCTAAAGCAACTAACTCCACCACCTCTCCCCGTCTCATGCAAGTAATTGACAATATCTAAAGTCACAACACCAACTTTGACGAGGCAGTATTGCATCGTTTTGTTTTATTAATTTCCTTAAAAAAAAAACGTAGGCCTATATTTTTCATTTCCTGAAAAATGAACATTTTGGAGTTATGGACAGCAGAGAGATGGTTCTTTGTGTTGCTCGGGTTCATCTAGGTATTGTCATTCTATTCATCAACTGGCAGATACGGATATCGCAAAGTGCAGCCCTTACATGGAATGACTTGGAAGATCCTTCTTTGAAGGTCCCTTTAGCCCACTTAGGCCTAAGTGGGCTAAAGGGACCTTCAAAGAAGGATCTTCCAGGTCTGATGATTTTAAAAAAAATAGCAGATCTACAAGCTCATAGCGCGGCACCAAGTGCCGCGCTATGAGCTTGTAGATCTGCTATTTTTCAATAGCTAAAGTATAACATAATGCTTAAAAAAACCAAAAGGGGTTCCCGCCCAAAATGGATTAGCATATATGCTAATCCGTGAATCCATTCCACAGTGCTATAGACTGAATGCTAATGGCTGGAATTCTGCCACGTTTCTTTTGCAGCATATTGAGTGCTGCTGGAGACGGAGCTTTCTTTCCAAACACGTACAGCAGAGGTACCCGCACCTTTTTTGACTTAAGAGCTACTTTCAAAATGACCAGCTCAACAAGATCTATACCCACCCCTAGCTCTGGTCCATAGCCTTCTACTGCTTCTACCATTCTGCCCTGCAGTATAAGGCTATGGGACTTTCAGTTTTAAATCTCAAATGGAAATCAGACCAGCCTCTCCTCTTTTGTGGAAATCTCACGAACGTTTGACCTACTCACCAATACAAAGACGGGTTGTGTCAATAGAAAGCCTACTTTCCTTAGTGGAAGCACTCTAAGCCCCCCACCACACGTATAAACTGTACTTTTTGGCCAAAAAGAGATTTTGTTTCCACCGGGAAAATACTTTTAATTACTCCAATTGCCTCATAGAGAATATTTTTCCTCCGGTGAAAACAAATCCCTTTCTGGCCAAAAAGTACCGTTTATACGTGTGGTGGGGGGCTTCCACTAAGGAAAGTAGGCTTTCTATTGACACAACCCGTCTTTGTATTGGTGAGTAGGTCAAACGTTCGTGAGATTTCCACAAAAGAGGAGAGGCTGGTCTGATTTCCATTTGAGATTTAAAACTGAGAGTCCCATAGCCTTATACTGCAGGGCAGAATCGTAGAAGCAGTAGAAGGCTATGGACCAGAGCTAACCCACCCCCCAAAAAATATGATCCCATTGCTGAGAATAGTTTGAAAATGTTACCTGAGGGGGCTTTGGAATAGAGTTGTTGGTGTTACGTATAAGACAAACACACTCGGAATGGGAAATAGAGGGAAAGAAAATGGAATTGGTACCTACTGTCAGTGTTTTGTTTTGTATAACTTTGCAATGCTACTGACGTTTGTGCACAGCAACACTCTTGAAAACAAAGTATTGCATTGTGGGTTTGAGCTGACAGGCCCTATTTGATGTCATTCATTGCAGACACCTTAATTCAAGTGGCAGTGGCTTTTTTCCTTCTTTTTTTAAATTACATTCTTTACGGCCATGTGGTGATCTACCTGCACAGCCTTTGTGATCTACTGGTAGATCACAGGGCACCCTTGACGTACAGTAGGCTATACACGAGCTTAGATCTCTGATCAAAGCTATCCGACGTTCATGTCATGCACGGGTAAGATATGTGATATCAAGGCATGCTAATTTAGGTAATGCTGATATTTGTACTTATCCAATATCCATACCTTATGGACCTTATCCATACCTTAAGGACCTTATCCATACCTTATCCATACCTTATCCACACCTTATGGACCTTATCCATACCTTATGGTACTTAACCACCGTGAAATAACTGGATCATTGTTTAGTCATCCGAAGTTATTGTACGCACGAGGCATTCTATGTTATCCTTCATTTTTACATTAAGCTGAAAAGGGCTTGAATCAATTGAAGTGTGTGTGTGTGTGTGTGTGTGTGTGTGTGTGTGTGTGTGTGTGTGTGTGTGTGTGTGTGTGTGTGTGTGTGTGTGTGTGTGTGTGTGTGTGTGTGTGTGTGTGTGTGTGTGTGTGTGTGTGTGTGTGCGTGCGTGCGTGCGTGCGTGCGTGCGCGCGGTGTGTGGGTGCGTGCGTGTGGGTGCGACCGTGCGTGCGTGCGTGATGTGCGCAACGTACTCGGCTGTATGTCTACATGCGTGCATGTGGGTTAATTTGTCCTCCAGAATGAAATACTGACATGCATACATAAATACTTTCAAAGCAAACTTCACATGGGCAGTGAGCGTATTTGTGCGTGCGTGCGTGCGTGCGTGCGTGCGTGCGTG
>NC_136792.1:2091258-2155899 GCF_951216825.1 Electrona antarctica | reverse complement strand
AGCAGACCTACAAGTCTTGTAGATCTGCTATTTTGCAATAGCTAAAGCATAACATAATGCTTTAAAACACCAAAAGGGACTTCCCGCCCAGAACGGGTTAAACGGCGAGGAACGCCATGCCAGCATTGAAGCTCCTTAAATTATTTATCTGAACTGTATTTATCCAGGCGTGTAAAGTGAACAATAAACTGTTATTTACAATGGGGACTATGGCAAAGAGACACAACGCGTATAAAGAGGGAATACTATAGTCATTCAATTTAAAAGTGCACAGCATGTCCTGACACTGGGGAGGCTTATTGGACACATACATAAACCATATACCAGCTATCATAAGTGATGCTATGCTGATGTAGAGCCAGGAGCTGTTTACTGTACACCAAACAGGAGCTGTTTACTGTACACCAAACAATGTGCAAACCTCTTAACACAATCAGTGCCGGAAGTCCTTCAAAATAGGAGCTCTGGGGTGCCGGAACAACATGGCCGCTTTTACTCGGAAAGCCATGACCCGGAAACAATCTACTAAAAAAAGTTCACTTTACATAGCTAGCTTATATTGCGATCGTTTTAGTTATATGATCCAAAAAGCGTTCATATTTTGCGGGAGAGACGGATGAGGAGCAGAAATTAAGCGCCAGTATATCGATCCGTTCAACACCACGGAAAGCACCCTGGATAAGCCTATCTCACAGAATTTCCCCGCCCCCCTAAATACGCCCCCTTTCGGGGTTAGCGTGACGTCACTCCATAGACACTACATGTTAACCGAGGTAATTTAAGAAGTCTACAACTTTTGTTTTCTCAAGGTAAGGTTTGTTCTATCTGTTCGACCTGATTTACCATCTTGTTTGCTTCATAATAATATTGGTCTGTCACATTTTTACATTAGAAAATGTACTTAGATTCTCCAGAGAAAAAAACGTGTAAATGCTCATGTTAAAGACACCACTATTTACCGGAAGTGGGCGTGGAAAGCGGGCTGTGAGATAGGCCTATTAGGAGAGACGAGTCATTCTTTCCGCCGCGCTAATGGCTAACTCAATGATAAGCTAACATGGGGACAGAGCGGAGCATACGGTAGCCGAGAGGCGTACTGACAAATAAAAAAAAGGGAAAAATTCAGAATATTCTTATCTCGCCCCGTATCATTGAGGATGCGCTAGGACGTCCTCACACGTCTTTAGGACGCGTCGATTGGGACCCCTAGGACGTGCTGACACGTCGGATGGACGGAAACAGTTAATGATTATATCTGGTTTTAGTATATATTTTCTCTATTATTAAGGTTATTTTAGCGGTCAATTTGTATTGGGGGTGGGGAGGGGGCGAAGCGGGGGTCGCGAGACATGGCCAAAGCATTTCCGGGGGTCCCCAGGCAGCCAAAAGCGTTGAGAACCCCTCCATTATATAACATAAAAACGTTGAGAACCCCTCCATTATATAACATAAAAACGTTGAGAACCCCTCCATTATATAACATAAAAACGTTGAGAACCCCTCCATTATATAACATAAAAACGTTGAGAACCCCTCCATTATATAACATGCTGCATACTGTAGCATTATACAGTATATCAGCCAGAAGTGGCTTTCAATAACTTAACACCATGGACAGAAAACATATCGTTGCTCTCCGGAAGAAACCTCCTAACTCCATGTTTGAGGATTTATTATTTGTTTTGTTCTGTTTTCCCCCATAAATCAGTGTCTGTCTGTGTGTTGGTTGGTTAAAACAAATATTGAACCAATGAAAAGTATTTGACCCATTTAGGCCTGACCTCAAAATTTAAAAAAAATCTTCCAAATCCTCCAGTTTTCTGAATTAAATATTTTCACGATTTTTCAAAAATATCAGACCTACAAGCTCGTAGCGCGCCACTCGGTGGCGCGCTACGAGCTTGTAGGTCTGATATTTTTCTATAGCTAAATTATAACATAATTAAAACACCAAAAGGGGTTCCCGCCCAAAATGGGTTGAAAAGCGCTTCGACATAAACCTCCTAACTCCTCTTGAGCTTTTCATTTCCTTTCATGTTACATTTTGAAGTAAGGTGGTTTCTTCCAGACAGTAGAGCTATTGAAAAATAGCAGATCTACAAGCTCGTAGCGCACCATCGAGTGGCGCGCTACGAGCTTGTAGGTCTGCTATTTTTGAAAAATCGTGAAAATGTGGCGCAAAGACCTTTTATTTATTTCGACGTCAGGCCTAAATGGGTTATGTGCTGAGGAAACATGTTCATTCATTCACGTTTTATTTATTCTCGAAATTACACATGAGTAATCAAACTAATTTTCAGTGTCGTCAAGTAATACAATATCATATAAAAACATCACAATACATCAGAAGACCAGGACAATAAAAACAAAGAATAGAAGACAATACAATACAAGGTATACATGTGAAATTACATGTATGTGAAATTACATGTATGTGAAATTACATGTATGTGAAATTACATATAGGTTTACAAAATAGAAAGCTAAAACAAATTTCAAAATGCTCTAACCCATTCTGGGCGGGAACCCCTTTTGGTGTTTTAACTAAGCATTATGTAATACTCTAGCTATTGAAAAATAGCAGATCTACAAGCTCACCACCGAGTGGCGCGCTACAAGCTTGTAGGTCTGCTATTTTTGAAAAATCGTGAAAATGCGGTACAAATCTTTGAATATATTTTCTTTCAGAACGAACGTTTTTCTTATTTCGACGTCAGGTCTAAATGATCTAAAAACAGTTACACATCGTGGGGGTCTGTATGCTCACCGAGGTTTTAAAACGATGCAAGATCATTCAGTACCAATGTGGTCAATAAACATATACAGTGCAATGAGAGGACTATAAACCTCCAAGTGCTAGAAGAGTTATAGAGCCTAACTCCACAGTTTTGGTGCACAGAAAGTAAAAAGCTACCTCTTCTATTATTTTCTTTCGTGGGCGCTGAGTTGTAGACCTGCTGTGGAGGCTCTCAGTGCTCTGGATGGAGTGTATATGGAAATAACAAAGTCTGTGATGTATGTATGCAGGGCCTTGGAGACTATGAGTAGGACCTTGATCTATATTATATGGGAGACCGGGAGGCTGACACTTCATAATAAAATGGTGGCGGGAGACAGTTGGCCTCAAGTAGCCTAGTATACCCGCTCCTATATTATTATCCCATTATTATCCCACTCTGGGCCGTCTGTATCTCCACAGACACAGAAAGGTAGACGCCTCCTTCGGCTCTGGGGCGTCTGTATCTCCACAGACACAGAAAGGTAGACGCCTCCTTCGGCTCTGGGGCGTCTGTATCTCCACAGACACAGAAAGGTAGACGCCTCCTTCGGCTTTGGGGCGTCTGTATCTCCACAGACATAGAAAGGTAGACGCCTCCTTCGGCTTTTGTGCGTCTGTATCTCCACAGACATAGAAAGGTAGACGCCACCTTCGGCTCTGGGCCGTCTGTATCTCCACAGACACAGAAAGGTAGATGCCTCCTTCGGCTCTGGGCCGTCTGTATCTCCACAGACATAGAAAGGTAGACGCCACCTTCGGCTCTGGGCCGTCTGTATCTCCACAGACACAGAAAGGTAGATGCCTCCTTCGGCTCTGGGCCGTCTGTATCTCCACAGACATAGAAAGGTAGATGCCTCCTTCGGCTCTGGGCCGTCTGTATCTCCACAGACATAGAAAGGTAGACGCCTCCTTCGGCTCTGGGGCGTCTGTATCTCTATAGACATAGAAAGGTAGACGCCTCCTTCGGCTCTGGGGCGTCTGTATCTCCACAGACATAGAAAGGTAGACGCCTCCTTCGGCTTTTGTGCGTCTGTATCTCCACAGACATAGAAAGGTAGACGCCTCCTTCGGCTCTGGGCCGTCTGTATCTCTATAGACACAGAAAGGTAGACGGCGACGCCTCCTTCGGCTCTGGGCCGTCTGTATCTCCACAGACACAGAAAGGTAGATGCCTCCTTCGGCTCTGGGGCGTCTGTATCTCCACAGACACAGAAAGGTAGATGCCTCCTTTGGCTCTGGGGCGTCTGTATCTCCACAGACATAGAAAGGTAGACGCCTCCTTCGGCTCTGGGGCGTCTGTATCTCCACAGACACAGAAAGGTAGACGCCTCCTTCGGCTCTGGGGCGTCTGTATCTCGGGCGCCATCTTACATCTATAACTAATATATCTCTTTGACAATAGTGATGATGCATTATGTGCTTGTATATCTGCTGTTTTTGCTATTTCTTTTTAGCGTTTTGAATCTCGCTGACTACCTCATATTACAATTTACAAAAAGAACAAACACTAAAACGAATAAAAAACTAAACTAAAACTATTAAGCCTTTTCAGAAAATAAACTAGCAAGTCTACTTGTATGGAAAAAGTCAAAATGAAAATAAAAAATATAGCCACTTTCAAAACGGATAACCTTGGTGTGTTTTAGATGGCCGGATTTCACTGCCAGTGTGTTGGAATTGGAATGATTGCTGGGAAATACGGGAACGTTATCAGAAATTCTGAAAGTCACAGTGTTGACCAATAGCTGCAAATAGCTTCCTCAGGCGGTTGATCTTCCTTCATATGATGTGTAATTTACTTCAACTTCCAGATCATTGTCACGTCACATGTTCACATAACGTAAAAGAGTGGGTGAAATAAATTAATGTACAGTACTGTACTGTACTGTACTGTACTGTACTGTACTGTACTGTACTGTACTGTACTGTACTGTACTGTACTGTACTGTACTGTACACACAACTGGTCCGTACACCCTGCCTGTCCCTGACGCAGAGAGTCAGGAGAACCAAATTTCACATGATTGACCAACCCCGACAGCTTGTCCCTGACACATCATGATGACCCATTTAGATGGATTCATACAGCTACTGTACTTACTGTAGCTGTCACACCAGAGATGGATGCCAGACGATGGCTGAATATTGATTGTGTGCGTGCGTACAGGTGCGTTGTGTATTGCCTTGACCCCTAGCTGCCCAATGACAATACCCTTGCATTCTATTCTGCAAATCAGGAGTTGACACATGCATATATCCTTAAAAATGCGCTCACGCACGCACGCACACACGCACGCACGCACGCACACACACAGATTTTAAGTCTGTGATCCATGCTAGATATTGTAAATTCCAATGGTATATTGTTACATATGATGTAAGAGATCAGGAAGATGACATTCATACAATGTGTCACAGCGCATGACACCAGTGTGCAACTAAAGGTGGCCTTACACTAGCCGATTTTTTTCAATCTGAAATCTGCACCACACACTGCAGGATAATCGGAGCGGGGCAGAGCAAATATCAGGGCCGATCCCGATCGCGCTTTGAGCGGTCGGCCACCCCCCGAGCGTCAAAAATGCCTGATTATTGGCTAGTGTAAGGCCACCTTAAGTATGAATTAAGGAGGTGAGTTCGGGGTTCATCAGGATTGAAAATGTGTCCCTCAGTGACCCTCACTGCAGCTCTCCTGTTATTCTGTTGCTCATTCATAACATCACCTCCATAACATCATCCACTACAACGAGATCCATCCATCTTCAACCGCTTATCCGTAGTCGGGTCGCGGGGGCAACAGCTCCACCAGAGTGCTCCAGACTTCCCTCTCCAGAGCAACACTAGTGACTTCCTCCTGGGGGATCCCGAGACTTTCCAAGGCCAGTGAGTCGATGTATTTCCTCCAACTGCACCTTGGTCTGCCCCGGGGTCTCCTCCCAGTGGGACGTGATCCTTGGTCTGCCCCGGGGTCTCCTCCCAGTGGGACGTGATCCTTGGTCTGCCCCGGGGGTCTCCTCCCAGTGGGACGTGCGTCGAGGACCTCCCTAGGGAGGCGCCCGAGCGGCATCCTAACCAGATGCCCGGAACCACCTCAGCTGACTCCTTTCCAGGCGAAGGAGCAGCGGTTCTACTCTGAGTCTCTCTCGTGTGACTGAACTTCTCACCCTATCTCTAAGGGAGATGCCAGCCACCCGTCGAAGAAAACTCATTTCGGCCGCTTGTATTCGCGACCTTATTCTTTCGGTCATGACCCACACTTCATGATCATATAGGTGAGAGTAGGAACAAAGATTGCTCGGTAGACGGAGGAGAGCTTTGCCTTCTGGCTCAACTCTCTTTTCTACAACGAGATGCAAATTATTAACACCAACAACAATAAGCAGAACATTTGGGCCGGTTTCTGCCATCAGGGCGCAGCTGTCAGCACATTCATTATCTATGTATAACTGATCATTAATGTAGCAGTCTGAAAACTATTTAATCAATTTACAGGGAAGCCATATTATGCCATTGTTATTTATTTTCTTTTTTATAATTCCGTTATTGAAGTATTTGTATCACTGGATCTCTTTTTTTTAATCATTGGAAAATTAGCTGTCATTGATCATTATGAACATTTAGCTGTCATTGATCATTATGAACATTTAGCTGTCATTGATCATTATGAACATTTAGCTGTCATTGATCATTATGAACATTTAGCTGTCATTGATCATTATGAACATTTAGCTGTCATTGATCATTATGAACATTTAGCTGTCATTGATCATTATGAACATTTAGCTGTCATTGATCATTATGAACATTTAGCTGTCATTGATCATTATGAACATTTAGCTGTCATTGATCATTATGAACATTTAGCTGTCATTGATCATTATGAACATTTAGCTGTCATTGATCATTATGAACATTTAGCTGTCATTGATCATTATGAACATTTAGCTGTCATTGATCATTATGAACATTTAGCTGTCATTGATCATTATGAACATTTCATAGAAGCTTTTGTGTTGTTATGTTACTACTGCCTTTAACCCATATAGGCCTGACGTCGAGAAAAAAAAAAAAAAGAGTGGTGCTTAAAATGTCATGTCAAGGAACCCAAAAATGATATGTAAGAGGCCGCTGATCCCCTTCTAAAAATATGTTGTTCCAGGGACCCTCCCAGAAGCAAAGATTTGAGTTAAAAACGTTCACACTAGGGTAGGTACCCTCACAAAAAACATGCAGTAATCCTGGTCTCTAAAACTACCTCCCCCTGGCCAGCCGGGGCGCCTGATGGAGGGGAAAGGAACTGGTCGGAATAACGTGTTCCTTCCACGCGCTACGTCGGGCCGGGGAAACTACCCCCCTGTCAGGTGAAAAGAAGCAGCTTGGACTCCTCATGCATAGAAGGAAGCATGAGGTCAGTCCGCTGCCAAGCCCGTTCTGAACTCTGCCAAGCCCATTCTGAACTCTGCCAAGCCCGTTCTGAACTCTGCCAAGCCCGTTCTGAACTCTGCCAAGCCCGTTCTGAACTCTGCCAAGCCCATTCTGAACTCTGCCAAGCCCGTTCTGAACTCTGCCCAGCCCATTCTGAACTCTGCCAAGCCCGTTCTGAACTCTGTCAAGCCCATTCTGAACTCTGCCAAGCCCGTTCTGAACTCTGCCAAGCCCGTTCTGAACTCTGCCAAGCCCATTCTGAACTCTGCCAAGCCCATTCTGAACTCTGTCAAGCCCATTCTGAACTCTGCCAAGCCCATTCTGAACTCTGCCAAGCCCATTCTGAACTCTGTCAAGCCCATTCTGAACTCTGCCAAGCCCATTCTGAACTCTGCCAAGCCCATTCTGAACTCTGCCAAGCCCATTCTGAACTCTGCCAAGCCCATTCTGAACTCTGCCAAGCCCATTCTGAACTCTGCCAAGCCCGTTCTGAACTCTGCCAAGCCCATTCTGAACTCTGCCAAGCCCATTCTGAACTCTGCCAAGCCCATTCTGAGGCAATAGTGCGAGGAGGAGGAGGGGGGGGTGAGGGGCTGGGGGGGGGGGGGGGGGGGGGGATAGAAGTCATTCGAGGTCACTCACAAACAAACAATGCAGTTTTTTAAGCAATTAATTAGTAGTCGTTCTTATCCACAGCAAAGAGTAAAATGGCATGAACTCTAGGGGGTGCATACTTAGTTTAGACTAGTCATTGGTTAGACATGGGTTAAGGTTAGGTTTAGGTTTGCTGCCCCGTGGGAGGTTAGGGTTAGGGTGAGAGTTTGAGAGGTTGTAGTTGTAGGAATAATGACTGGTCTAACCAATGACTAGTCTAAACCAAAAACTGTCTAAACTAAGTACTGGTCTAACCAATGACTAGTCTAAACCAAAAACTGTCTAAACTAAGTACTGGTCTAACCAATGACTAGTCTAAACCAAAAACTGTCTAAACTAAGTACTGGTCTAACCAATGACTAGTCTAAACCAAAAAGTGTCTAAACTAAGTACTGGTATAACCAATGACTAGTCTAAACCAAAAACTGTCTAAACTAAGTACTGGTATAACCAATGACTAGTCTAAACCAAAAACTGTCTAAACTAAGTACTGGTATAACCAATGACTAGTCTAAACCAAAAACTGTCTAAACTAAGTACTGCACCCGTTTTCAGACTGTGGTGCAAAACGGGGAGTGTGTGCATCTGTACTGTCCAGACTGAGGTCGGAGGTCATTCCACAGCTTGGGAGCCAGACATGAAATGTTTTACTTGATGGAGGAGGAGGGTTCCAATTTTCCGGTGGGTTGTTTTTTCTTTTTCTCATCCGGTTGAAAAACACACCTGTAATCTGCATGAAAATGTCCTGCACATTTCAGCACCCTTTCTGCTCCCACAGCGTCCTTCCTGCCAGAGGCACCTGGTGCCAGGGGGGCATAACCCACTTAGGCCTGCCTGCCAGAGGCACCTGGTTCCAGGGGGGCAGAACACCTGGTGCCAGGGGGGGCATAACCTTAGAGTATATATGAATAGAGACGGCACCCGGATGAAACCCTGAGGCGAAATTGACATAGTGGCCGAATTTGATATTGCAGCGTGGGCCCAAGCACATGAACGCGCTGGTCCGTTGACTATCATTGTGCACGTTCACGATGACACGTGAACGCTGAATGCCTGCAATGATAGTCAGCGGCAGCGCGTTCATGTGTTTGGGCCCAATCCATCCCAGAATGCAATCTGTTCCTACCCAGAATGCACAGTGAAATCGCGTCATGCGTTTTTGAGCAACTTAATGCAAGTGGATGGGAGGAGAACTCGGGTGCCGTCTCTATTCATATATACTCTAAGGGCATAACCCACAGCGGCCTGCCTGCCAGAGGCACCTGGTGCCAGGGGGGCAGAACCCATTTAGGCCTGACGTCGAAAATGAAAAAAAAAGTTTGCTCGTGTAAAGGAGCAACTTGGACACTCAGGCATGAAGGAAGCATGAATTTAAGTCTGTTGCTCTCCCCATGTCCTCCATATATGGGGACTAGGTTGGTGGAGGGTGTGTAGAGCCCAGGATCACATTAGATAATTGACACAGGGGTGAAAAATGGGTTACAAAATTGTGGGATCAAAATTATAAAAGAAAAATTAAAAAAACGTTCGCTCTGAAAGAATATATATTCAAAGATTTGTGCCGCATTTTCACGATTTTTCAAAAATAGCAGACCTACAAGCTCATAGCGCGCCACTCGGTGGCGCGCTATGAGCTTGTAGATCTGCTATTTTTCAATAGCTAAACACCAAAAGGGGTTCCCGTCCAGAATGGGATAAATATGCTGGCTGCAGATGACAGATGTCAGACATCAGAGGAATGTGAGATACGACCAGTTCCGTTTCAGGCTGCCGACCCTCATCGTTCTGGCATAGATTCATTCCAATTTCAACCGCGATCCATATTTATCGCTGCGAATCCATGACCAAAATACAGAGTCGTGTATTTTTACCAATCCAGAAATATCACTAGATGGTAATTATGTCAAAGAACCTCATTAAAATATCACTAGATGGTATATGTCAAAGAACCTCATTAAAATATCACTAGATGGTGTATGTCAAAGAACCTCATTAAAATATCACTAGATGGTATATGTCAAAGAACCTCATTAAAATATCACTAGATGGTATATGTCAAAGAACCTCATTAAAATATCACTAGATGGTATATGTCAAAGAACCTCATTAAATATCACTAGATGGTATATGTCAAAGAACCTCATTAAAATATCACTAGATGGTATATGTCAAAGAACCTCATTAAAATATCACTAGATGGTATATGTCAAAGAACCTCATTAAATATCACTAGATGGTATATGTCAAAGAACCTCATTAAAATATCACTAGATGGTATATGTCAAAGAACCTCATTAAAATATCACTAGATGGTATATGTCAAAGAACCTCATTAAAATATCACTAGATGGTATATGTCAAAGAACCTCATTAAAATATCACTAGATGGTATATGTCAAAGAACCTCATTAAAATATCACTAGATGGTATATGTCAAAGAACCTCATTAAAATATCACTAGATGGTATATGTCAAAGAACCTCATTAAATATCACTAGATGGTATATGTCAAAGAACCTCATTAAAATATCACTAGATGGTATATGTCAAAGAACCTCATTAAAATATCACTAGATGGTATATGTCAAAGAACCTCATTAAAATATCACTAGATGGTATATGTCAAAGAACCTCATTAAAATATCACTAGATGGTATATGTCAAAGAACCTCATTAAAATATCACTAGATGGTATATGTCAAAGAACCTCATTAAAATATCACTAGATGGTATATGTCAAAGAACCTCATTAAATATCACTAGATGGTATATGTCAAAGAACCTCATTAAAATATCACTAGATGGTATATGTCAAAGAACCTCATTAAAATATCACTAGATGGTATATGTCAAAGAACCTCATTAAAATATCACTAGATGGTATATGTCAAAGAACCTCATTAAAATATCACTAGATGGTATGTCAAAGAACCTCATTAAAATATTAATATATAATATTAAAATATCACTAGATGGTATGTCAAAGAACCTCATTAAAATATTAAATATCACTAGATGGTATATGTCAAAGAACCTCATTAAAATATTAAATATCACTAGATGGTATATGTCAAAGAACCTCATTAAAATATTAATATATAATATTAAAATATCACTAGATGGTATATGTCAAAGAACCTCATTAAAATATTAATATATAATATTAAAATATCACTAGATGGTATATGTCAAAGAACCTCATTAAAATATTAATATATAATATTAAAATATCACTAGATGGTATATGTCAAAGAACCTCATTAAAATATTAATATATAATATTAAAATATCACTAGATGGTATATGTCAAAGAACCTCATTAAAATATTAAATATCACTAGATGGTATGTCAAAGAACCTCATTAAAATATTCTGCCTTGGAAAAGTATAGGTAGTAAAAGCAAGCTTTTTTTTTAATTGGATGCTTGGAAAGGAATGTTGTCGCAATAGAGACCGAGGAGGAGTGATCTATCTTCAGTTAAAGTAAATAGTAAATGGTGCATTTATATAGCGCCTTTATCCAAGGCGCTTTACATAGATTGTTTGTGCATCAATTCACCCATTCACACACACATTCATACACCGATTGCGGCGGAAGCCATGCAAGGCACCAACCAGCACATCGGGAGCAATTTGGGGTTCAGTGTCTTGCCCAAGGACACTTCGACATGTAGACAGGAGGAGCTGGGATTCGAACCGCCGACCCATGGATCATTGGACGACCTGCTCTACCTCCTGAGCCACAGTCGCCCCAGTTGTTGTGGACCAGACCGGTGCCCGACAGAACACTGGCCAACGACGCAGATTGGGAACCTAGTATGCAATAGCCGTTGTCATAGCACCCGTTGTAATCGTCTGTCTGTGTCCCTTTTGTGCCCATATATGGAGATCTCTGTATCTGTATCTGTCTGCCTGTGTCTGAAGAGTGCAAACTGACTGTGAAAAGTGGACTGGTTAAGTCATCAAATGGCAGGTGTGGGTGGGGTTGCCATGGTAAATGGTAAATGGTGCATTTATATAGCGCCTTTATCCAAGGCGCTTTACACAGATTGTGCATCAATTCACCCATTCACACACACATTCGTACACCGATGACAGCAGAAACCATGCAAGGCACCAACCAGCACATCGGGAGCAATTAGGGGTTCAGTGTCTTGCTCAAGGACACTTCGACACTAACTCTGGGGGAGCCCACAGGGTTCGAACTGGCAACCTTGCGGTACCATCCAGCCACTCTACCCCTGAGCCACCGCCGCCATGGAAATCCATTGGCCGAGGCAGAGCTGCTTGGACTCCTCATGCATAGAAGGTTGCACTTCCAGGTTGGCAGAGGAAGTGTAGCGCCCACTTCCAGGTTGGCAGAGGAAGTGTAGCGCCCAGGATTACATTACATAATTGACCCTGAAGAAAAAGTGAGCATAAAGGTGCATTTATAGTAGGATGTGTCAGTGACATCACTCACTGATAGGCTATATGTTTTCACTCTCAAACACGCACGCACGCCTCGCTCCCTCACTCTCTCGCTCACTCACTGTTGATTTAGAGAAAGGTTTGGCAGCAAATCAAATTCTGCTTCAGTGGCCCCAAAAAAGGCTTGAGACGCCGGCCCTGTGAAAGAACGTAATTACTGCTTTCCAATAACGCTGATTTGGTACTTGGCAGCGCGTCGTGCCGGCGCGCACCGACAAACAGCCGACGTACAAGCCCACAACGCGTCACCCCCGCACCGCCGTGTGAGCTTGTAGAGCTGCTACATCGGCGCGTTAACCAAGTGTAAATCGGGCCCAGGCTCCACGTGGGTGTGTTTTCTCCGCTGTGCCTGTGATGTGTGAATGGACCGGCTAATACCTCCTCGACTGAGACACGGAGGGATCAGAACGCTGAAGTGGTGGAGTTAATTTGTCTCTTTGATGACAGCAGGACACTCGGAATCTGATTAACCCATTCTGGGCGGGAACCGCTTTTGGTGTGTTTTAAGCATTATGTTATACTTTAGCTATTGAAAAATAGCAGATCTACAAGCTCATAGCGCGGCACCGAGTGCCGCGCTACGAGCTTGTAGGTCTGCTATTTTTGAAAAATCGTGAAAATATAGTGCAAATCTTTGAATATATATTCTTTCAGAGCGAACGTTTTTAACTCAAATCTTTGCTTCTGTGGGGTGTCCCTGGAACTACATATTTTCAGATGTGTGTCGGCGGCCAATTACATATAATTCTGGGGGTCCTTGACATGAAAATGTTTGATAACCACTGAGAATAGAAACACAAGACATTTTTAAAATTTCGACGTCAGACCTAAATGGGTTAAAATGTTAACCCAGCCCCCCCCCGTGAATGGGAACACTCTTCCATCTCCTTTCGTCATGAGTCACATATCGCCTCATCTCTCACCCAGCGGTCTATCTATCTGTCGACTATCGTTTATCTCTCCATCTGTCTCTCTCACACATCTCGATGTCTTTCCAGTTCTTCCCTATAGCTTGCCGATCTCTCCTCGTGGCTATACGAGTACGTCCTCACGTTCTCTGTCTCCTCACGGACCTCACCTTTGACCTCTGTCCATCCTTCATCCCCTCTCCTTCCCCCTGCCCACTCTCCTCCCCCCCCCTGCCCTCTCTATCGCGTCTGTCTTTACTCCGTTTGTGTACCTTTCTCTTTTCATTTTCCTCTGTCTACCTTCTGTGTTCTTTATTGCTCTCTACCTTCACTCTCTCCTCTCTCTCTCTTTCCTCCCTCTCTCCTTCTGCCTTTCCCTTGTTCTCCAATCTCTCCCACCCACCATTTTCTCCATGGCTGAAGGTATGTTAGTGCCATCTAGTGGTGTGGTACTGTCTAACAGTATCTCCTCCTCCTCTCTCCGTTGTAAGATGATCACAGCAGCAGTCACGTTTATTTGATGGCATGCAGGAAGTATGAGAATGTATTTTTAAATTCCTCAAGACATCTTTTCAATTTGCAATGAAAGTCTATCAGCAGGATGCACTCGTTGGTTGAATAGAGGCTCTCCTAGGGGGGGCAGGCCAAGCAATTAGAGCACTATAAAGGCCTGATTCCTTTTTATTCAGGCATTGAAACGAGCCTGCCCCCATGTAGTTATCTCTTTATTCGTTTAACACATTCTGAACGGGAACCCCTTTTGGTGTTTCAAGCATTACGTTATACTTTAGCTATTGAAAAATAGCAGATCTACAAGCTCATAGCGCGGCACCGAGTGCCGCGCTACGAGCTTTTAGGTCTGCTATTTTTTTTAAATCGCAAAAAATGTGGCTTTGAATATATTCTTCAGAGCGAACATTTTTAACTAAAATCTTTGCATCTGGAGGGTCCCTGGAACAACATATTTTCAGATGGGGGTCGGCAGCCAATTTCATATAATTCTGGGGGTCCTTGACCTTGACATGGAATATTGAGAACCACTGACATAGAAACAGAGCTTGTAGGTCAGCTATTTTTGAAAAATCGCGAAAAATGTGGCGCAAATCTTTGAATATTCTTTCACAGCGTTTTTAACTCAAATCTTTGCTGGAGGGTCTCTGGAATTACATATTTTCAAGATGGGGTTTGGCGGCCAATTACAGATATTTGTGGGGGTCCTTGACATGAAAATGTTTGAGAACCACTGATAGGCCTATAGAAGTATTTCAGAAAACTGTCAGGATTTAGAAGACTTTTTGTAGAATCGTCCTCAGGTCTAAATGGGTTAACCAAAGACTCATTCCCAGATTGGAGATGTGTTGATATCAGCCAAAAATGTTTTTAGAAAGTATAAACGAAGCATTCCACACTAGCTGAGTGAATTAGCCTCCTGGGGTCTGCGTGTCATCCTCCTGGGGTCTGTCTGCGTGTCAGCCTCCTGGGGTCTGAGTGTCATCCTCCTGGGGTCTGCGGGTCATCCTCCTGGGGTCTGCGTGTCATCCCCATGTAAACTAAACTCATTACCCTCGAGCTCTGATTCTGCCTTTTATCCCATTCTGGGCGGGAACCCCTTTTGGTCATTATGTTATACTTTAGCTATTGAGGTCATTGAGGTCTGCTATTGAGGTCTGCTATTTTGGAAAAATCGTGAAAATGTGGCCCAAATGTTTTGTCGCCTGGCTTCTAGTGTCGCCCGGCTTCTAGAAGCCGGGCGACACTAGAAGCCAGGCGACAGAGGCCGGGTGACACTAGAAGCCGGGTGACACTAGAATCCGGGCGACACTAGAAGCCAGGCGACAGAGGCCGGGTGACACTAGAAGCTGGGCGACACTAGAAGCCGGGCGACACTAGAAGCCAGGCGACATGAGGCCGGGCGACACTAGAAGCCAGGCGACACTAGAAGCCAGGCGACACTAGAAGCCAGGCGACAGAGGAAAGGAGCTGCTACTACTACTCAAAATGTTTCTAGAACAGTAAGAAACTGTGCTTGGCAAAGAAATAGTGTTTGACATTTACCCAGTTTTATGGTTGACAGTTTGACATTTTGTCCCAGAATAGCCTCGAGACATGTCAAACCTTGCTGATGTGAGATTACAACAGCATAACATTTCTGATGAATATGTAGCGCTGCCCCTATAGTGCATCAAAGTCAAGTCAAGTTTATTTATATATAGCACATTTAGAAACAACAGAAGATGACAGATGGACAGAAGTCTGTCTACAGTGCAGTAATATAAGCATATAAGGCAATAATAAACAAGCAAAGCAAAATAATCCACAACAAATAATTATAACAAACAATGTTCGGGATCCCCTTTTGGTGTTTTAAGTGGTCATTTTAAGCATAAAGACATAGCGTGGCACCGAGTGCCGCCCTGCGAGCTTGTAGATCTGCTATTTTTGAAAAATCGTGAAAATGTAGTGCAAATCTTTGAATATATATTCTTTCAGAGCGAACGTTTTTGAACTCTAATCTTTGCTTTCGGGGGTCCCTGGAACTACATATTTTCAGATGGGGGTCGGCGGCCAATTACATACTGTATATTCTTGGGCTCCTTGACATGAAAATGTTTGAAAACGACCCCACGAAACATGGGTTTTTTCAGAAACTCTCACGATTTAGAAGACATTTGTAGAATCGTCCTCAGGTCATAAATGGGTTAAACGCCAGACTAAACAGGTATAGGTTTTCAGGTTGGATTTAAAAACCTCCAGGGTGGGGCTAGCCTTGATGTGGAATGGAAGATCGTTCCACAGCGTAGGTGAGGCCGCTACAGAGAAACCCTGATCACCTTTAGTTTGGTGTGGAGGATCTAGTGACAGGGGCTGCAGTTATGAGGTCGGAAATAGCAGGGTTTTAAATGGAATACGATATTTAATGGGTAACCAGTGCAGTCGTGCCAGTTCAGAGGTGATGTGTTCTCATTTTTTCTGTTCCAGGATAATGAGTCGATAGCGGCGGCATTTTGAACCCTCTGTAGGCGTGAGATGGTGGACTGAGGCAGCCTCAAATATAAACTGTGACTCGTGTTGTATGCAACCCCCTGCTGTCAAAACAAACCCGTGTGAACCAACCTGTGAAGACGTTGGCTGTGGCTTGGCCAGGCTTCATCCCTGGCATTGAGCCAGCGTTGATTTCGACAGTGCGTTTTGATTCAGTTGTATAGTCTTTACTCACACCTGCACAACAGAATGTTGTATAGCTGATGCATGAGACTTGTTGACTGTTGCAAGCTCGCAATTCATTTCCAATGGGAGTCACATGGTTTGACACAACATTTTTATTGTATGAGGGGGAGGGGGGCAGTCGAAACACAGCCGAAAGCCGTACAACAAAAATGTTGTGTCAAACCATGTGACTTCCATTGGAAATGCATTGGGGCGGCCATTAAACACGGACAAGACACAAGACAAATGTTGTATGCATGTTGCAACAGTGTGAGTGAGGCCTTCACACCTGCACAACAGATTGTTGTATAGCTGATGCATGAGACTTGTTGACTGTTGCAAGCTCGCAATGCATTTCCAATGGGAGTCACATGGTTTAACACAACATTTTTGTTGTATGAGGGGGAGGGGGGCAGTCGAAACACAGCCGAAAGCCATACAACAAAAATGTTGTGTCAAACCATGTGACATTCAATGGAAATGCATTGGTGCGGCCATGACACTTACCCTTTGTTTACATCTACCATGTGACATTGTTGTATTCTAGATGTATAGGTGTGAGTGAGGCCTTAGTCTTTTGACTATAGCATTTTCATTTAGTTTTAGTCACATTTTTGTCATCTGGGACGTTTTAGTTTTCGTCTATATAGTTTCAGCCGACTAAATATCATACTATTTTAAATGTTATTTTTTTGTGGCTTTCGCCTTTATTTTATATTTTTTATAGAGGGACAGACAGTAGGCTGACAGGGAATGGGGGAGTCGAACCCGCGGCACACTGCCAGACTTGGACTACCGGCCAAGGTGCCTGGACCGCTGAGCCACGGCCCATGCCAATATCATACTATTTTAATCGACTAATTGTACAGTTTATTTTGTCGACTAAAATGTATTTTGGCGTGCTGCGATGTTGTCGTAAGGCCTGATTTTACACTTGGTTGCATATGCTGAAAGAAAGCGGATTCACACCCAAGTGCAACCAAACATGAAATGACTTGAGTAAATGTATTTTAGTTCTACTAGATCTCCTCCCCACCATAACATTGTAGTTCTACTAGATCTCCTCCCCACCATAACATTGTAGTTCTACTAGATCTCCTCCCCACCATAACATTGTAGTTCTACTAGATCTCCTCCCCACCATAACAGTGTAGTTCTACTAGATCTCCTCCCCACCATAACATTGTAGTATAGCTTTTATTTGTTGATGGAATTGTCAATATATTTAGTATATTCATAGTTTTAGTCATCATAGCTTAGTTTTTATAAAGTTTTCGTCAGTGAAAAAGGTAGTCGACAAACACTCGACTAAACATAGTTTTAGTCGACTATGGGTTGGTGAGTGTTATACTTAAACAGACATTTCTCTAAAAGAGAAAACCAGCACTCACGGAACTCATGTTTTAAGGCACTCTTAATTTATTTAATTGTTGACATGATATGCTGCAGAGCAGCAGCAACGAACGCGTTTCGGCATTCAAGCCTTCATCAGCGTTGTCTGCTGGAGACACGAAGTGTCACATTATATAGTCTCCCTAGGTGAGACAACTTCCTCTGTCCCGTGCAGACACATGAACACACAGCCAACTTATACCACAAGTGCAAATATTCAGCAGTTCAGACAGTCATTGTCACATATAAAAGTCCCAGAGGTTATGGGTATACACATTGAAACACAGTATTTACAAAATACAATGAGGTACATCTGACTGAGTCCTTGAGGAGAGAGGGGGGGTTTAAAGGGGTTTAGGGGACTCGGCTAGATCAAGCAATGAATATATATAAACATTTAGAAAAATATATAAACATTTAGGAAAATATAGAAAAACATTTGGGTTGACATCATAGGTTCTCTTAATAGAGTGCTATTTTATAAGTCCACTCCTCTCTTCAAAGGTTGTCATTAAATCTGCATTAAGACAAAGGGACACGAGTGGCCTACCTACTTATTATTAATGCGAGGCCTCTTACGATATATGTGGAACGAGCAGCTAAATGTAATCATTTTGAGAGACACAATTGTCAACACTCTAAATGCTCCACAATATATGATTCAAAACTCAAAAGTCTCTCATAAAAGGCTACTAATGTGCAGTCCTAGGAGTTTCACAATTATTTTGTTCATTTTATAATTTAGGCGAAATGCCTGGATGTTCAGTTCATGTATTCATGACGTAGTTTCATCACCAGGCCGAACCAAGAGCGCTTCATTGATGTCCAACTCACTTCCTTCAAACGGGCGCAAAAGGTTGAATGTAGGTTCTTTGTCACACCATACCGGAGGTCCGTTTGTATGTAGTCTTCTTCGCAAGATATAGACGGTGTTTTAGCGTCCACAGAGCGGCGTCCTCTATCACGTGAAAGTCGTTTCATAGACGGTCTCTCCTCTGGATCAGGACTCAAGTCAATGCGGTGCAAGACCACCGACCGCGTCGCATCTGTGACTGTAGGGGATCCCCTGGCTCGACGTGGTGAAACTGCAGCATGCCATGTCTCTTGGGAGGTGCGACGCTCGGTGAGGGACATTTTATGAAGGTATAGCCCGCACAACTCCAAGCGGTCTCAAACTTCTTGAGCATTCTTACCGGGTGCGCGGTCGGGTAAATAACTTAAACAGACATTTCTCTAAAAGAGAAAACCAGCACTCACGGAACTCATGTTTTAAGGCACTCTTAGTTTATTTAATTGTTGACATGATATGCTGCAGAGCAACCTCTGGGACTTTTATATGTGACAAGACAACAGGAAACTCCGATATTTTGCCTTTAGTCCTATATATGCATTTATGGACTTTAAGATGTCTGATTTAATGACTGTCTGAACTGCTGAATATTTGCACTTGTGGTATAAGTTGGCTGTGTGTTCATGTGTCTGCACGGGACAGAGGAAGTTGTCTCACCTAGGGAGACTATATAATGCAGACAACGCTGATGAAGGCTTGAATGCCGAAACGCGTTCGTTGCTGCTGCTCTGCAGCATATCATGTCAACAATTAAATAAATTAAGAGTGCCTTAAAACATGAGTTCCGTGAGTGCTGGTTTTCTCTTTTAGAGAAATGTCTGTTTAAGTTATTTACCCGACCGCGCACCCGGTAAGAATGCTCAAGAAGTTTGAGACCGTTTGGAGTTGTGTGAAGCTATACCTTCATAAATGGTGAGTGTTATACGCCACTAGGTCCCAAACGTTTTCATGTCAAAGACCCCCAAATTCACACTAATTAGCCCGCGGACCCCCATTAGAAAGATATGCCTGCAGGGACCTGCATAAGAGAAGATTTTTACGGCTCTAGCAGTGATTCTCAACCCGTTTAATTTCAAGGACCCCCCCCCCCAGTTTGACATGCATTAGTCCACAGACCCCCATTTAATGGCATCTCTGGGACCCCCAATTTATATTGTAAAATCAATGCTGATTTAACTCTGAGGGTGTACAAATGGAACCATTTGTACACTCTCAGAGTTACAGACCCATGAGGGTCCATTTGGTTCCAAACTATCATTTAGCTGGGGACCCCCTGGAACTCCCTCAAGGACCCCACTTTTGGAACCACTGCTCTACACCACCCAATAAAGCGTTAAGATTTTGAAGCTGACTCATCACAGTACAGTACAGTACAGTACAGTACAGTACAGTACAGTACAGTACAGTACAGTACAGTACAGTACAGTACAGTACAGTACAGTACAGTACACAGCTAGGATCAATATGAGCAACACATGTTTCCTGTCCAATGAATGGATTGGTGCTCTGCTGTGATTGGTGCTCTGCTGTGATTGGTGCTCTGCTGTGATTGGTGCTCTGCTGTGCTGACGCACAGTATTATTGCACAGCAAGGCGTGCCGTTATCTTCAAGCATAGCACTTTATTTCATATTATTACACAGTGTCTCACACAGAGCCAGGAGGTCCAGTGTCTCTCACAGAGCCAGGAGGTCCAGTGTCTCTCACACAGAGCCAGGAGGTCCAGTGTCTCACACACAAAGCCAGGAGGTCCAGTGTCTCACACACAGAGCCAGGAGGTCCAGTGTCTCTCACACTGAGCCAGGAGGTCCAGTGTCTCTCACACAGAGCCAGGAGGTCCAGTGTCTCTCACACAGAGCCAGGAGGTCCAGTGTCTCTCACACAGAGCCAGGAGGTCCAGTGTCTCTCACACAGAGCCAGGAGGTCCAGTGTCTCTCACACAGAGCCAGGAGGTCCAGTGTCTCTCACACAGAGCCAGGAGGTCCAGTGTCTCACACACAGAGCCAGGAGGTCCAGTGTCTCTCACACAGAGCCAGGAGGTCCAGTGTCTCTCACACAGAGAGCCAGGAGGTCCAGTGTCTCTCACACAGAGCCAGGAGGTCCAGTGTCTCACACACAGAGCCAGGAGGTCCAGTGTCTCTCACACAGAGCCAGGAGGTCCAGTGTCTCTCACACAGAGCCAGGAGGTCCAGTGTCTCTCACAGAGCCAGGAGGTCCAGTGTCTCTCACACAGAGCCAGGAGGTCCAGTGTCTCTCACACAGAGCCAGGAGGTCCAGTGTCTCTCACACAGAGCCAGGAGGTCCAGTGTCTCTCACACAGAGCCAGGAGGTCCAGTGTCTCTCACACAGAGCCAGGAGGTCCAGTGTCTCTCACACAGAGCCAGGAGGTCCAGTGTCTCTCACACAGAGCCAGGAGGTCCAGTGTCTCTCACACAGAGCCAGGAGGTCCAGTGTCTCACACAGAGAGCCAGGAGGTCCAGTGTCTCTCACACAGAGTCAGGAGGTCCAGTGTCTCTCACACAGAGCCAGGAGGTCCAGTGTCTCTCACACAGAGCCAGGAGGTCCAGTGTCTCTCACACAGAGCCAGGAGGTCCAGTGTCTCTCACACAGAGCCAGGAGGTCCAGTGTCTCTCACACAGAGCCAGGAGGTCCAGTGTCTCTCACACAGAGCCAGGAGGTCCAGTGTCTCTCACACAGAGAGCCAGGAGGTCCAGTGTCTCTCACACAGAGCCAGGAGGTCCAGTGTCTCTCACACAGAGAGCCAGGAGGTCCAGTGTCTCACACACAGAGCCAGGAGGTCCAGTGTCTCACACAGAGAGCCAGGAGGTCCAGTGTCTCTCACACAGAGTCAGGAGGTCCAGTGTCTCTCACACAGAGCCAGGAGGTCCAGTGTCTCTCACACAGAGCCAGGAGGTCCAGTGTCTCTCACACAGAGCCAGGAGGTCCAGTGTCTCTCACACAGAGCCAGGAGGTCCAGTGTCTCTCACACAGAGCCAGGAGGTCCAGTGTCTCTCACACAGAGCCAGGAGGTCCAGTGTCTCTCACACAGAGAGCCAGGAGGTCCAGTGTCTCTCACACAGAGCCAGGAGGTCCAGTGTCTCTCACACAGAGAGCCAGGAGGTCCAGTGTCTCACACACAGAGCCAGGAGGTCCAGTGTCTCTCACACAGAGCCAGGAGGTCCAGTGTCTCTCACACAGAGAGCCAGGAGGTCCAGTGTCTCTCACACAGAGCCAGGAGGTCCAGTGTCTCTCACACAGAGAGCCAGGAGGTCCAGTGTCTCTCACACAGAGCCAGGAGGTCCAGTGTCTCTCACACAGAGAGCCAGGAGGTCCAGTGTCTCTCACACAGAGCCAGGAGGTCCAGTGTCTCTCACACAGAGCCAGGAGGTCCAGTGTCTCTCACACAGAGCCAGGAGGTCCAGTGTCTCTCACACAGAGCCAGGAGGTCCAGTGTCTCTCACACAGAGCCAGGAGGTCCAGTGTCTCTCACACAGAGCCAGGAGGTCCAGTGTCTCTCACACAGAGCCAGGAGCTCCAGTGTCTCTCACACAGAGCCAGGAGGTCCAGT
Source organism: Electrona antarctica (assembly GCF_951216825.1). Lineage (NCBI taxonomy): Eukaryota > Metazoa > Chordata > Actinopteri > Myctophiformes > Myctophidae > Electrona > Electrona antarctica. The sequence goes on along the minus strand of NC_136792.1, from coordinate 2,133,648 downwards.
GTCTCTCACACAGAGCCAGGAGGTCCAGTGTCTCTCACACAGAGCCAGGAGGTCCAGTGTCTCTCACACAGAGCCAGGAGGTCCAGTGTCTCACACAGAGCCAGGAGGTCCAGTGTCTCTCACAGAGCCAGGAGGTCCAGTGTCTCTCACACAGAGCCAGGAGGTCCAGTGTCTCTCACACAGAGAGCCAGGAGGTCCAGTGTCTCACACACAGAGCCAGGAGGTCCAGTGTCTCTCACACAGAGCCAGGAGGTCCAGTGTCTCACACAGAGCCAGGAGGTCCAGTGTCTCTCACACAGAGCCAGGAGGTCCAGTGTCTCTCACACAGAGAGCCAGGAGGTCCAGTGTCTCACACACAGAGCCAGGAGGTCCAGTGTCTCTCACACAGAGCCAGGAGGTCCAGTGTCTCTCACACAGAGCCAGGAGGTCCAGTGTCTCTAACACAGAGCCAGGAGGTCCAGTGTCTCTCACACAGAGCCAGGAGGTCCAGTGTCTCGCACACAGAGCCAGGAGGTCCAGTGTCTCTCACACAGAGCCAGGAGGTCCAGTGTCTCTCACACAGAGCCAGGAGGTCCAGTGTCTCTCACACAGAGCCAGGAGGTCCAGTGTCTCTCACACAGAGCCAGGAGGTCCAGTGTCTCTCACACAGAGCCAGGAGGTCCAGTGTCTCTCACACAGAGCCAGGAGGTCCAGTGTCTCTTACACAGAGCCAGGAGGTCCAGTGTCTCGCACACAAAGCCAGGAGGTCCAGTGTCTCGCACACAGAGCCAGGAGGTCCAGTGTCTCACACACAAAGCCAGGAGGTCCAGTGTCTCTCACACAGAGCCAGGAGGTCCAGTGTCTCTCACACAGAGAGCCAGGAGGTCCAGTGTCTCACACACAGAGCCAGGAGGTCCAGTGTCTCTCACACAGAGAGCCAGGAGGTCCAGTGTCTCACACACAGAGCCAGGAGGTCCAGTGTCTCACACACAGAGCCAGGAGGTCCAGTGTCTCTCACACAGAGCCAGGAGGTCCAGTGTCTCACACAAAGCCAGGAGGGTGCAGTGTCTCTCACACAGAGCCAGGAGGTCCAGTGTCTCTCACACAAAGCCAGGAGGTCCAGTGTCTCTCACACAGAGCCAGGAGGTCCAGTGTCTCTCACACAGAGCCAGGAGGTCTAGTGTCTCACACACAGAGCCAGGAGGTCCAGTGTCTCTCACACAGAGCCAGGAGGTCCAGTGTCTCTCACACAGAGCCAGGAGGTCCAGTGTCTCGCACACAGAGAGCCAGGAGGTCCTGTGTCTCGCACACAGAGAGCCAGGAGGTCCTGTGTCTCGCACACAGAGAGCCAGGAGGTCCTGTGTCTCACACAGAGAGCCAGGAGGTCCAGTGTCTCTCACACAGAGCCAGGAGGTCCAGTGTCTCTCACACAGAGCCAGGAGGTCCAGTGTCTCGCACACAGAGAGCCAGGAGGTCCAGTGTCTCACACACAGAGCCAGGAGGTCCAGTGTCTCACACACAGAGCCAGGAGGTCCAGTGTCTCTCACACAGAGCCAGGAGGTCCAGTGTCTCGCACACAGAGCCAGGAGGTCCAGTGTCTCACACACAAAGCCAGGAGGTCCAGTGTCTCTCACACAGAGCCAGGAGGTCCAGTGTCTCACACAGAGCCAGGAGGTCCAGTGTCTCTCACACAGAGCCAGGAGGTCCAGTGTCTCTCACACAGAGAGCCAGGAGGTCCAGTGTCTCACACACAGAGCCAGGAGGTCCAGTGTCTCTCACACAGAGAGCCAGGAGGTCCAGTGTCTCACACACAGAGCCAGGAGGTCCAGTGTCTCTCACACAGAGCCAGGAGGTCCAGTGTCTCTCACACAGAGCCAGGAGGTCCAGTGTCTCTAACACAGAGCCAGGAGGTCCAGTGTCTCTCACACAGAGCCAGGAGGTCCAGTGTCTCTCACACAGAGCCAGGAGGTCCAGTGTCTCTCACACAGAGCCAGGAGGTCCAGTGTCTCTCACACAGAGCCAGGAGGTCCAGTGTCTCTCACACAGAGCCAGGAGGTCCAGTGTCTCTCACACAGAGCCAGGAGGTCCAGTGTCTCTCACACAGAGCCAGGAGGTCCAGTGTCTCTCACACAGAGCCAGGAGGTCCAGTGTCTCTTACACAGAGCCAGGAGGTCCAGTGTCTCGCACACAAAGCCAGGAGGTCCAGTGTCTTGCACACAGAGCCAGGAGGTCCAGTGTCTCACACACAAAGCCAGGAGGTCCAGTGTCTCTCACACAGAGCCAGGAGGTCCAGTGTCTCTCACACAGAGAGCCAGGAGGTCCAGTGTCTCACACACAGAGCCAGGAGGTCCAGTGTCTCACACACAGAGCCAGGAGGTCCAGTGTCTCTCACACAGAGCCAGGAGGTCCAGTGTCTCACACAAAGCCAGGAGGGTGCAGTGTCTCTCACACAGAGCCAGGAGGTCCAGTGTCTCTCACACAAAGCCAGGAGGTCCAGTGTCTCTCACACAGAGCCAGGAGGTCCAGTGTCTCTCACACAGAGCCAGGAGGTCTAGTGTCTCACACACAGAGCCAGGAGGTCCAGTGTCTCTCACACAGAGCCAGGAGGTCCAGTGTCTCTCACACAGAGCCAGGAGGTCCAGTGTCTCGCACACAGAGAGCCAGGAGGTCCTGTGTCTCGCACACAGAGAGCCAGGAGGTCCAGTGTCTCACACACAGAGCCAGGAGGTCCAGTGTCTCACACACAGAGCCAGGAGGTCCAGTGTCTCTCACACAGAGCCAGGAGGTCCAGTGTCTCACACACAGAGCCAGGAGGGTGCAGTGTCTCTCACACAGAGCCAGGAGGTCCAGTGTCTCTCACACAGAGCCAGGAGGGTGCAGTGTCTCTCACACAGAGCCAGGAGGTCCAGTGTCTCTCACACAGAGCCAGGAGGTCCAGTGTCTCACACACAGAGCCAGGAGGGTGCAGTGTCTCTCACACAGAGCCAGGAGGTCCAGTGTCTCTCACACAGAGCCAGGAGGGTGCAGTGTCTCTCACACAGAGCCAGGAGGTCCAGTGTCTCTCACACAGAGCCAGGAGGTCCAGTGTCTCTCACACAGAGCCAGGAGGGTGCAGTGTCTCTCACACAGAGCCAGGAGGGTGCAGTGTCTCTCACACAGAGCCAGGAGGGTGCAGTGTCTCTCACACAAAGCCAGGAGGCGCTGAGGAGCAAACCGGGTAAAAACCTTCGATACCAACACAGAGAGTATGCACATGCATGATTTTCCCATCAATAATCAAATGCAGGGCATTTCTTCTTCATTGTACAGAAAGTAGCTCATAACGTTTCTATACAACAAAACCTTTGCAGATAGAAAGAGGATAATTCAAGCTTTTCGTATAGCAAAGGGTGACCGTGCATTTGCAGTGGTTGCCCCCACTTTGTGGAATGCCCTGCCCTTTGAGCATGCAGAGAATGCAGAGTCTGTCGACGGTTTTAAGAACTTGTTAAAAACATATTTATTTCGTCAGCACTTTATTTTATGATGTATTTTTACTTGAATTATTTGCATTTCAATGTTTTACCTTCTATTGTTTTTTTATTTTGTTTTTTCTGTTGTTTGTTTCATGCCCTAACATACATTAACATGATTGTTTTACCTTGTTGTACAGCACTTTGTAACATTGTTTCGAAAGGTGCTCTATAAATAAAATGTACTTACTTACTTACTTTACAGCTGCAATGTTGGTGGAGTCCAGACTGGACTACTGGAGGACTAGCTTGCACGTCGATGATAGACTCGGCTTGTGGGCGACTGTGGCTCAAGAGGTAGAGCAGGTCGTCCAATGATCCATGGGTCGGCGGTTCGAATCCCGGCTCCTCCTGTCTACATGTGGAAGTGTCCTTGGGCAAGACACTGAACCCCAAATTGCTCCCGATGTGCTGGTTGGTACCTTGCATGGCTTCCGCCGCAATCGGTGTATGAATGTGTGTGTGAATGGGTGAATGTAATGCACAATCTATGTAAAGGTGTGTGAATGTGTGTGTGAATGGGTGAATGTAATGCACAATCTATGTAAAGCGCCTTGGATAAAGGCGCTATATAAATGCACCATTTACCATTTATATATAGCAGCTGGTAAAAATACAAGACAAAACACATGACGGTAACATGTACAGTATACAGGTACACATACATACACACTAATTATAGCGCTGCCTTATCTACCGCACACACACAGTGCTTTAAGGCCACCGATCCAATGCCAACACTATGTTTTCTGTGTGAAAATGTTTAAAGCTCCACAGTGTAGCCTGAGAGTAATCATTGCACTGTTTGTTTGTTCCCCGATTCCTCACAGCTCTTAACCCATTTCGACCTGACGTCGACATTAAAAGAAATCTCTTCTAAATCCTGACAGTTGTCTGGCCGCGGACCCTCATCTGAAAATATGTTGTTCCAGGGAACCCCCCTCCCCAGAAGCAAAGATTTGAGTTAAAAACATTCGCTCTGAAAGAATATATATTCAAAGATTTGCGCCACATGTTCACGAATTAAAAAAAATAGCAGACCTACAAGCTCTGAGCTTGTAGATCTGCTATTTTTCAATAGCTAAATTATAACACCAAACAGAAAAGTTTGTAAAGTAAACAGTAAACAGAAAACACATTCAGGTCAGGCGGTAGCTTCAATTTGATATAATGATCCAGCTTCATTTTGTCTGCTCGTTTATTTGTGTCATCATCACATCCAATTTCACTTGTTTGTCCTTTTATTCAGTATGAGTTCTTTCTCCAGACTTATAACCTGAAAATACATGTTCTGTTTTAATACTAAAGAGCAGAGCAGAGGTTATTTAACAAATATAGGCTATAGCAATAATTGCTAGGACCCAACGCAGCTCCTCCCAGGAAAACAAACAAATTAACGGAGCTGAACGTGAATCCCCCCCACCGCCCACCCCTTTTTTTCCCCTCACTGTATATGTTTCTTTTCCCTTTTTACCTCCTTTATGATGAATTCCTGTTCTGTCTATAGAAGTGTCTATTTGTACGTCTCTAAATGTTTTGATGATTTGAACATGGTGGACCCTATTGGAAACAAGTGTAATGCTTAATTGGGTCGTCCACTCACAGTTAACAGCCTTTGTATTGAGTTTGTGCTTGAAATGTACTGTAATTCTGCAAACTGTTAATACATTCTTCAATCAATCAATCAATGAACACTCTTTACATCTGTGTAATATTGAACCAATGAAAAGTATTAAAAAGCACTTAGTTCGGACAAAACCTTTTAACTCCATTGGACCCGGCCTCAAACCATAGACATACACTGCGCAGAAATACAAGGATTACGGGCAGATATACTAAATGTAGAGGCCATGTAAATCCAGTAAATTTACGGGTGAGTACGGTTGTTTACCCACCCGGAATCAGCAAATCTACGGGTATGTAGATGTCCGAATTGTACCAACTTAAATATGCAATATCCAATTCAATTCAATGGAGCTTTATTGGCATGAAGAAAACATACATTTACATAGGCCTGCTACCAAAGCACTTCTGGGCATGCTCAAAAACCCACATCTGATTGGAAGTCTGTTTCATGCCCCCACCTCACTGGGAGTGGTTCATTATATGCCTCTCCTCCTAAACATATAATACTATGAGTAATATATACTGGTTTCATTGTCCGCTGTGTTGCTAGTGTGTTGTGACAGGGCACAGTGCACAGTATGTGGCTCTTGGTCAGCATACGTTCTTTCATTCTAAATTACTTACTCATTATTATCCACGTTTTTCCCCAACAAGGCACTGTCTGGGGCTCCTTGTGTGTGCTTTGCTTCCTTCAGGCCGTGTTGCCATGTCTGCTTATTATAAGCAACATTTTACTTGTTTTTTTTCTGTAAAGTCACTTGCAAATACATTGTTGGTAGTTGCTGGTTGATGGGTTTTTTTTTGGGCTTGATTCTAAAGTGTATAGTAGTTGCTTATTTGGGCTTGCTTCCACATTTCTTCACATCAAGGAACCCCAGATGAATATGTAATTGTCCACGGACATCCATCTGAACATATGTTGTGCCTTTTTTGTATTAAAATGTTTAATTCTTAATGTGTTTCTAAATAACAGATGTACAACCTCACAAATTTGTGTCGCTGTGATCTTGTAGATCAGCTATTTTCATGTGTGGTTGTTTTCATAGAGCTGGTCACTTGTTTCTCTTGCAAAACTGGCAACACAGCAAGAGGAAGAGGAACTCACACAAACACACAAACGCAAAGACTTATGGGCCATATGAAAAAGGCAGATACTATGTCACGGGGCAGCCCGTGCCCTATATATATATATATATATTGTACAAATTACATTATTATTCCACACAATGCTTGCAAGAGGTTTAAATATGTTTATATTTGTATTGACACTGAGGTCTGCAGGGCTGGCACTCCTCTAGATTGGAGGGTGCCAAGTATTGTGGAGGAGGAGGGGTGTTTGTTCCTTTTATGTTGTAAATGTGTGACATTAAATTAAATGTGTGAAATGTAGTTGAATGTATATTCCTCTAAAATATTGTAATGTGAAAGATTACTTGTAGGCTTTAGTTAGCTAGCTGTGTGGTGAGTTAATTATCACTTAACTGATTAGAGGATGGTTTGCCCCACCTGTTTAAGAGCAGGATTGCTGCAGGTGGAGACAGTTCAGTCTCACTTGAGGCTATAGGCAAGAGAGGGACAACAGGGGAGAACTGCCAGCCAGGGAAAAGCCTGTACCAGTTCCTGCTTGTCTCTTGATTGTAGTTGTTCAAGTGTTTGTTTTGTTTGATTGGAACATTGTTTTGGCCAGTAGTTATTATTTATTTTTGTTTTTGCACTGTCTAAAGACACTTTTGGCGGTCAATAAAATGCCTGAAACGTGTTTGTGGACCTGTCTACTCCTTGGAGCCTCCGACCATCGGCTGGCATTATCACATATTAAAAGCTTATGGTGTCTCTCTCAACCTGCTCCACAGGTACACAGGTTGATGACCCCATGCAGACCCTCAAGCTCAGCTCTATTCTCCTATATGACATGCTCTGAATGCTGGACCCTAGAGAGCCTGCCCTAAATCCCTGGCCACTGCACTAAACCAGACTAGAATGCTAAACATCCAAGGCTGAGTGAGAAGATGGCAGACAGGAGAATGAGGCTGGTGGGTACGTGCCATTGATACTGGGAGGAAAGTACTGGCCAGCTATAGCCAGGTGTATGGAGGATGGAGATGACTGGAGACGCCACTCGAGGCCTCATCATGAACTATCCGGACGGAGGCTCTATCTGATGACTGATGAAGTCAAGGAGAAGACGGCTCAAGGTAGGAATTGTGCTTTTTTTTGCTGCTGCTGCTTGTGGTGTATGTTGTGTAGTGTGATTCTAGCTGGTGTAGTATTGTTGTGTGGTTCAAGCTGGTGTAGTATTGCTGTGTGGTTCAAGCTGGTGTAGTATTGCTGTGTGGTTCAAGCTGGTGTAGTATTGCTGTGTAGTGTGGTTCAAGCTGGTGTAGTATTGCTGTGTGTAGTGTGGTTCAAGCTGGTGTAGTATTGCTGTGTGTTTCAAGCTGGTGTAGTATTGCTGTGTGTAGTGTGGTTCTAGCTGGTGTAGTATTGCTGTGTGGTTCAAGCTGCTGTAGTATTGCTGTGTGGTTCAAGCTGCTGTAGTATTGCTGTGTGGTTCAAGCTGCTGTAGTATTGCTGTGTGGTTCAAGCTGCTGTAGTATTGCTGTGTGTGATTCAAGCTGGTGTAGTATTGCTGTGTGGTTCAAGCTGCTGTAGTATTGCTGTGTGTAGTGTGGTTCAAGCTGGTGTAGTATTGCTGTGTAGTGTGGTTCAAGCTGGTGTAGTATTGCTGTGTGGTTCAAGCTGGTGTAGTATTGCTGTGTGGTTCAAGCTGGTGTAGTATTGCTGTGTGTAGTGTGGTTCAAGCTGGTGTAGTATTGCTGTGTGTAGTGTGGTTCTAGCTGGTGTAGTATTGCTGTGTGTAGTGTGGTTCAAGCTGGTGTAGTATTGTTGTGTGGTTCAAGCTGGTGTAGTATTGTTGTGTGTAGTGTGGTTCAAGCTGGTGTAGTATTGCTGTGTGGTTCAAGCTGGTGTAGTATTGCTGTGTGTAGTGTGGTTCAAGCTGGTGTAGTATTGTTGTGTAATTTCTTTTTGATAGAACTCCTTCAGATTCTGGCCAAATCGGTAGTATCTCTGAGGCTACAGTAATGTGATCAAGATCAAGGATCTGTCTGGTATTTGGCTTTCAAAGTTGGACCATTTTGAACAAAATGCCTGATGACATGAACGCAGATTGCAATTTGAGGGACAATTTGCACACACATTCATGTTAGGCCTTTTCACATTGGCCTATTATAGTGCCACCAGGAGGCCACAATAACCTACCTGGCCTGATGGAGACCTGCAGTTTTTCTATTATTATTTTATTATTTATCTCTCTCTCTCTCTCTCTCTCTCTCTCTCTCTACAACAGTGAATATCAACTGCTTTGCAGTATAATTGTGACTTGTCAATTGATCCTTGATTATAGCTTTGTTCCCTTGCCCCCCTGATTGATTTGGAACTGCACGCATGCTGCCGCTGAACAGTCCAATCTGGGTGAAATTCACATTGGAAAATGAATATAACGGCGCGGTGAGCCCGGCCCGGACAGGACAGATGATTTTTATGGTTCACAGACATGCCGGTCTGACAGACAGACAGCAGTCACCAGGGCTAATTAGCCCTATAAAAAAATAGAAGTCCACATTATTGCATCAGCGCGTGCAATTCGCGTCATTTTAATATGACGACATCAAGAAATAAACCTGCACTTAGGCTGACAAAGAGGATCTGACGAGGAGGCTACCCACCGTATATGGTTCAGAACAAATCCATTCTCCACATGGCATTCAGACAGATGACAGTGAGATGATATTAATCTATTCCCCGCATGAATCAATGCAGCTGATAAAAAAGTATCGGATATCTATTTTACCTCTGCAGGCGAGTGTGCAATTGTTTTTATAACCCTGCAGTGCATTCATCAGTAAGGGCTTTATCATTGCCGAGTTGTAATATAGCATTTGGTCGTGTGGTGAACAGTAGCCTACAAATTAACTTCTTTCTCATTATGTGAAAGTAACTGTAACATCAGTTAACTTATTAACGTTCTGACATTTAACAAGGAGTGAAGCAATGCGTGCCAAGTTGGCAAGTTTCGTTTATAATTATATACATAACTCGCGCTGTTTGCTTGAAAATCTGTCCGTGCAGAGACCCGCCTGTCAAAATTAACTGCTCTACAAGCTCATCGCGGCTGTTGTATATAATTTAAAGCCCGGTGCAGGCTATGATGACGTATTTCGATATTTCCTGTTGCCTTATATGGTGTGGGATGGGCGTTCTAACCAGGCGACACCAGGCGAATCGCTTGGGAAAAATGCGGAAAGGCTACACTCTGCGATCCGCACAAATTAAGTGATTACACCAGCTTCCCTGAATAAGACGGGAGCAAATCGCAGCGTGATCGGACAGAGAAATACGATGATATTTAGTATCTGTATACGCTTCCGTTACGCACTGGCGTATTTCTCCTTTGTGAATGAGGACCACAGGGTGTAAATATGGACCGTATACTCCCAGGGTGTAAATATGGACCGTATACTCCCAGGGTGTAAATATGGACCGTATACTCACAGGGTGTAAATATGGACCGTATACTCACAGGGTGTAAATATGGACCGTATACTCACAGGGTGTAAATATGGACCGTATACTCACAGGGTGTAAATATGGACCGTATACTCACAGGGTGTAAATATGGACCGTATACTCACTGGGTGTAAATATGGACCGTATACTCACAGGGTGTAAATATGGACCGTATACTCACAGGGTGTAAATATGGACCGTATACTCACAGGGTGTAAATATGGACCGTATACTCACAGGGTGTAAATATGGACCGTATACTTACAGGGTGTAAATATGGACCGTATACTCCCAGGGTGTAAATATGGACCGTATACTCACAGGGTGTAAATATGGACCGTATACTCACAGGGTGTAAATATGGACCGTATACTCCCAGGGTGTAAATATGGACCGTATACTCCCAGGGTGTAAATATGGACCGTATACTCACAGGGTGTAAATATGGACCGTATACTCACAGGGTGTAAATATGGACCGTATACTCACAGGGTGTAAATATGGACCGTATACTCCCAGGGTGTAAATATGGACCGTATAAGGGTTCTTCTGCTGGAACCTGCTAACGGTAATCAGTGTGCTGATGACTGTGTGTTTGTCTGGGGGAGGAATGTGCTAATGAAAAGTGCCCGGTACCTAATGCATTTTCTAATGGAGCCGATACCCCTGATGATGCAGCAAACAATGGCCCTTATAATTATCTTGTGAGCTTAGTTACGGTAAGTAGCACATTGTTAGGAGCTTGGCTTGGGTAGTCGGTGTTTGTGTGTGGAGGGAGTTAGGAGGACACACACTCAGCATACAGTAGCTAATAACACTGGGAGCTGGTTTTTGGCAGCAAAATTTGATTTTAGTTTTAGTCATAGTCTTTTGAATAGTTTTCACTTAGTTTTAGTCACATTTTAGTCACCTGGAATGTTTTAGTGTTAGTCTAGTTTTAGTCGACTAAATGTCATGCGATTTTAGTCGACTAAATCTAGTTGATTTAGTCGACTAAAATGTATTTTCAGCATGCAACCAAGTGTAAAATGACTTATACTGGATCTCTTGTCCACTAGTCCCTTCCTAACATTTTAGTCTAGTTTTTATTTGTTGACGAAATTGTTACGAAATTGTCGATATACAGTATTTAGTCTTAGTTTTAGTCACCATAGCTTAGTTTCTATTTAGTTGGTAGCTCCCTGACTTGGATTTGAGGTAAAAATGCTTTCTTCTGTCTTCTGGGTTTGGGTTAAATGTGTCTTTCTCCTTATACGTCTTCTGGGTTTGGGTTAAATGTGTTCTCCTTATACTTCAGGATAAGTTTCAACAGTCTATTGTATTTGAAGCTGCCTATACGTGTTTTTCCTTCTTTTTGACAGTCTTGTTTTAAAAGCTTAATTATGATGTATGCCGTTCAGAGAGTCATTAAGTTATGCCTTCAATCCTGTACTTATATTCTTCCCCATGGAACCTGTTGTCAGTTGTGAGCTTGTAGATCAGCAAGTGTAAAATCAGTCATTACGACGGCATCAAGCCCCGCCAAAACACATTTTAGTCGACTAAATCAACTGTAGATATAGTGGACTAAAATCTTATGACATTTAGTCGACTAAAACTAAACTAACACTAAAACATTCCAGGTGACTAAAAATGTGACTAAAACTAAATAAACTATTCAAGAGACTATGACTAAAACTAAAATCAAAATTTGCTGCCAAAAACACTGCCTGTGTTCCCTTGTTGCTAAATGGACTCTAAAGGCCAACTGCTCATATCAAAAGCCAATAGCTGTTTCCAAGAAACCGCTACACCTCCATATTTACTTGTGTGGTTCATTGATTTTTCGGCTGTGAGAGAGAAAGATGTGTTCGACAGACGAGAGAGCCTGACACGGATCACGATCAGGCCTTTCATCCTTCGGAGGAGAGAGCGTGACACGGCTCACCATCAGGCCTTTCATCCTTCAGAGGAGAGAGCGTGACACGGCTCACCATCAGGCCTTTCATCCCACGGAGGAGAGAGCGTGACACGGCTCACCATCAGGCCTTCATCCCACGGAGGAGAGAGCGTGACACGGCTCACCATCAGGCCTTCATCCCACGGAGGAGAGAGCGTGACACGGCTCACCATCAGGCCTTTCATCCTTCGGAGGAGAGAGCGTGACACGGCTCACCATCAGGCCTTTCATCCTTCGGAGGAGAGAGCCTGACACGGCTCACCATCAGGCCTTTCATCCCACGGAGGAGAGAGCGTGACACGGCTCACCATCAGGCCTTTCATCCTTCGGAGGAGAGAGCGTGACACGGCTCACCATCAGGCCTTTCATCCTTCAGAGGAGAGAGCCTGACACGGATCACCATCAGGCCTTTCATCCTTCAGAGGAGAGAGCGTGACACGGCTCACCATCAGGCCTTTCATCCTTCGGAGGAGAGAGCGTGACACGGCTCACCATCAGGCCTTTCATCCCACAGACGAGAGAGCCCTTCCACACAGGTTAAAATCTCCCTGGGAGCTCTCCTGCTAAATGACGCGATTCACGGTCACGGCCTGCCTCGGATGACAGTCGACTTCTAAACGACACATTAAATGCGGCGGTGTGGCAGCTGCAGCACGCTGAGAATTCTGCTGCAGCAACATGGGTACTTTGTTGTGTGCAACCAACACGCAGCGCTGTGTAGATGAGAACTACAGTAGAATTGGACAGGGAGGGGGGGGTCACGGTGGCTCAGTGGGTAGTTCTGTCGCCTCACAGCTAGAAGGTCCTGTATTCGAGTCCCGCTGTGGGCGCTGGTGGCGTGTTCCCTCCTCCATCAGTGCCCATACCCGAGGTGGGGTTGGCAAAAGGACCTTTCTGTGTGGTCATGTTCTCCCTGTGTCCCCCTAGGGTAGGTACCCTCAAATGTTCTCCCCGTGTCCCCTAGGGTAGGTACCCTCACATGTTCTCCCCGTGTCCCCCTAGGGTAGGTACCCTCACATGTTCTCCCCGTGTCCCCCTAGGGTAGGTACCCTCACATGTTCTCCCCGTGTCCCCCTAGGGTAGGTACCCTCACATGTTCTCCCCGTGTCCCCCTAGGGTAGGTACCCTCACATGTTCTCCCCGTGTCCCCCTAGGGTAGGTACCCTCACATGTTCTCCCCGTGTCCCCTAGGCCCTAGGGGACACGGGGAGAACATGTGAGGGTACCTACCCTAGGGCCTAGGGTAGGTACCCTCACATGTTCTCCCCGTGTCCCCCTAGGGTAGGTACCCTCACATGTTCTCCCCATGTCCCCTAAGGTAGGTACCCTCACATGTTCTCCCCGTGTCCCCCTAGGGTAGGTACCCTCACATGTTCTCCCCGTGCCCCCCTAGGGTAGGTACCCTCACATGTTCTCCCCGTGTCCCCCTAGTGTAGGTACCCTCACATGTTCTCCCCGTGTCCCCTATGGTAGGCACCCTCATATGTTCTCCCCGTGTCCCCCTAGTGTAGGTACCCTCACATGTTCTCCCTGTGTCCCCTAGGGTATAGTACCCTCACATGTTCTCCCCGTGTCCCCCTAGGGTAGGTACCCTCACATGTTCTCCCCGTGTCCCCCTAGGGTAGGTACCCTCACATGTTCTCCCCGTGTCCCCCTAGGGTAGGTACCCTCACATGTTCTCCCCGTGTCCCCCTAGGGTAGGTACCCTCACATGTTCTCCCCGTGTCCCCCCTAGGGTAGGTACCCTCACATGGAATAACGTGTTCCTTCCACGCACTACATCCGGCCGGGGAAACTCTCCCCTGTCAGGTGAAAAAAGAAGCAGCTTGGACTCCTCATGCCTAGAAGGAAGCATGAGATTACATTAGATAATTGACACTGGGTGAAAAAATGGGTTACAAAACTGTGGGATAAAAAAAACATTGACCAAAGAATTGGTCGGTGGGACCCAGAGGTGGGACTGGAGCAAAGTTTAACTCGATGCCCAAAATTATCCACTCACTGCCCGCTTTCTTTTTTCTTATTTCCTTACCTTTTAAGTATAGCCACAGAATATTTATCTCCACTACGATCGTTCAACTGACCTTTGATAATTACAGAGACTTTCGCTGTGCTTTAGCTTTCAGTTCCTATTTGGTCTGAGCGGTGCTGCTTTGGTATTTCACAGTAAATTGTTTTTTGAAGACCAGTTTAATCAATTAGGTCTCTCTACTTCTATTTTCTGTCAAAGTAGATGCTTGCATCCGTGATCAGTTAACAAGACTATTACCCCCCACTCTGTCTTTGCTTTGTCCTTAAGCAAGACACTGAACTTCTAACTGATATTTAGGACGGCCGTTGAGCCGATTATACTCTATGGCTCCGAGACATGCACACTTTCAAAGAAAGGCACTTACACCCGCCTTCTAATGAGAGCGCAAAATCTGTCTTGGAAGAGCCACCCATCGACTAATCTAATATACGCCAACTTTCCCCGTGTTTCTTCACTAGTCCGATCCAGAAGAACACAGTTTGCCAGCCACTGCTACAGAGCTGACAATGAGGTTATATCTTCCCTTCTTCTCTGGAATCCTGCCTCAAAGCAGACCAGAGGTAGAAAACTGTCGTTCCCTGAGGTCATCGCTATAGGGACACATGCATCAGTAAGCAGGAACTGAGGATGGCAATGAAGGACCGGGAAGTCTGGCGTGGCATTGTGAAATCCACTATCTCGACCGCGGTCGAAAAATGATGATGATGATGATGATGCTCTCGATGGGCATCTTCACCAGAGAGCTTGTGAGGGACCATGATGATGATGATGCTCCTGATGGGCATCTTCACCAGAGAGCTCGTGAGGGACCATGATGATGATGATGATGCTCCCGATGGGCATCTTCACCAGAGAGCTCGTGAGGGACCATGATGATGCTCTCGATGGGCATCTTCACCAGAGAGCTTGTGAGGGACCATGATGATGATGATGCTCCCGATGGGCATCTTCACCAGAGAGCTTGTGAGGGACCATGATGATGATGATGCTCTCGATGGGCATCTTCACCAGAGAGCTTGTGAGGGACCATGATGATGATGATGCTCTCGATGGGCATCTTCACCAGAGAGCTTGTGAGGGACCATGATGATGATGATGCTCTCGATGGGCATCTTCACCAGAGAGCTCGTGAGGGACCATGATGATGATGATGCTCTCGATGGGCATCTTCACCAGAGAGCTCGTGAGGGACCATGATGATGATGATGCTCTCGATGGGCATCTTCACCAGAGAGCTTGTGAGGGACCATGATGATGATGATGCTCTCGATGGGCATCTTCACCAGAGAGCTTGTGAGGGACCATGATGATGATGATGCTCTCGATGGGCATCTTCACCAGAGAGCTTGTGAGGGACCATGATGATGATGATGCTCTCGATGGGCATCTTCACCAGAGAGCTCGTGAGGGACCATGATGATGATGATGCTCTCGATGGGCATCTTCACCAGAGAGCTCGTGAGGGACCATGATGATGATGATGCTCCTGATGGGCATCTTCACCAGAGAGCTTGTGAGGGACCATGATGATGATGATGCTCCCGATGGGCATCTTCACCAGAGAGCTTGTGAGGGACCATGATGATGCTCTCGATGGGCATCTTCACCAGAGAGCTTGTGAGGGACCATGATGATGCTCTCGATGGGCATCTTCACCAGAGAGCTTGTGAGGGACCATGATGATGATGATGCTCTCGATGGGCATCTTCACCAGAGAGCTCGTGAGGGACCATGATGATGCTCTCGATGGGCATCTTCACCAGAGAGCTTGTGAGGGACCATGATGATGATGATGCTCTCGATGGGCATCTTCACCAGAGAGCTTGTGAGGGACCATGATGATGATGATGCTCCCGATGGGCATCTTCACCAGAGAGCTCGTGAGGGACCATGATGATGATGATGCTCCCGATGGGCAGCTTCACCAGAGAGCTCGTGAGGGACCATGATGATGCTCTCGATGGGCATCTTCACCAGAGAGCTTGTGAGGGACCATGATGATGATGATGCTCCCGATGGGCATCTTCACCAGAGAGCTCGTGAGGGACCATGATGATGCTCTCGATGGGCATCTTGACCAGAGAGCTTGTGAGGGACCATGATGATGCTCCCGATGGGCATCTTCACCAGAGAGCTCGTGAGGGACCATGATGATGATGATGATGCTCCTGATGGGCATCTTCACCAGAGAGCTTGTGAGGGACCGAGCAGTCAATGCATCAGGAAACACTGGTTTTCAAACTCAATGTTTGTTTATATTTCAAAAAGCAACAAATAACAAAAGATTCAACAAAACAAGTTATAGGGCGGTATGAGGGAGACTTACAGTATAATAGGTGGATCAAACCAATAAATACATGTAAAAATAGCAGATCTACAGTACCAGATCTACAGTACCAGATCTACAGTACCAGATCTACAGTACCAGTTCTACAGTACCAGATCACGGCGTGTCACGTTCTGGCAAACGTGTACATATCTGCTATATATTTGAAACATTTCTTTTTATAATTTAGACTTTTTCCAAGTCTTCTCTTCTATAGGGGTCCCTCCCTGGCACAACGCATGTCCAGATGATAATGTGCGTCAGGTTTTATTTCATAGCCTGTGATGTCTTGTTAAAGCAGACCGGGGTGTTTGCAGAGGAATCAATTTATTGTTCCTTCCAAGGTGTGAGATAAGGGAGTTATATAAATGTCTTTCATACGCGTGATTCACACATTCTTAGATGTGTGTGCGTGTGTGTGTGCGCGTGTGTGTGTGTGTGCGCGCGTGCGCGAGAAGGAGGGGGTGGTTCTCAGATGTTACAGAGATAATGGAGATGGTATAGTAGCCTGTATGCCCCCCAGCATATAAACAAATGCCACCTACGTTCTCACCCCTCATAACCCCCTCTCTCTCTCTCTCTCTCTCTCTCTCTCTCTCTCTCTCTCTCTCTCTCTCTCTCTCTCTCTCTCTCTCTCTCTCTCTCTCTCTCTCTCTCTCTCTCTCTCTCTCTCTCTCTCTCTCTCTCTCTCTCTCTCTCTCTCTCTCTCTCTCTCTCTCTCTCTCTCTCTCTCTCTCTCTCAATTCAAAGGAGCTTAATTTGCATGAGAAAACATACGTTTCTCTCTCTCTCTCTCTCTCTCTCTCCCCAAGGAAAATCAATTGACATACATTGAAAGTATAAACAACAACACCACCAGGATGCCAGGAAATTATCTAAATGACATTTTTAGCCTTTGCATGAGCCTGCAAGGTCGTCGAGGCCAGAGCCTTAGATATAGACAGAGTTACGCAAACTGCGTTCACTTCATGGGGCTTCAGTCCAATGGTGGCTCTCCTACATAGACTTCTATTGAGCATGAGGACAACCAACTGGGACAAGTCCTGGACCGGAAGTAGGCAGAAATGCATTGGACCCAGGCAACAGCCCAGCTTTAATGATCTTAAATCCCTTTATTTTAGATTGTTTTGAAGTAATGGTACAACATAAACATTACAGAGACTTTAGTTGTTACTGTATAATACTTTAAAACAGTTGTCATGTTGCACACATGCTTAAAATAGCTCTTATTTGCGCCACCCTCGTTGAAAACAATGTATTTCCAACTTGGGTATCTCAGTCGGTGCATCACTTGTTGTTTTATAGTTATGGGGGACCTATAGTGTCCAGGTATCTCAGTCGGTGCATCACTTGTTGTTTTATAGTTATGGGGGACCTTAGTGTTCAGGTATCTCAGTCGGTGCATCACTTGTTGTTTTATAGTTATGGGGGACCTTAGTGTTCAGGTATCTCAGTCGGTGCATCACTTGTTGTTTTATAGTTATGGGGGACCTTAGTGTTCAGGTATCTCAGTCGGTTCATCACTTGTTGTTTTATAGTTATGGGGGACCTTAGTGTTCAGGTATCTCAGTCGGTTCATCACTTGTTGTTTTATAGTTATGGGGGACCTTAGTGTTCAGGTATCTCAGTCGGTGCATCACTGGTGGTTTTATAGTTATGGGGGACCTTAGTGTTCAGGTATCTCAGTCGGTTCATCACTTGTCGTTTTATAGTTATGGGGGACCTTAGTGTTCAGGTATCTCAGTCGGTGCATCACTTGTTGTTTTATAGTTATGGGGGACCTTAGTGTTCAGGTATCTCAGTCGGTGCATCACTTGTTGTTTTATAGTTATGGGGGACCTTAGTGTTCAGGTATCTCAGTCGGTGCATCACTTGTTGTTTTATAGTTATGGGGGACCTTAGTGTTCAGGTATCTCAGTCGGTGCATCACTTGTTGTTTTATAGTTATGGGGGACCTTAGTGTTCAGGTATCTCAGTCAGTTCATCACTTGTCGTTTTATAGTTATGGGGGACCTTAGTGTTCAGGTATCTCACTTGTTGTTTTATAGTTATGGGGGACCTTAGTGTTCAGGTATCTCACTTGTTGTTTTATAGTTATGGGGGACCTTAGTGTTCAGGTATCTCAGTCCGTGCATCACTTGTTGTTTTATAGTTATGGGGGACCTTAGTGTTCAGGTATCTCACTTGTTGTTTTATAGTTATGGGGGACCTTAGTGTCCAGGTATCTCATTTGGTGCATCACTTGTTGTTTTATAGTTATGGGGGACCTTAGTGTTCAGGAATCTCAGTCGGTGCATCACTTGTTGTTTTATAGTTAATGGGAGACCTTAGTGTTCAGGTATCTCACTTGTTGTTTTATAGTTATGGGGGACCTTAGTGTTCAGGTATCTCAGTCGGTGCATCACTTGTTGTTTTATAGTTATGGGGGACCTTAGTGTTCAGGAATCTCAGTCGGTTCATCACTTGTTGTTTTATAGTTATGGGGGACCTTAGTGTTCAGGTATCTCAGTCGGTTCATCACTTGTTGTTTTATAGTTATGGGGGACCTTAGTGTTCAGGTATCTCACTTGTTGTTTTATAGTTATGGGGGACCTTAGTGTTCAGGTATCTCACTTGTTGTTTTATAGTTATGGGGGACCTTAGTGTTCAGGTATCTCAGTCGGTGCATCACTTGTTGTTTTATAGTTATGGGGGACCTTAGTGTTCAGGTATCTCAGTCGGTTCATCACTTGTCGTTTTATAGTTATGGGGGACCTTAGTGTTCAGGTATCTCACTTGTTGTCTTATAGTTATGGGGGACCTTAGTGTCCAGGTATCTCACTTGTTGTTTTATAGTTATGGGGGACCTTAGTGTCCAGGTATCTCAGTCGGTACATCACTTGTTGTTTTATAGTTATGGGGGACCTTAGTGTTCAGGTATCTCAGTCGGTGCATCACTTGTTGTTTTATAGTTATGGGGGACCTTAGTGTTCAGGTATCTCAGTCGGTTCATCACTTGTGGTTTTCATCGCGAGGTTCTGATTGCTATACCTCCAGGCAGTGTTCATTTTGTTGAGTAAGTAAAATAAAAACGAAATGAAAGCTCTAAGACAGACAAATACTATGACTAAATATATGGACAATTTCCTCAACAAACAACCAGCACACTGCAATAGAAGATAGGCACAACAAGGCCTGACTGAAGTGAAGCCCCGGCAAAAGCAAAGTAAGCAAAGTTCTGTGTTTACCCAGGGTAAGTGGACTAAGCTCGAGATGCTTGTTTACAGCCACACCCTGCTCATAGAACATTTCATGGTAGGGGTTCAATGCCTTGCTCAAGGGCACTTCAGCGGTGGTAATTTCAACGTGCCGGTCCGGGGATTCGAACTGGCGACCTTCCGGTATCAAGACCGCTCCGCAAACCGTTCGGCCACCGCTGGCCATGTATGAGTCGTTGTTGTGGGATGTTGTCAGTGGTGGAGTACTCAATAGTTTTACTTAAGTAAAAGTACCAATACTGCAATTTAGAACTACTTCGTTACAAGTAAAAGTACAGAATTGAAACTGTACTTGAGTAAAAGTATCGGCATCAAAATGTACTTAAAGTACTAAAAGTTAAAGTACTCATTGTGCAGAATGTGCCATTTCACAAGTTCAAAATGTGTACAAAATCTATTGAAAATAGCCGATCTACAAGCTCACAATGCGTCGCAATTGTGAGCTTGTAGATCGGCTATTTTCAAATGGCCGAAATGTATAGGGTTGAAGTGGTTAATGTATGTTTTCTAATCAAAATTTAAATCTCCAAAGTAACTAGTAACTAAAGTTTTCAAATAATTGTAGTGGAATAAAAGTACAAATGTTGGCTCTGATATGTAGTGGAGTAGAAGTAAAAGTACTGGAAATTGGAAATACTCAAGTAAAGTACAAATACCTCAAAATTGTACTTAAGTACATTACTTAAGTAAAAGTTACTTCCACCTGCACTGGTCAGGTGTGCATAGTGCATCTCCTATTTTCGGTGTGCAACACCAGCAGCCATAATATGATGAAGTATAAACCAAGTGGTCCCTCCCAGCTTTAAGACGGGTGTGTTTCCTGGTTGCATCCAGCAGGTGGCGCCCACTGACCAGACATTGGCAAGCCTGCATGCAAGCAGGCTGAGGTGGATGCTGTGCACACACTGCACATGCAGCAGGACATAATATGACACACTGTCTAGTAGTACAGCTAAAACGGGGAACCGTGGTTCTCAAACCTTTTCTTTTACTTTACTTTTTACTTTATTTGTTTATTTGGACAGGACTTAATGCATAATAATGGACGTAAATACACCGGATATAGCACAGTTGCTAATTTTCAGACAGGCAAACAGTCTAATACTTTTTCATAACATTACATAGGGAACACAGCATAACAAAATAAAATACACCTAAAATAATCATGAATGGCTGCAGCTTTGGTTTTCAAGCAACCATTTTTTCAGATTGTATTTAAAAGAGGGAAATGTAGCACAATCCCTTATAGTGACTATAAGGGATTGGCCTTCCGCTGCGTATAAGGCTTATACGCAGAGGAAGGCCATTCCATGCTACACAACCCTGTACTGAGAGGAAGACCATTCCATGCTACACAACCCTGTACTGAGAGGAAGACCATTCCATGCTACACAACCCTGTACTGAGAGGAAGGCCATTCCATGCTACACAACCCTGTACTGAGAGGAAGGCCATTCCATGCTACACAACCCTGTACTGAGAGGAAGACCATTCCATGCTACACAACCCTGTACTGAGAGGACATTTTGGCCGAATGTTGTTTGCCGGTGCGGCACTTTGCAGTCTCCTCATGCCAAGGACCCCCAAATCGACATGTATTAGCCCATTTTAAAAGCTATATGCCAGGCCCCCCGCATTGAGACAGCTATTAGCCCATTTTAAAAGCTATATGCCAGGCCCCCCGCATTGAGAGAAAGCTATATGCCAGGCCCCCCGCATTGAGAGAAAGCTATATGCCAGGCCCCCCGCATTGAGAGAAAGCTATATGCCAGGCCCCCCGCATTGAGAGAAAGCTATATGCCAGGCCCCCCGCATTGAGAGAAAGCTATATGCCAGGCCCCCCGCATTGAGAGAAAGCTATATGCCAGGCCCCCCGCATTGAGAGAAAGCTATATGCCAGGCCCCCCGCATTGAGACATGTATTAGCCCATTTTAAAAGCTATATGCCAGGCCCCCCACATTGAGAGAAAGCTATATGCCAGGCCCCCCGCATTGAGAGAAAGCTATATGCCAGGCCCCCCGCATTGAGAGAAAGCTATATGCCAGGCCCCCCGCATTGAGAGAAAGCTATATGCCAGGCCCCCCGCATTGAGAGAAAGCTATATGCCAGGCCCCCCGCATTGAGAGAAAGCTATATGCCAGGCCCCCCGCATTGAGACATGTATTAGCCCATTTTAAAAGCTATATGCCAGGCCCCCCGCATTGAGACAGCTATTAGCCCATTTTAAAAGCTATATGCCAGGCCCCCCGCATTGAGAGAAAGCTATATGCCAGGCCCCCCGCATTGAGAGAAAGCTATATGCCAGGCCCCCCGCATTGAGAGAAAGCTATATGCCAGGCCCCCCGCATTGAGAGAAAGCTATATGCCAGGCCCCCCGCATTGAGAGAAAGCTATATGCCAGGCCCCCCGCATTGAGAGAAAGCTATATGCCAGGCCCCCCGCATTGAGAGAAAGCTATATGCCAGGCCCCCCGCATTGAGAGAAAGCTATATGCCAGGCCCCCCGCATTGAGACAGCTATTAGCCCATTTTAAAAGCTATATGCCAGGCCCCCCACATTGAGACAGCTATTAGCCCATTTTAAAAGCTATATGCCAGGCCCCCCGCATTGAGAGAAAGCTATATGCCAGGCCCCCCGCATTGAGAGAAAGCTATATGCCAGGCCCCCCGCATTGAGAGAAAGCTATATGCCAGGCCCCCCGCATTGAGAGAAAGCTATATGCCAGGCCCCCCGCATTGAGAGAAAGCTATATGCCAGGCCCCCCGCATTGAGAAAGCTATATGCCAGGCCCCCCGCATTGAGAAAGCTATATGCCAGGCCCCCCGCATTGAGAAAGCTATATGCCAGGCCCCCCGCATTGAGAGAAAGCTATATGCCAGGCCCCCCGCATTGAGAGAAAGCTATATGCCAGGCCCCCCGCATTGAGAGAAAGCTATATGCCAGGCCCCCCGCATTGAGAGAAAGCTATATGCCAGGCCCCCCGCATTGAGACATGTATTAGCCCATTTTAAAAGCTATATGCCAGGCCCCCCACATTGAGACAGCTATTAGCCCATTTTAAAAGCTATATGCCAGGCCCCCCACATTGAGAGAAAGCTATATGCCAGGCCCCCCACATTGAGACAGCTATTAGCCCATTTTAAAAGCTATATGCCAGGCCCCCCACATTGAGACAGCTATTAGCCCATTTTAAAAGCTATATGCCAGGCCCCCCGCATTGAGAGAAAGCTATATGCCAGGCCCCCCGCATTGAGAGAAAGCTATATGCCAGGCCCCCCGCATTGAGAGAAAGCTATATGCCAGGCCCCCCGCATTGAGAGAAAGCTATATGCCAGGCCCCCCGCATTGAGAGAAAGCTATATGCCAGGCCCCCCGCATTGAGAGAAAGCTATATGCCAGGCCCCCCGCATTGAGAGAAAGCTATGCCAGGCCCCCCGCATTGAGAGAAAGCTATATGCCAGGCCCCCCGCATTGAGAAAGCTATATGCCAGGCCCCCCGCATTGAGAAAGCTATATGCCAGGCCCCCCGCATTGAGAAAGCTATATGCCAGGCCCCCCGCATTGAGAGAAAGCTATATGCCAGGCCCCCCGCATTGAGAGAAAGCTATGCCAGGCCCCCCGCATTGAGAGAAAGCTATATGCCAGGCCCCCCGCATTGAGAGAAAGCTATATGCCAGGCCCCCCGCATTGAGACATGTATTAGCCCATTTTAAAAGCTATATGCCAGGCCCCCCGCATTGAGACATGTATTAGCCCATTTTAAAAGCTATATGCCAGGCCCCCCGCATTGAGAGAAAGCTATATGCCAGGCCCCCCGCATTGAGAGAAAGCTATATGCCAGGCCCCCCGCATTGAGAAAGCTATATGCCAGGCCCCCCGCATTGAGAAAGCTATATGCCAGGCCCCCCGCATTGAGAAAGCTATATGCCAGGCCCCCCGCATTGAGAGAAAGCTATATGCCAGGCCCCCCGCATTGAGAGAAAGCTATATGCCAGGCCCCCCGCATTGAGAGAAAGCTATATGCCAGGCCCCCCGCATTGAGAGAAAGCTATATGCCAGGCCCCCCGCATTGAGAGAAAGCTATATGCCAGGCCCCCCGCATTGAGAGAAAGCTATATGCCAGGCCCCCCGCATTGAGAGAAAGCTATATGCCAGGCCCCCCGCATTGAGACATGTATTAGCCCATTTTAAAAGCTATATGCCAGGCCCCCCACATTGAGAGAAAGCTATATGCCAGGCCCCCCGCATTGAGAGAAAGCTATATGCCAGGCCCCCCGCATTGAGAGAAAGCTATATGCCAGGCCCCCCGCATTGAGAGAAAGCTATATGCCAGGCCCCCCGCATTGAGAGAAAGCTATATGCCAGGCCCCCCGCATTGAGAGAAAGCTATATGCCAGGCCCCCCGCATTGAGACATGTATTAGCCCATTTTAAAAGCTATATGCCAGGCCCCCCGCATTGAGACAGCTATTAGCCCATTTTAAAAGCTATATGCCAGGCCCCCCGCATTGAGAGAAAGCTATATGCCAGGCCCCCCGCATTGAGAGAAAGCTATATGCCAGGCCCCCCGCATTGAGAGAAAGCTATATGCCAGGCCCCCCGCATTGAGAGAAAGCTATATGCCAGGCCCCCCGCATTGAGAGAAAGCTATATGCCAGGCCCCCCGCATTGAGAGAAAGCTATATGCCAGGCCCCCCGCATTGAGAGAAAGCTATATGCCAGGCCCCCCGCATTGAGAGAAAGCTATATGCCAGGCCCCCCGCATTGAGACAGCTATTAGCCCATTTTAAAAGCTATATGCCAGGCCCCCCACATTGAGACAGCTATTAGCCCATTTTAAAAGCTATATGCCAGGCCCCCCGCATTGAGAGAAAGCTATATGCCAGGCCCCCCGCATTGAGAGAAAGCTATATGCCAGGCCCCCCGCATTGAGAGAAAGCTATATGCCAGGCCCCCCGCATTGAGAGAAAGCTATATGCCAGGCCCCCCGCATTGAGAGAAAGCTATATGCCAGGCCCCCCGCATTGAGAAAGCTATATGCCAGGCCCCCCGCATTGAGAAAGCTATATGCCAGGCCCCCCGCATTGAGAAAGCTATATGCCAGGCCCCCCGCATTGAGAGAAAGCTATATGCCAGGCCCCCCGCATTGAGAGAAAGCTATATGCCAGGCCCCCCGCATTGAGAGAAAGCTATATGCCAGGCCCCCCGCATTGAGAGAAAGCTATATGCCAGGCCCCCCGCATTGAGACATGTATTAGCCCATTTTAAAAGCTATATGCCAGGCCCCCCACATTGAGACAGCTATTAGCCCATTTTAAAAGCTATATGCCAGGCCCCCCACATTGAGAGAAAGCTATATGCCAGGCCCCCCACATTGAGACAGCTATTAGCCCATTTTAAAAGCTATATGCCAGGCCCCCCACATTGAGACAGCTATTAGCCCATTTTAAAAGCTATATGCCAGGCCCCCCGCATTGAGAGAAAGCTATATGCCAGGCCCCCCGCATTGAGAGAAAGCTATATGCCAGGCCCCCCGCATTGAGAGAAAGCTATATGCCAGGCCCCCCGCATTGAGAGAAAGCTATATGCCAGGCCCCCCGCATTGAGAGAAAGCTATATGCCAGGCCCCCCGCATTGAGAGAAAGCTATATGCCAGGCCCCCCGCATTGAGAGAAAGCTATGCCAGGCCCCCCGCATTGAGAGAAAGCTATATGCCAGGCCCCCCGCATTGAGAAAGCTATATGCCAGGCCCCCCGCATTGAGAAAGCTATATGCCAGGCCCCCCGCATTGAGAAAGCTATATGCCAGGCCCCCCGCATTGAGAGAAAGCTATATGCCAGGCCCCCCGCATTGAGAGAAAGCTATGCCAGGCCCCCCGCATTGAGAGAAAGCTATATGCCAGGCCCCCCGCATTGAGAGAAAGCTATATGCCAGGCCCCCCGCATTGAGACATGTATTAGCCCATTTTAAAAGCTATATGCCAGGCCCCCCGCATTGAGACATGTATTAGCCCATTTTAAAAGCTATATGCCAGGCCCCCCGCATTGAGAGAAAGCTATATGCCAGGCCCCCCGCATTGAGAGAAAGCTATATGCCAGGCCCCCCGCATTGAGAAAGCTATATGCCAGGCCCCCCGCATTGAGAAAGCTATATGCCAGGCCCCCCGCATTGAGAAAGCTATATGCCAGGCCCCCCGCATTGAGAGAAAGCTATATGCCAGGCCCCCCGCATTGAGAGAAAGCTATATGCCAGGCCCCCCGCATTGAGAGAAAGCTATATGCCAGGCCCCCCGCATTGAGAGAAAGCTATATGCCAGGCCCCCCGCATTGAGAGAAAGCTATATGCCAGGCCCCCCGCATTGAGAGAAAGCTATATGCCAGGCCCCCCGCATTGAGAGAAAGCTATATGCCAGGCCCCCCGCATTGAGAGAAAGCTATATGCCAGGCCCCCCGCATTGAGACATGTATTAGCCCATTTTAAAAGCTATATGCCAGGCCCCCCGCATTGAGAGAAGATTTTTACGGCTCTATGTATCATTGATTCTCAACCATTTTAATTTCAACGACCCCCAATTTGTCATGCATTAGGCTACGGACCCCTATTTAATGGCATTTATATCTCTGGTACCGCAATTTAACCACTGTTAACGGGTCCATTTGGTTCCATTTGTAGACTCTCAGAGTTACAGACCCACAAGGGTCCATTTCGTTCCATTTGTAGACTCTCAGAGTTACAGACCCACAAGGTTCCATTTGTAGTCTCTCAGAGTTACAGACCCACAAGGGTCCATTTGGTTCCTATAACTATCATTTTGCTGGGGACCCCCTGGAACTCCCTCAAGGACCCCTGGGGGTCCCCGGACCCCACGTTGGGAACCAGTGCTGTAAAGCAACCCAGCCTTTATTTGCCCTGTGGGGTGATAACAAATGACTGAGAGGGTGACATCATCCTTGAGTTGATAAGTGATAAGTGATAAGTCTGAGGGCTTGTACAACAACTCCTATGGGCTCATAGATAGATGACCAATCAAATCCATGCAATCAAACATAATGTGAAATGTGAAACCGCTCGCTTGAAGTGTCCCTGTGAGTAACCTGGAGTAACTCAGCATTCTTACAAAAAAAAAGAAAGAAAAAAATATATATCAAATTATAATTTATGCTTGATTGATTGATTGAAATATGTATTAACAGTTTGCAGAATTACAGTACATTTCAAGCACAAACTCAATACAAAGACTGTTAACTGTGAGTGGACGACCCAATTAAGCATTACACTTGTTTACAAGAGGGTCCACCATGTTCAATTCATCAAAATGCTTGTTTGTGCTGAAATTAAACCCAGGATATAATGTGAAACCGCTCGCTTGAAGTGTCCCCGTGAGTAACCTGGAGTAATAATTTATGCTTGTGTTTGTGCAGAAATCAAACCCAGGATATATCTATATAATATTCTGAGTTCTGACATTTGTGTGGTTGCCTGTTAGCAAAAAGCAATAGTCTATATTTGCGGATGCATAATTTTTTTTATTGGATACTGAATTACTGAATAATTTTGGATATGATTCAGTACTTTCATGACGTGTTTCAAGCATTATGTTATGCTTTAGCTGTTGAAAAATAGCAGATCTACAAGCTCGTAGCGCGGCTACCGCGCTACGAGCTTGTAGATCTGCTATTTTTTTTAAATACAAATCTTTGAATATATATATTCTTTCAGAGTGAACGTTTTTAACTCAAATCTTTGCTTCTTGGGGGGGGGGTCACTGGAACAACATATTTTCAGATGGGTGTCGGCGGCCAATTACAGATCATTCTGGGGCTCCTTGACATGAAAAGTGGCAGCGGTGGCCGAACGGATATCGGCGCGGTCTTGATACCGGAAGGTTCCTAGTTCGAATCAGCCGTCCGACACGTTAAAATTACCACCGCTGAAGTGCCCTTGAACAAGGCATTGAACCACTACGATGAAATGTGTTCTATGAGCAGGGCCTGGCTGGAAACAAGTTCTTGAGCTTAGCCCAGATACCCTGGGTAAATATAGATTTAATTTCATTTCATTTCAAAATGTTTGAGAACAACTGACATAGAAACATGGGTTTTTCAGAAAACTGTCAGGATTTAGAAGACATATTTGTAGAATCAGGTCCAAATGGGTTCAGTCCGTTGAAAGACAGGAGGAAAACAGCTGCAGGAGGAGAATTCATTACCTCACCTCTCAGCAGTGGTGAATTCATTACCTCACCTCTCAGCAGTGGTGAATTCATTACCTCACCTCTCAGCAGTGGTGAATTCATCACCTCACCTCTCAGCAGTGGTGAATTCATCACCTCACCTCTTAGCAGTGGTGAATTCATTACCTCACCTCTCAGCAGTGGTGAATTCATTACCTCACCTCTCAGCAGTGGTGAATTCATTACCTCACCTCTCAGCAGTGGTGAATTCATCACCTCACCTCTCAGCAGTGGTGAATTCATTACCTCACCTCTCAGCAGTGGTGAATTCATCACCTCACCTCTCAGCAGTGGTGAATTCATTACCTCACCTCTTAGCAGTGGTGAATTCATTACCTCACCTCTCAGCAGTGGTGAATTCATTACCTCACCTCTTAGCAGTGGTGAATTCATGACCTCACCTCTCAGCAGTGGTGAATTCATTACCTCACCTCTTAGCAGTGGTGAATTCATTACCTCACCTCTCAGCAGTGGTGAATTCATTACCTCACCTCTCAGCAGTGGTGAATTCATTACCTCACCTCTTAGCAGTGGTGAATTCATTACCTCACCTCTCAGCAGTGGTGAATTCATTACCTCACCTCTTAGCAGTGGTGAATTCATTACCTCACCTCTTAGCAGTGGTGAATTCATCACCTCACCTCTCAGCAGTGGTGAATTCATTACCTCACCTCTCAGCAGTGGTGAATTCATTACCTCACCTCTCAGCAGTGGTGAATTCATTACCTCACCTCTTAGCAGTGGTGAATTCATTACCTCACCTCTTAGCAGTGGTGAATTCATTACCTCACCTCTTAGCAGTGGTGAATTCATCACCTCACCTCTCAGCAGTGGTGAATTCATTACCTCACCTCTCAGCAGTGGTGAATTCATTACCTCACCTCTCAGCAGTGGTGAATTCATGACCTCACCTCTCAGCAGTGGTGAATTCATTACCTCACCTCTTAGCAGTGGTGAATTCATGACCTCACCTCTTAGCAGTGAATTCATTACCTCACCTCTTAGCAGTGGTGAATTCATTACCTCACCTCTTAGCAGTGGTGAATTCATTACCTCACCTCTTAGCAGTGGTGAATTCATTACCTCACCTCTCAGCAGTGGTGAATTCATTACCTCACCTCTCAGCAGTGGTGAATTCATTACCTCACCTCTCAGCAGTGGTGAATTCATGACCTCACCTCTCAGCAGTGGTGAATTCATTACCTCACCTCTTAGCAGTGGTGAATTCATTACCTCACCTCTCAGCAGTGGTGAATTCATTACCTCACCTCTCAGCAGTGAATTCATTACCTCACCTCTCAGCAGTGGTGAATTCATTACCTCACCTCTTAGCAGTGGTGAATTCATTACCTCACCTCTCAGCAGTGAATTCATTACCTCACCTCTCAGCAGTGGTGGGAAAAGTACTCACTATTTTATTTATTTTACTTAATATTTAGGCCTGAAAATGTCAGTTTTCTGAAAAACCTTATGTTTCTGTATCAGTGGTGCTCAATATTTCACGTCAAGGACCACAAACATTATATGTAATATGCCTCCCCCCCCCCCCCCCCCCCCCCCATCTGAAAATATGTTGTTCCAGGGACCTCCCCAGGAGCAAAGATTTGAGTTAAAATGTTCTCTGTACTCTGTAATAATATATATTCAAAGATTTGAGGCACATTTTAACGATTTTTCAAAAATAGCAGACCTACAAGCTCGTAGCGCGCCACTCGGTGGCGCGCTATGAGCTTGTAGATCTGCTATTTTTCAATAGCTAAAGTACAACATGATGGTTCCCGCCCAAAATGGGTTAAGTAAACATATCGAATGTCAATAGTACAATGTGGAAATAAATGTCCGGAATTGAAAATGTAGGCCTACTTGAGTAAAAGTACGAATAGTATCGGCTTCAAAATGTACGTAAAGTAGGCTACCAAAAGTAAAACTACTCATTGTCCCATTTCAGCTTTTCAAATGTATATAAAACTCTTAATAGCAGATCAGCTATTTTCAAATGGCGTAGTGCAGTAGAAGTAAAAGTATTGTTAAATGGAAATACTCGAGTAAAGTACAAATACCTCAAGTGTACTTAATTACAGTAATGTACGTTAACCTTGGCATGCTGTTTATTAATGGAACATGTATTATGTGTTAACCCAATTAGACCTGGGAACGATTCTACAAAATGTCTAAATCCTGACAGTTTTCTGAAAAACCTGTTTCTATGTCAGTGGTTCTCAAAACAAGGACCCCCAAAAATATATGTAATTGGCCGCCGACCCCCATCTGAAAATATGTTGTTCCAGGGCCCCCCCCCTCCAGAAGCAAAGATTTGAGTTAAAAACGTTCTCTCTGAAAGAATATATATTCAAAGATTTGCACCACATTTTCACAATTTTTCAAAAGTAGCAGACCTACAAGCTTGTCTACGTGCTTGTAGATCTGCTATTTTTCAATAGCTAAAGTATAACATAATGCTTTAAAACACCAAAAGGGGTTCCCGTTAATTCGGAATGGATTAATCGATGATCCCGAGGACCTGAGTGAAGACCACAGACAGACAGACAGACAGACAGACAGACAGACGGACGAAGAGCAGAAACACAACATGACCTAGATACGTCCTGAATACATGAGAGATGATCAGTGATTCATTCCAGTTGGTTATGTATATATGATCTAAAAATATACTGGAATGGTCACGTAGTCCAATATGGCATTAAACCATCGGCACTAATAAAACATGTTTTTATGAGCTCACAGAAGAGAGAAGGTGAAACATAAACCAGATGGTAGGCAGGAAATCCAACAGGCAGGCCAGGCCAGGCTGGGGGACGGACGGACAGGCTGGGGGACGGACGGACGGACGGACGGACGGACGGACGGATGGACGAGACAGGCCAGCCAGGCTGGGGGACGGACGGACAGGCTGGGGGACGGACGGACGGACAGATGGACGGACGAGACAGGCCAGCCAGGCTGGGGGACGGACGGACGGACGGACGGACGGACAGACAGGCAGGCTGGGGGACGGACGGACGGACGGACGGACGGACGGACGGACGGACAGGCAGGCTGGGGGACGGACGGACGAGACAGGCCAGGCAGGCTGGGGGACGGACGGACGGACGGACGGACGGACGAGACAGGCAGGCTGGGGGGCGGACGGACGGACGAGACAGCCAGGCCAGGCAGGCTGGGGGACGGACGGACGAGACAGCCAGGCCAGGCAGGCTGGGGGACGGACGGACGGACGGACGAGACAGGCAGGCTGGGGGGCGGACGGACGGACGGACGGACGAGACAGCCAGGCCAGGCAGGCTGGGGGACGGACGGACGAGACAGGCAGGCCAGGCAGGCTGGGGGACGGACGGGCGGACGGACGAGACAGCCAAAAACACATGACATCACAAAAAAAATTAAGAAACCATGAATTGTTCTTTTGTTTTCCGTGGCAGAGGCAAAAATATCGACAGTGCAACCGGGGGGGCCATGAAAAAATAAAATAAAAGAGTCAAGACGACAGTGAAAAGAAAGGCTCGGACGCAGGAAGAGTAAAACCTTTGGCATTGAATCCGTGCCAAAGGTTTCTTTTCTCATAAAGGTCTGCTGCTGCTGTGGAAAGGTTCAACATCTACACCACTCGTTGTATGAAAAAAGCCCACAACATCATCAAAGACACCAGCCATCCCGCAAATACCCTGTTCAAACAACTCCCTTCCAAAAAACGCTACCAGAGCATCACATCTCGCACCACCCGTCTCAGTAACAGTTTCTTCCCCCAGGCAGTCAGGCTGCTGAGCAGCTGACCTTGAACTGTATTGTCACTTCACTTGTGTGTGTTTTTGTCTTGTCTTGTTTTTGTCCTGTGTATGTAAGACTGAGAATGCTCTGAGCTAAATAATTTGCATTGTATTTATACTCTGTATCTATACATATGACAAATAAACCTAAACCTGAACCTGAACCTGTCTCTTATCCTGTCTCATAAAGGTCTGCTGCTGCTGTGGAAAGACGAAGGTCATGCGGTTTTCACACAATTTTCATCACATTCTGTGAGATTGTTTTCCCCCCTTACAGCACCTCTGCTTTGGTCCACATCAGAGCCACAGAGTTAGGCCTCACTCAGACCTTTACTGCATTGCTGTATGCTTGTTGGATGAATGTTGGCCGCCCCAATGCATTTCCAATGGGAGTCACATGGTTTGACACAACATTTGTGTTGTATGAGGGGGAGGGGCGCAGTCGAAACACAGCCGAAAGCCATACAACAGCTTGTAGTCCAAAATGTGGACTACAAACCATGGAAGTCATTCCATTGGAAATGCATTGGGGCGGCCATGACACTACACAACATTCATCCAACAAGCATACAGCAATGCAGTAAAGGTCTGAGTGAGGCCTAAGGCAGAGTTACGACATTGAGGGGGCAGAAAACAGCCTGGTCATGTTGGTTCATGTACTGATGCGACGCGAGCCCATATAGACTCCAATGCATTCCGTAAACCTCCGGTTGTCCCCATTCAATAGAAGTCTATGTTGGACTGAAGCCCCATGAAGTGAACAGAGTTGTCGTAACTCTGTCTATACTCTATGGCTCTGGTCCACATGGCCATGTGTCCTCTGATTCGTCTACTGTATCATGAACACAGCCCTCCACAGAGTTGGCATGCACGCACGCATGCACACACACACACACACACACACACACACACACACACACACACACACACACACACACAGTCACATCCTTAGTGTTCACTAGACCTGTACGTGCCCGTCGGCTACCGGCCTACTTGAAAACGATGCAACTTGGGAACCTAATAATACCCATTGTCAGACACGCAGAGTGCATTCATAGTAGGATGGATTGATTTAGGCCTGACATCGAAATTTTAAAAATGTCTACTGAATCCTGAAAGTTTTCAAAAATACCTATGTTTCTATGTCAGTTGTGCTCAATATTTAATGTCAAGGACCCCAAAAATGATATGTAATTGGCCCCCATCTGAAAAATATGTTGTTCCAGGGATCCTCCCAGAAGCAAAGATTTGAGTTAAAAATGTTTTCTCTGAAATAATTGTAGCTTGTAGATCTGCTATTTTTCAATAGCTAAAGTATAACATAATGAAACACCAAAAGGGGTTCCCGCCCAAAATGGCCCATGATATAAGCAGGCAATGTTTTTACATGAAGCAAACCCTCAACACGACTCTGCCGTAATCTGAATAACTTACCCAGCTGACCTTAACCTACCCAACCTTAAAATATATATCTTATCCTAACCGTAACACACATTAGCTTATCCTATAACCTTAACGTAAATATTGTATCCTTATCCTATAATCGTAATCTTAAATGATTGTAACGTTGACCCAAATAACTATAGTGCAAATGATGCATTCGCTTAATTTTACCCATGGCCTTAAAACCCAAATAACTCAAAACAAACCTTGTCCCAAACTTAAGCCATTTTAGGCGGGAACCCCTATTGGTGTTTTAAACATTATGTCATACTTCTATGGAAAAATAGCAGATCTACAAGCTCATATAGTGCAGCACCGAGTACCGTGCTACGAGCTTGTAGATCTGCTATTTTTGAAAAATCGTGAAAATGTGGCGCAAATTTGGAATATATATTCTTTCAGAGCGAACATTTTTTTTTAAAGATATATTTTTTGCGGCTCACGCCTTTTATTGGTTTTTTGAAGGGACAGACAGTAGGCTGACAGGAAACGGGAGAGAGATGGGGGAAGACATGCAGTAAAGGCCGTGTCAGGCTCGGGAGTCGAACCCGCGGCACACTGCGACTGGATTACCAGTCGGGTGCCCAGACGGTTACGCCACCGCCTGGGGCAGAGCGAACATTTTTAACTAAAATCTTAGCTTCTGGGGGGGGGTGTCCTTGACATGAAATAGTTTGAGCACCGCTGATATACTGTAAGAAACATGACAAGAAACGGAAATCATGACAGAAAACTGTCATGATTTAGAGGTTTTGTTAGAATTGTCCTCGGGGGTCTAAACGAGTTAATTAAACCCAGACTTGTTGTTTTACCTCATGGAACGTCACAAGAACAGAGTTATCTGGAAGTTACGCTAAAGAAAAGGATGGGAGGCTGCATGTATTCCGTCAGCCAATCACAATCTTGGGTGTTGCTTCAAAACGACAGGGTTGCTCGTTGTGGCCTTGTGCGTTTCTCAGCTAGACTAGCCCATTTTGGGCGGGAACCCCTTTCGGTGTTTTAAGCATTTTACAATTTAGCTATTGAAAAATAGCAGATCTACAAGCTCATAGCTTGTAGGTCTGCTATTTTTTGAAAAATCATGAAAATGTGCCTCAAATCTTTGAATATATATATATATTGTTACAGAGAGAACATTTTAACTCAAATCTTTGCTTCTGGAACAACATATTTTCAGATGGGGGTCGGCGGCCAATTACATATCATTTTTGGGGGTCCTTGACATGAAATATTGAGCACCACTGATACAGAAACATGGGTTTTTCAGAAAAGTGTCAGGATTTAGAAGACATGTTTTTAAATGTCGACGTCAGGCCTAAATGGACTAGTGTCGTAGTAGCACCCATGACAGACACACTATACTTGGGCCAGTCGTGATGTGTGATTACGGGCGTGACAAAATGAATAGGGTGGAAACCAAATGGAGTTGAATGTCCGCCATCCTCCTCCAGAATGGAAGTAGAAATCACGTCTTCCCCGGCATGAAACCACACAGACTGAGAGCTGCCGTGGTAAAATGTTACTGTACATTTACTTGAGTAGCTATACTGTAGCTATACTGTACTGTAGGTACTTAAGTAACATTTCTGATTTATTTTTTTATTATTATTATTATTTTATTTTTTATTTTTCAAATAAAAATATTGTTATTTTGACTCCACTACATTTAAAGGAAGGGACACAAGCTTACAAAAATATATTAATTAAAGTAGCTATATAAGCAATAATATGTCAGAAATGTTAATGACCTTTGTTTTTTATTTACCTTTTGATATTCAGACAGCAAGCAATGGGTAAAAACGTCTTGGTGACACATCGAGGCCTGTAACACCCAGCAACATATTTTAATTAATTAATTAATTAAACTTTTTTTTATGTTCTTTTTTCACCTAAACATCATCATTGATGTTCATTGCAATGCCATTGGTCATGATATTTGCATATAAATACCCCCCACAGAGGCTGAAATTCACACAAATTAAAAATCTCTGCAATTTGTAAAACGTTTTAACCTATGACCTTTGACCTTTAACCCTGATAAAAGTAAGTAAATTAACTAATGTGTTTTTTTGTGATCATTAGAATGTCTAGAACATGTTTTATTTATTATTGTGAAATATATCCCCCACATGTAACATTTTAATTTATTATTATTATTTTAATAATTATTATAAATGTGCATCAAAGTCCTAGTAGTAAAAAGTAGTAGTAAGGTTGAAATCTGTTTTTTGCAAGTAGAAATGAATCCAGGTTTTACAGGGCTAGGGGCCACAATCTGTTATGAATCCAGGTTTTACAGGGCTAGGGGCCACAATCTGCATTAATCCAGGTTTTACAGGGCTAGGGGCCACAATCTGCATCCAAAGATGTTCCTTAAAGCTTTGTCATTGGTCCAAAAAAAAAGAAAACCCTGCAGAAATGACTAACCAATCAGAAAGTAGACAGGCAAATCGACCAATGAAAAAGCTTCTATGATAGGAAATATGATCCCCTAGCCTATAGGTACTAGGTATAGGCCACAGTATGAAGTCGGCCATAGCACCCATATGATAACAAAATGATAGACGACATTAGGCCTATATGGTCGAATATGACATCAAAATAATTTAATAACAGCTGTCGCTAGACGGGAACCCCATTTGGTGTTTATAGCATTATGTTATACTTTAGCTATTGAAACATAGCAGATCTACAAGCTGAGCTTGTAGATCTGCTATTTATTTATTTTATTAATTGTGACGATGTGGCGCTAATCTTTGAATATATAATCAATGTTTTTAACTCAAATCTTTGCTTCTGGGGGGGGGGGGGGGGTCCCCTGGAACAACATAGTTTCAGATGGGGGTCGGCAGACAGACAGACAGGCAGCAGACAGACAGACAGACAGACAGACAGACAGACAGACACGCTTATTTTTTTGTTTTCTTTTTTGTCAGACAGAGACAGACAGGAAATGGAAAATGTCAAGAAGAGGAAGTCGAGCCCCCCCTCCCCTCCCCCCCTCGAACGAAGAGGAAGCTTCCAGTGGAGCAGAACAGAGCTGTTGGAACATGTTCTTTCTGTTCTTGAAGAGGAAGATGAAGAGGAAGCTTCCAGTGGAGCAGAACAGAGCTGTTGGAACATGTTCTTTCTGTTCTATCATTTCAACTATATGTATTCATTCCAGTTGGTGGTTTGCAGAGGTGGAAAGTAACACAAGTATCTAAGTACTCTACTGTACATCTGTACTGTACCTAAGTACTGTACTTAGGTACAATTATTACTAGGTTTCGGCCTGTATGGCCTTCCTCAGCGGACAAACGCTGAGGAAGGCCATACAGGCCGAAACGCGTCCGTTTTTCAGTCTCAGTCAGAGGTAAATAAAATCATGTAAAAGGACATACAATGAGTGCTGGCATTCTTCATCTCTACATCTATATCTTCGAGCCTTGCACCTAGAAGGATTCTGTTTGAACCTGGAGTGCTGCGGGTTGTCTGCTACAGGCAGTACTATTCTCTGAACCTGGAGTGCTGCGGGTTGTCTGCTACAGGCAGTACTATTCTCTGAACCTGGAGTGCTGCGGGTTGTCTGCTACAGGCAGTACTATTCTCTGAACCTGGAGTGCTGCGGGTTGTCTGCTACAGGCAGTACTATTCTCTGAACCTGGAGTGCTGCGGGTTGTCTGCTACAGGCAGTACTATTCTCTGAACCTGGAGTGCTGCGGGTTGTCTGCTACAGGCAGTACTATTCTCTGAACCTGGAGTGCTGCGGGTTGTCTGCTACAGGCAGTACTATTCTCTGAACCTGGAGTGCTGCGGGTTGTCTGCTACAGGCAGTACTATTCTCTGAACCTGGAGTGCTGCGGGTTGTCTGCTACAGGCAGTACTATTCTCTCAGTTTGAACCTGGAGTGCTGCGGGTTGTCTGCTACAGGCAGTACTATTCTCTCAGTTTGAACCTGGAGTGCTGCGGGTTGTCTGCTACAGGCAGTACTATTCTCTGAACCTGGAGTGCTGCGGGTTGTCTGCTACAGGCAGTACTATTCTCTCAGTTTGAACCTGGAGTGCTGCGGGTTGTCTGCTACAGGCAGTACTATTCTCTCAGTTTGAACCTGGAGTGCTGCGGGTTGTCTGCTACAGGCAGTACTATTCTCTGGAGTGCTGCGGGTTGTCTGCTACAGCAGTACTATTCTCTCAGTTTGAACCTGGAGTGCTGCGGGTTGTCTGCTACAGGCAGTACTATTCTCTCAGTTTGAACCTGGAGTGCTGCGGGTTGTCTGCTACAGGCAGTACTATTCTCTGGAGTGCTGCGGGTTGTCTGCTACAGGCAGTACTATTCTCTGGAGTGCTGCGGGTTGTCTGCTACAGGCAGTACTATTCTCTGGAGTGCTGCGGGTTGTCTGCTACAGGCAGTACTATTCTCTGGAGTGCTGCGGGTTGTCTGCTACAGGCAGTACTATTCTCTGGAGTGCTGCGGGTTGTCTGCTACAGGCAGTACTATTCTCTGGAGTGCTGCGGGTTGTCTGCTACAGGCAGTACTATTCTCTGGAGTGCTGCGGGTTGTCTGCTACAGGCAGTACTATTCTCTGGAGTGCTGCGGGTTGTCTGCTACAGGCAGTACTATTCTCTGGAGTGCTGCGGGTTGTCTGCTACAGGCAGTACTATTCTCTGGAGTGCTGCGGGTTGTCTGCTACAGGCAGTACTATTCTCTGGAGTGCTGCGGGTTGTCTGCTACAGGCAGTACTATTCTCTCAGTTTGAACCTGGAGTGCTGCGGGTTGTCTGCTACAGGCAGTACTATTCTCTGGAGTGCTGCGGGTTGTCTGCTACAGGCAGTACTATTCTCTGGAGTGCTGCGGGTTGTCTGCTACAGGCAGTACTATTCTCTGGAGTGCTGCGGGTTGTCTGCTACAGGCAGTACTATTCTCTGGAGTGCTGCGGGTTGTCTGCTACAGGCAGTACTATTCTCTGGAGTGCTGCGGGTTGTCTGCTACAGGCAGTACTATTCTCTCAGTTTGAACCTGGAGTGCTGCGGGTTGTCTGCTACAGGCAGTACTATTCTCTCAGTTTGAACCTGGAGTGCTGCGGGTTGTCTGCTACAGGCAGTACTATTCTCTGGAGTGCTGCGGGTTGTCTGCTACAGGCAGTACTATTCTCTGGAGTGCTGCGGGTTGTCTGCTACAGGCAGTACTATTCTCTGGAGTGCTGCGGGTTGTCTGCTACAGGCAGTACTATTCTCTGGAGTGCTGCGGGTTGTCTGCTACAGGCAGTACTATTCTCTGGAGTGCTGCGGGTTGTCTGCTACAGGCAGTACTATTCTCTGGAGTGCTGCGGGTTGTCTGCTACAGGCAGTACTATTCTCTGGAGTGCTGCGGGTTGTCTGCTACAGGCAGTACTATTCTCTGGAGTGCTGCGGGTTGTCTGCTACAGGCAGTACTATTCTCTCAGTTTGACAACTTTAGTAACTATAGGTATTTTGCAGATTTTGATTATTATTACAAAACACACATTGGGCGGGAACCCCTTTGTGTTTTAACTAAGCATTATGCTATACTTTAGCTATTGAAAAATAGCAGACCTACAAGCTCGTAGCGCGCCACCGAGTGGCGCGCTACGAGCTTGTAGGTCTGCTATTTTTCAAAAATCGTAAAAAATGCGGCGCAGATCTTTGAATATATATTCTTTCAGAGCGAACGTTTTTTTTTTTTTTCGACGTCAAGCCTAAATGGGTTAAGTTATATATTTCGGCTATAGTTGAAAACAGCAGATCTACAAGCTCTGTGCACTTATCTGCATTTTGAAAACTTTCTGCATAATAAGTACTTTTACTTGTGGTACTCTAAGTATATGTTGATGCCAGTACTTTTTGCTCTACATTTTGAGTACCAGAGGTATTAATACTTTTACAAAAAAAAAAAGAAAAACTTGGCGGGTTTACTTTAGCGTCGACATTGACATGATGTCAACTAGTGTTGTTTTTGACAGCAAATTCTGATTTGGTTACAGTATAGCTTTTTTGAATAAAGTTGAATTTAGTTTTAATCACATTTTAGTCATCTGAAATGTTTTATTGTTAGTACAGTTTTACTAGTAGATTTGGAGTAAATCTACACGTTTATTTCGTCGACCAAAATACATTTTGGTGGTGGTACCTTGATGGTAATGGCTGATTTACTGCGGCGCGTTATGAGCTTGTAGATCGGCTATTTTCAGCGCGCAACCAAGCATAAAGTGACTTCCCTAACATAGTTTATAGTTTAGTTTAGGTTTTTTTTATTAGTTGGGGAAACTTATTATAATTTAGTCATAGTTTTAGTCATCATATAGCTTAGTTTATATTTAGGTTTTTTCATTCAGTAATGTCATAGCACATTTTTTTCGTCATAGTTTGGATCGACATAGTTTGATTTCAACACCAATTTACAATTTAGGCATTTAGCAGACGCTCTTAATCCAGAGCGATTTACATTAAGCAAGAACAAAAAGCATGGCATACATCACATATATAAAAAGTAGTTATCATGAAACATGCGTAAGCTAAGAACGTAACAGTGGAGTATCTATGTCAACTATACGTGCTATACTATATTATATATTATACACTGTGTACTATAAAGTGCTATGACTGCATAAAATGCAATTCTAGTGCTGTCTACGTAACAAGCTATAAGTCTGTTTAAAATACTATCTAAGTCTACATAAAGTGCTATCTAAGGGGCTAGGCTAGGACAAGTGCTACGGGCCATGGTGGAGTCTGAAGAGGTGGGTTTTCAGACTACGGCGGAAGTAGCACCAGCAGTAATGACCCCCTGTAGGCTGTATGGATGGTGGAACGCACCGCTATCTGTGACCATGGAATGTGTGCAGTCAGGGAATTGGTGGGAGTGGTCTCTCTCTCTCTCTCTCTCTCTCTCTCTCTCTCTCTCTCTCTCTCTCTCTCTCTCTCTCTCTCTCTCTCTCTCTCTGTGTGTGTGATAATGTGCTTGTCTCGGTGTAAATGTGTGTGTGTAGGAGGAGTGGTCTCCCTCCCCAGACTGAGAGTCAGCTAGAGCTAAAAATAAAAGCTCAGCCCTGCACCTGACACTACAGAACCTTCACCCCAATAATAATAGTGCGTGCGTGCGGTGCCGTGCGTGCGTGCACGTGCGGCACGTGCGGTGCGTGCGTGTGTGCACGTAATTTCTGTTTTCCTCTCGTATTGGGAGTCGGGATTAGAATTAGGCTGAAGTTAATGTTACAAGGTCAAAGGTTAATGTTACAGGGTCAAAGGTTAATGTTACAGGGTCAAGGACATGGTTAGTCATCCAGCGGCTGAGGGGTTAAGTCTGGGATGTACGACCGTATGTGTTCTGAAAGGAACAAAACGTACAAATAAGTGTCCATATTTTGGGCACGTCAACTTTCAGACCTTTTTCGAAAACGATTTGAACACTTTCAAAAAAGCGGAAAATTTGCCAGCTTCAACGAGCTCAAAGGTGAGTTGTATATGTTCGCTATTCGCCAAAAGGGGGGGGGGGGGGGGTAGCTGAGAGGTTGGTGAGCCTCCAGGACAGCCAGAGGCACTGCTTGTCCCATAGCTGAGTGGGTGGTGAGCCAGAGGCCCTGCTTGTCCCATAGCTGAGAGGTTGGTGAGCCAGAGGCCCTGCTTGTCCCATAGCTGAGAGGTTGGTGAGCCAGAGGCCCTGCTTGTCCCATAGCTGAGAGGTTGGTGAGCCAGAGGCCCTGCTTGTCCCATAGCTGAGAGGTTGGTGAGTCAGAGGCCCTGCTTGTCCCATAGCTGAGAGGTTGGTGTCCCATAGCTGAGAGGTTGGTGAGCCAGAGGCCCTGCTTGTCCCATAGCTGAGAGGTTGGTGAGCCAGAGGCCCTGCTTGTCCCATAGCTGAGAGGTTGGTGAGTCAGAGGCCCTGCTTGTCCCATAGCTGAGAGGTTGGTGTCCCATAGCTGAGAGGTTGGTGAGCCAGAGGCCCTGCTTGTCCCATAGCTGAGAGGTTGGTGAGCCAGAGGCCCTGCTTGTCCCATAGCTGAGAGGTTGGTGAGCCAGAGGCCCTGCTTGTCCCATAGCTGAGAGGTTGGTGAGCCTGCCAGGACAGCCAGAGGCCCTGCTTGTCCCATAGCTGAGAGGTTGGTGAGCCAGAGGCCCTCCTTGTCCCATAGCTGAGAGGTTGGTGTCCCATAGCTGAGAGGTTGGTGAGCCAGAGGCCCTGCTTGTCCCATAGCTGAGAGGTTGGTGAGCCAGAGGCCCTGTTTGTCCCATAGCTGAGAGGTTGGTGAGCCAGAGGCCCTACTTGTCCCATAGCTGAGAGGTTGGTAAGCCAGAGGCCCTGTTTGTCCCATAGCTGAGAGGTTGATGAGCCAGAGACCCTGCTTGTCCCATAGCTGAGAGGTTGGTGAGCCAGAGGCCCTGCTTGTCCCATAGCTGAGAGGTTGGTGAGCCAGAGGCCCTGCTTGTCCCATAGCTGAGAGGTTGGTGAGCCAGAGGCCCTGCTTGTCCCATAGCTGAGAGGTTGGTGAGCCTCCAGGGCAGCTAGAGGCCCTGCTTGTCCCATAGCTGAGAGGTTGGTGAGCCAGAGGCCCTGCTTGTCCCATAGCTGAGAGGTTGGTGAGCCTCCAGGGCAGCTAGAGGCCCTGCTTGTCCCATAGCTCAGAGGTTGGTGAGCCAGCTTATTTGACCTGAGATCCCACAGGTAGGTATTAAAGGCAGATGGCTGTGAAATGTGAATATTACACCACATGCCTCATATTGAAACTTGGTGAGTCATATAAAGATAGCACAGTAAACACTGAGACACCGTTGGTGTGATTTCTCAGTTTGACTGGAGCAAAATGAAAAGGTGTCTCTGTAATATTGTGATATCATTCTCTCTATAGACAATGAATCTCATTTCGGAGTTTGCATGTTCTCCCCGTGTCCTCTAGGGTAGGTACCCTCACATGTTCTCCCCGTGTCCCCTAGGGTAGATACCCTCACATGTTCTCCCCGTGTCCCCTATAGGGTAGGTACCCTCACATGTTCTCCCCGTGTCCCCTAGGGTAGGTACCCTCACATGTTCTCCCCGTGTCCCCTAGGGTAGGTACCCTTCTCCCCGTTTCCCCTAGGGTAGGTACCCTCACATGTTCTCCCCTTGTCCCCTAGGGTAGGTACCCTCGCATGTTCTCCCCGTGTCCCCTAGGGTAGGTACCCTCACATGTTATCCCCGTGTCCCCTAGGGTAGGTACCCTCACATGTTCTCCCCGTGTCCCCTAGGGTAGGTACCCTCACATGTTCTCCCCGTGTCCCCTAGGGTAGGTACCCTCACATGTTCTCCCCGTGTCCCCTAGGGTAGGTACCCTTCTCCCCGTTTCCCCTAGGGTAGGTACCCTCGCATGTTATCCCCGTGTCCCCTAGGGTAGGTACCCTCACATGTTCTCCCCGTGTCCCCTAGGGTAGGTACCCTCACATGTTCTCCCCGTGTCCCCTAGGGTAGGTACCCTCACATGTTCTCCCCGTGTCATCTAGGGTAGGTACCCTCACATGTTCTCCCCGTGTCCCCTAGGGTAGATACCCTCACATGTTCTCCCCGTGTCCCCTAGGGTAGGTACCCTCACATGTTCTCCCCGTGTCCCCTAGGGTAGGTACCCTCACATGTTCTCCCCGTGTCCCCTAGGGTAGGTACCCTCACATGTTCTCCCTGTGTCCCCTAGGGTAGGTACCCTCACAAAAACATGTCTTAAT
>NC_136792.1:2080219-2085219 GCF_951216825.1 Electrona antarctica | reverse complement strand
AAAAATAGCATGATCTACAAGCTCGTAGTGCGGCACTCGGTGCCACTATATAACACATCAAAAGGGGTCCCCGTCCAAAATGGGTAAAACCTTGGTGAGCATACAGACCCCCACAATATCTAACTGTTTTTAGATCATTTAGAAATTTGTTTTAGCTTGTTTTAGTTTTAGCTTTTTATTTGTAAACCTATAGTAATTCACATGTATACCTTTAGTATTTTCTGATCTTCTGGTGTATTGTGATGTTTTTTTGTGATTGTATTATTCGACGACACTGAAAATGACTTTGATTACTCTTTTGAGAATAAATAAAACCTGAATGAATGAATGTTGTCGTGCAATATATACCATGATAGAACCGTCAACCTAACACCTAAAACACTCAATAAAAACAGGCAAAGAAACAATATCAGTGAAAGTGCCTAGTTGAGCTTGTAGACCCACTGTTAGTCCCAGGACAGGGGATGCTATAGGGGTTCAAGTTTAAATAATCACTACCAAATTAATCGGCCATTTTTCAGTTAGACTTCAAGCTTTTAAATGTGAATTTAAAAGCTAGATTGATTGATTGAAATATGTATTAACAGTTTGCAGAATTACAGTACATTTCAAGCACAAACTCAAAGACTGTTAACTGTGAGTGGACGACCCAATTAAGCATTACACTTGTTTACAAGAGGGTCCACCTTGTTCAATTCATCAAAACATTTAGAGACGTACAGATAGACACTTCTATATAGTCAAAGATGCATATCCCATTATACTATATACGTATAGCCTGCTCAACTGAGTCTCCCACAGCTGCATGCTCGTCTGTCTGTCTGTCTGTCTGTCTGTCTGTCTGTCTGTCTGTCTGTCTGTCTGTCTGTCTGTCTGTCTGTCTGTCTGTCTGTCTGTCTGTCTGTCTGTCTGTCTGTCTGTGTGTGTGTGTGTGTGTGTGTGTGTGTGTGTGTGTGTTCTTCCTTACACAAGCCCATACGAACCATGTTGTTGACACACATTAAGCACATGCAGTCCATGAGGACAACTAAAGTCTTATACAAGCACGCTCAGTATCACCCTGTCCTAACATGTCCACATGTACCGTACGGTAGTATCACCCTGTCCTAACATGTCCACATGTACCGTACGGTAGTATCACCCTGTCCTAACATGTCCACATGTACCGTACGGTAGTATCACCCTGTCCTAACATGTCCACATGTACCGTACGGTAGTATCACCCTGTCCTAACATGTCCACATGTACCGTACGGTAGTATCACCCTCTGTCCTAACATGTCCACATGTACCGTACGGTAGTATCACCCTGTCCTAACATGTCCACATGTACCGTACGGTAGTATCACCCTGTCCTAACATGTCCACATGTACCGTACGGTAGTATCACCCTGTCCTAACATGTCCACATGTACCGTACGGTAGTATCACCCTGTCCTAACATGTCCACATGTACCGTACGGTAGTATCACCCTGTCCTAACATGTCCACATGTACCGTACGGTAGTATCACCCTGTCCTAACATGTCCACATGTACCGTACGGTAGTATCACCCTGTCCTAACATGTCCACATGTACCGTACGGTAGTATCACCCTGTCCTAACATGTCCACATGTACCGTACGGTAGTATCACCCTGTCCTAACATGTCCACATGTACCGTACGGTAGTATCGGCCTGTCCTAACATGTCCACATGTACCGTACGGTAGTATCACCCTGTCCTAACATGTCCACATGTACCGTACGGTAGTATCGCCCTGTCCTAACATGTCCACATGTACCGTACGGTAGTATCGCCCTGTCCTAACATGTCCACATGTACCGTACGGTAGTATCACCCTGTCCTAACATGTACCGTACGGTAGTATCGCCCTGTCCTAACATTTCCACATGTACCGTACGGTAGTATCGCCCTGTCCTAACATGTCCACATGTACCGTACGGTAGTATCACCCTGTCCTAACATGTCCACATGTACCGTACGGTAGTATCGCCCTGTCCTAACATGTCCACATGTACCGTACGGTAGTATCGCCCTGTCCTAACATGTCCACATGTACCGTACGGTAGTATCGCCCTGTCCTAACATGTCCACATGTACCGTACGGTAGTATCACCCTGTCCTAACATGTCCACATGTACCGTACGGTAGTATCACCCTGTCCTAACATGTCCACATGTACCGTACGGTAGTATCGCCCTGTCCTAACATGTCCACATGTACCGTACGGTAGTATCACCCTGTCCTAACATGTCCACATGTACCGTACGGTAGTATCACCCTCTGTCCTAACATGTCCACATGTACCGTACGGTAGTATCACCCTCTGTCCTAACATGTCCACATGTACCGTACGGTAGTATCACCCTCTGTCCTAACATGTCCACATGTACCGTACGGTAGTATCACCCTCTGTCCTAACATGTCCACATGTACCGTACGG
The DNA here is from genome assembly GCF_951216825.1 of Electrona antarctica. Classification (NCBI taxonomy): domain Eukaryota; kingdom Metazoa; phylum Chordata; class Actinopteri; order Myctophiformes; family Myctophidae; genus Electrona; species Electrona antarctica. The sequence continues at coordinate 2,082,773 of NC_136792.1, read as the reverse complement.
TAGTATCACCCTGTCCTAACATGTCCACATGTACCGTACGGTAGTATCACCCTCTGTCCTAACATGTCCACATGTACCGTACGGTAGTATCGCCCTGTCCTAACATGTCCACATGTACCGTACCGTACGGTAGTATCACCCTGTCCTAACATGTCCACATGTACCGTACGGTAGTATCGCCCTGTCCTAACATGTCCACATGTACCGTACGGTAGTATCGCCCTGTCCTAACATGTCCACATGTACCGTACGGTAGTATCACCCTGTCCTAACATGTCCACATGTACCGTACGGTAGTATCACCCTGTCCTAACATGTCCACATGTACCGTACGGTAGTATCGCCCTGTCCTAACATGTCCACATGCACCGTACGCTAGTATCACCCTCTGTCCTAACATGTCCACATGTACCGTACGGTAGTATCACCCTGTCCTAACATGTACCGTACGGTAGTATCACCCTGTCCTAACATGTCCAGATGTACCGTACGGTAGTATCACCCTGTCCTAACATGTCCACATGTACCGTACGGTAGTATCACCCTGTCCTAACATGTCCACATGTACCGTACGGTAGTATCACCCTGTCCTAACATGTCCACATGTACCGTACGGTAGTATCACCCTGTCCTAACATGTCCACATGTACCGTACGGTAGTATCACCCTGTCCTAACATGTCCACATGTACCGTACGGTAGTATCACCCTGTCCTAACATGTCCACATGTACCGTACGGTAGTATCGCCCTGTCCTAACATGTACCGTACGGTAGTATCACCCTGTCCTAACATGTCCACATGTACCGTACGGTAGTATCGCCCTGTCCTAACATGTCCACATGTACCGTACGGTAGTATCGCCCTGTCCTAACATGTCCACATGTACCGTACGGTAGTATCACCCTGTCCTAACATGTCCACATGTACCGTACGGTAGTATCGCCCTGTCCTAACATGTACCGTACGGTAGTATCACCCTGTCCTAACATGTCCACATGTACCGTACGGTAGTATCACCCTGTCCTAACATGTCCACATGTACCGTACGGTAGTATCGCCCTGTCCTAACATGTACCGTACGGTCGTATCACCCTGTCCTAACATGTACCGTACGGTAGTATCGCCCTGTCCTAACATGTACCGTACGGTAGTATCACCCTGTCCTAACATGTACCGTACGGTAGTATCGCCCTGTCCTAACATGTACCGTACGGTAGTATCACCCTGTCCTAACATGTACCGTACGGTAGTATCACCCTGTCCTAACATGTACCGTACGGTAGTATCGCCCTGTCCTAACATGTACCGTACGGTCGTATCACCCTGTCCTAACATGTACCGTACGGTAGTATCGCCCTGTCCTAACATGTACCGTACGGTAGTATCACCCTGTCCTAACATGTACCGTACGGTAGTATCGCCCTGTCCTAACATGTACCGTACGGTAGTATCACCCTGTCCTAACATGTACCGTACGGTCGTATCACCCTGTCCTAACATGTACCGTACGGTAGTATCACCCTGTCCTAACATGTCCTAACATGTACCGTACGGTAGTATCACCCTGTCCTAACATGTACCGTACGGTCGTATCACCCTGTCCTAACATGTACCGTACGGTAGTCTCACCCTGTCCTAACATGTACCGTACGGTAGTATCGCCCTGTCCTAACATGTACCGTACGGTAGTCTCACCCTGTCCTAACATGTACCGTACGGTAGTCTCACCCTGTCCTAACATGTACCGTACGGTAGTATCACCCTGTCCTAACATGTACCGTACGGTAGTATCACCCTGTCCTAACATGTCCACATGTACCGTACGGTGGTATCACCCTGTCCTAACATGTCCACATGTACCGTACGGTGGTATCACCCTGTCCTAACATGTACCGTACGGTAGTATCACCCTGTCCTAACATGTCCACATGTACCGTACGGTGGTATCACCCTGTCCTAACATGTACCGTACGGTAGTATCGCCCTGTCCTAACATGTACCGTACGGTAGTATCACCCTGTCCTAACATGTACCGTACGGTAGTATCACCCTGTCCTAACATGTACCGTACGGTAGTATCACCCTATCCTAACATGTACCGTACGGTAGTATCGCCCTGTCCTAACATGTACCGTACGGTAGTATCACCCTGTCCTAACATGTACCGTACGGTAGTATCACCCTGTCCTAACATGTACCGTACGGTAGTATCGCCCTGTCCTAACATGTACCGTACGGTAGTATCGCCCTGTCCTAACATGTACCGTACGGTAGTATCACCCTGTCCTAACATGTACCGTACGGTAGTATCACCCTGTCCTAACATGTACCGTACGGTAGTCTCACCCTGTCCTAACATGTACCGTACGGTAGTATCACCCTGTCCTAACATGTACCGTACGGTAGTATCACCCTGTCCTAACATGTACCGTACGGTAGTATCACCCTGTCCTAACATGTACCGTACGGTAGTATCACCCTGTCCTAACATGTACCGTACGGTAGTATCACCCTGTCCTAACATGTATCGTACGGTAGTATCACCCTGTCCT
>NC_136792.1:2047719-2072719 GCF_951216825.1 Electrona antarctica | reverse complement strand
TGTATTGTAATGTATACGGTCATGACTGTTATAAAGATTTGTTAAAAAAAAAAAAAAAGCCTTCAGCACTGCACTTCCGCCTTCATTGGGATACACGTCGCTCCAATGAACTGCAGCGGCAAATGAGGCATCTATTTCTTAATATCTATGGTAAACATGAGAGAGAGAGAGAGAGGGAAAACTCTTGCAGTAAAGGAAACCTCTTGCCGTAAACATGAGAGAGAGAGAGAGAGAGGGAAACCTCTTGCCGTAAACATGAGAGAGAGAGAGAGAGAGGGAAACCTCTTGCCGTAAACATGAGAGAGAGAGAGAGGGAAACCTCTTGCAGTAAACATGAGAGAGAGAGAGAGGGAAACCTCTTGCCGTAAACATGAGAGAGAGAGAGAGAGGGAAACCTCTTGCAGTAAAGGAAACCTCTTGCCGTAAACATGAGAGAGAGAGAGAGAGAGAGGGAAACCTCTTGCCGTAAACATGAGAGAGAGAGAGAGGGAAACCTCTTGCCGTAAACATGAGAGAGAGAGAGAGGGAAACCTATTGCAGTAAACATGAGAGAGAGAGAGAGGGAAACCTATTGCAGTAAACATGAGAGAGAGAGAGAGGGAAACCTATTGCAGTAAACATGAGAGAGAGAGAGAGAGAGAGAGGGAAACCTCTTGCCGTAAACATGAGAGAGAGAGAGAGGGAAACCTCTTGCAGTAAACATGAGAGAGAGAGAGAGGGAAACCTCTTGCCGTAAACATAAGCATGATGTTTACTGCCAGTAAAGCAAGGAGCACACGTGTGGAAGTCATCATTTCATAACATATACGAGCCTCAGTCATCAGGGCAGAACACAGTATATGACTCACCAGGTGAAGCAACTGATACAGAAACTAACCGCATCTGATCAGATATCAACAGTTCAACACATCAACAAAATACACCATGTAGGATATATACCCTTATATTTCATTATATTTTAGTACAGTATATATTATATACCTACATGACTTCATTGTTTGTTAACCCATTCTGGACAGGAACCCCTTTTGGTGTTTTAACTAAGCATTATGTTATACTTTAGCTATTGAAAAATAGCAGATCTACAAGCTCGTAGCGCGCCACCGAGTGGCGCGCTACGAGCTTGTAGGCCTGCTATTTTTGAAAAATCGTAAAAATGCGGCACAAATCTTTGAATATGTATAATATATTCTTTCAGAGCGAACGTTTTTTTTTTATTTCGACGTCAGGCCTAATTGGACTGAGGCCGATTCTAAAAAAAGCGCCTTCGAAATCCTTACCTAAATTTTCTGAAAAACCTCAAATATTTATATAGTAGTATATATAGTAGTATATAGTAGTTTGAATACTGTACATACTGTACAGAACCCCAAGATGGGTTCCCAGTCCAGAATGGGTCAAATGGTTCAATACAATATTGACTGCAGGGTCCATCATTGATTATTTGATTGTTGTTTGTTCAAAGTAAACACATGTGTATCAGCAGATTTCACTGTATTTTTCATTGACTTTAACGTGAGTATATAATACCTAAGCAACTAACTCCAGCCAAATAACACTTAACCAAAATGAGATCTGGTAATGATGATCCATGCACAGTTTTCTGAAGATTTCCGTGTTTGGGCCCTGCACACAAAAACATAAGACCAGTAAACTGAAACATGACACCCCACGCTGTGTTACGGTAACCGGCTCTCCTAGTGGGAATGTATGTCACACACACACACACACACACACACACACACACACAGACACACACACACACACACACACACACACACACACACACAGACACACACACACACACACACACACACACACACACACACACACACACACACACACACACACACACACACACACACACACACACACACACACACACACACTCAGCTGACAATCTTTCAAAACCAAAACAACCAAAGAAATGCCCGTCCTTCTCTATAGTCACCATAGAAAGAGGAACAAGGAAATCCTGCTTTCAAAAAGAACACCATGTTTACTTTTAGCTTAGTTCAGTAAACGGTAAACGTGCATACACTGCAATTAAAAGAGCAGCTGGCATGCACCAGTACTGTACTGTAGAGTCATGGAATGCATAAAGTCACGGACTCATTTCCACTGCGGTCCGCACGAAGTTAACCCATTTTGACCTGAGATCAGATTCTAAAAAATGTCTTCTACATCCTGGCAGTTTTCTGAAAAAGCTATGTTTCTATGTCAGTCGTTCTTCGATTTAAAAAAAAATAGCAGACCTACAAGCTCGTAGCGCTACGAGCTTGTAGGTCTGCTATTTTTCAATAGCTAAAGCATAACAATGCTAACACCAAAAGGGGTTCCCGCCCTTAAAAGCATAATAAATAATGACCACCAGGCAATGATGACATCATTGACATTTCAAGGCTCACTTGGTGGCCAGTTCTTTTTTTTTTTTTTTAACCTCAATTATGACGAACATTATAAACAAAAACAAAACATAAACCGTGTGGCAGCAGCAATGAATGAATGAATGAATGAATGAATGAATGAATGAATGAATGAATGGATGAATTAATGCATGGCAGCAGTGAATACTTTACCAAGACATTATAATAATGATGAGGTGATATTCTGATGAAGACAGCAGTGCATATTAAGTAGGCATACAAAGATGAAAATAAGAAGAGGTGGGGGGGGGTGATATATAAACTAAGAATAAATGGACACTCCAGTAAGTATATTATTGTTGTTGTTGTTGTTGTTGTTGTTGTTGTTGTTGAAGTCTGTGGTCATGTGTTCTGTTTTTACTGCAGTTTAAATTAATACTAGGACATTTTAATGGTACTGGAGGAATTATTTGCAAACATGACGGCGAATCCTTAACCCCATATTTTGGGACGGGAATCCCTTCTGGAGTTTTAAGCATTCTGTTCTACTTTAGCTATTTAAAAATAGCAGATCTACAAGCTCGTAGTGCGGCACTCGGTGCCGCGCTACGAGCTTGGCCAATGGTGGCCAATGGTGGCCAATTACAGATGATTTTTGGGGGTCCTTGACATGACATTGAGCACCACTGATACGGAAACATAGATATTTTCAGAAAATATGTCAGGATTTAGAAGACTTTTTTTGTTTTGTTTTTTTCGACATCAGGTCTAAATGGGTTAACAAAACAGCGGTCTTGTTACCGGAAGGTCGCCAGTTCGAATCCCCGGACCGGCACGTTCAAATTACCACCGCTGAAGTGCCCTTGAGCAAGGCATTGAACCCCTACCATGACATGTTCTATGAGCAGGGTCTGGCTGTAAACAAGCATCTCGAGCTTAGTCCATTCACCCTGGGTAAACAAAGAACTTTGCTTTTTTTTTTGGGAGGTTTGGGTCAACATGGAAGGCATTCTGTCTGGTACGGTACGGTACACTATAGGCCTTACGTACTGTACACAACGTTTTGAGGCGCTTCTAGGAATTATTGACAAAAACATATTGTGCAACTTCCATCTACAAAATGTGCAGGGACGTGTGTTCTTGTACACAGTACACTGTCTGTATGGACCACATGCGAGAGCATATCGAAAGCATAATGTCTTCATTTTGCTTCTCTGTCTTTTGGTCAGGGCCGGATCTACCATATGGGCACTTTGGGGCACGTGCCCAGGGGCCCTTGGGCACCAGGGGCCCTTGGGCTCCACAGAACATTTCCCTGCTAATCCGAATTAAATAAATGGTGTCTAAAAAGATTAGTGTTTTATTGTTGGTGAGAAGGGCAGCTGAAAAGTGCAATTGTGTGTGAAGCAGCAACAATGCGCTAGATTGGCTGTCACTCTGGGGGGGTAGGCGACCGGAAATAGGCCAATATAACGGCAATAAAAACTGCCCCAAAACGGCTCCGAAACAGCAGAAATGTTGCGCGCGTGTGAAGGGGGGGCCCTTCGAGCTTCAGTGCCCAGGGGTCCTCAGAGGTGTTAATCTGGCCCTGCTTTTGGTGTTGATATTTTGCACGACTGTATTTCTTCTCAGGGAGTCGGGGCTGTAGCTAGGCTAGACGTTTCCTTGTTAATAATCGATATACATTCTGCTCTCTTCCCCTGCGGTAATAACTGTTTTAGTGGGTTTTGCGCTGGAATATTCGAGCTCTAGCTGTCGGTCTCATGCAGCGCTAGAAACCAGAGGAAAAAATAAGAGGAACTGCTGTAGGGCTTACATGCACATTATCTATTCTGGTAAACAACAAGACTAGATTTTCTCGTTGCTGATAGAAGTAAATCATCATAAAGGAGGCCCTCGCGGCAGCAGCACACACAGGGAATGTACTCAGATGTGGATTGGATCTACAGTAGATTGGATCTACAGTAGATTGGATCTACAGTATCACGCAACATGAAAGATCTTATACAGTTGGAGGCCATCGATATTGTCCTTTTCTTTTTGCTGAGGTTTGCGTGATCTGCGCAAAAGGACAGTTAACCCATTTTGGGGCGGGAACCCCTTTTGGTGTTTTAAACATTATGTTATAATTTAGCTATTGAAAAATAGCAGATCTACAAGCTCATAGCGCGCCACCGAGTGGCGCGCTACGAGCTTGTAGATCGGCTATTTTTGAAAATCGTGAAAATGTTTATTTCAGAAAACTGGAGGATTTAGAAGGATTTTTTTTAAATTTTGAGGTCAGGCCTAAATGGGTCAAATGATAAGGGACAATATCGGTGGCACCCAACTGTAGCTGGTGGCTGGTACTGTAGCTCACAGAGTACTCTGTAGCCTCTGTTGTCGGAAATAGTCTTCCTGGCAAATGTAAAGCAGTGGTTCCCAAACTTTTTGACGTCAAGGACTCCCAAATTGACACCAATTAGCCTGCGAACGCCCCATTTGAAATGGTATGCCATGAGGGACCCCCAAACGAGAAGGTTTCTTTTACGGCTCTAGCAGTGATCTTCAACCATTTTCAACCACAGTTTGATATGCAACAGGCTATACGGACCCCCATTTAATGGCATTTCTATCTCTGGGACCCCAATTTATATTGTAAAAATCAATGCTAATGTAACTCTGATCAATGCTAGTGTACAAATGGAACCAAATGGACCATTTGAACCATTTGTACACTCTCTGAGTTACAGACCCATAAGGGTCCATTTGGTTTCCCGACTATCATTTAGCTGGGGACCCCCTGGAACTCCCTCAAGGACCCCCTGGGGGTCCCCGGACCCCACTTTGGGAAGCACTGATGTCAACAATAACACCTGGGTGTCTGTAGGTGTGAAACTGAGAGACATGCAGCTGAGATGATCTACTAATCTACTAGTGTGGTGGGAAAAAAGTACTCAAATGTTTTTTTTACTTAAGTAATCGTATCAATACTGCAATGTAGATGTACTCCGTTACAAGTTTAATAAGTCCCTTATTCAAAATGTACTCAAGTAGAAAGTACAAAAGTAACGGCATCAAAATGTACTTAAAAGTACAACTTTCACAAGTTCAAAATGTGTACAAAATCTTTCGAAAATTGCAGATCTACAAGCTCACAATGCGTCGCGTCGCGACGCATCGTGAGCTTGTAGATCTGCTATTTTCAAATGACTGAGATGTACAGTGTGTATAGGGTTGAAGTGGCTATAATGTATGTTTTCTAATCAAAATTAAACTCTACAAAGTAACTATAGTAACTAAAGTTTTCAAATATAATTGTAGTGGAGTAAAAAGTACACATTCTGGCTCTGAGATTTAGTGGAGTAGAAGTAAAAAGTACACATTCTGGCTCTGAGATTTAGTGGAGTAGAAGTAAAAAAGTATTGGAAACACCTCAAAATTGCACTTTAAGTACTAGTGTTTAAGTAAATGTACTTTAATAGTATAACTTTCCACCACACTGATAATAATACGTGTACAGTACTATCGTACAGTACTATCGTACAGTACTATCGCCTATACTACACGGGGTATGAAAACAATTCCACTACCATGTAAATAAGATCACTTTAGCTTCATGAGTGCTGCTGCCGGGGCCTGCCTGTGAAACTGAAACATTTCACACAAGGCTAAAAATACACACACACACACACACACACACACACACACACACACACACACACACACACACACACACACACACACACACACACACACACACACACACACACACACACACACACACACACACACACACACACACACACACACACAGTGTTTTACTAGTACCTACCCCCCCCTATCTGAGCCCTTAGAGCAGGCCCAGCTATTTGAAACCCGAGAGGGAGGGGAGTACGTTGGTTCGTTCGTACGGGAAGGGAAACACCCACACGGGGGAGGAGTAGCTGTGTGGTGTGTGTGTATAAATACAGGCTGTGGATGGGGTGCAGTCACATTAACTTCACTTCAGTCTGGGACTAGAGAGGAGGACACACACACAGCCTTCAGCACGGAGAGATATACTTGAAAATACTTTTTTTTTTTCTTTTTTCTTTTTTTTCCTTTTTTTAAGGGAGTACACAGCATGTCCGATATGCTAGACAACATTCTCACACGGGTGAGTCATAGGGTTTTTTATTTTGGGAGGGGGTAGGGGGGGGGTAAACGTTTGTTTATCCAGCCTAGATATATCATGAAGATATCTAGATAATGTAGAAAGAATGAATACTCTATGAATGTCAAAAAAATATATATATGTATTTTTTTTTTTAAATGGGTTTATTTGTTTGCCTTGCATAATGTCACAGCCTATGGTTTGTTTGTCTGTTTGGTTTGTTTTTAAAATAGGCCTAGAGAACGAATTGATGTTAGATTCCGTGATTCATCGAGTGCTGTTTGCCAATTTCCAGATATTGTGAAACTACGCCGTACTGTACTGTACTGTACTTTAGTCCTGACACGTCCACAGCGTTAGCATATCTCTGTACAGCGTTCTGTAACGCGTTTCATTATGTTTCATTATGCATGCAGGATATATCACTGGAAATGGAAACGCTGCTTTTACAGAGATTCCGGTGTTCAAATAACAATAAGTGACAAAATAGTTTAGTTTAGTACTATTTGTACTGTATATGTAGGTCACCGGCCGTGTTCAATACTGTAACTTTATATGTCTTTTCTACATATTCCTAGCCTTTTAGTATGAAAGGATTTGTCGAATATAATCTCTATTTTATCCCGTAGAGAATAGAAACATTCCTGAGAACGTCGTTGTTTTTGTTTGTGGAGGAAAACACTCCACAACTTGTCGTTTTCTTTTTAAAAGTATGTAAACCTGTTGGCTTTAGAAGTGAACCGAACACCCGCCTTATTCTTATCCTTTCTTTCTTTGCTTTTCCTCCACAACAGAACTTTCAGAACTGCATGGCTCTGGACGACGCCTTCCTACCACCACAGCAGCCTCAGCTCAAAGCTCCAGGGTCCAGTCGGTTGAACCGGTCGGTCTCCTTCTTCTCCTCTCCCTCGCCCTCCTCCTCCTCCTCCACCTCCAGGCACATCAGCCTCAGCACTGAGCACGTCAACAACGACGACGACGATGACTTCTGGCCCGCTGACATCTGGAGCCGGGCGGCGGCGCTGGCCAGACCGCAGCTGCCTCTCCGGGCCGACCGCTCCATGAGCCTGACGGAGTCCAGCAGCAGCGCCCTGCTCCTCACCTCCCTGGGCTCCTGTCTGAAGGGCCTGGAGTCCTCCTCCTCCTCCTGCTCCTCCTCATCCTCCTCTGGGGGGGGTGTAGCCCCCCCGCCGGGCTTCCCCCCGCTCTCCTCCTCCTCCTCCTCCTCCTCCTCCTCCCTCACCAACCAGGTCCCGCCGTTCCTGCTGCCCTCCAACCGCTACAAGACGGAGCTCTGCCGCGGCTTCCAGGAGAGCGGCAGCTGCAAGTACGGCAGCAAGTGCCAGTTTGCCCACGGCGAGGACGAGCTCCGCGGCCTCTTCCGGCACCCCAAGTACAAGACGGAGCACTGCAGGACTTTCTACAACTTCGGCTACTGTCCCTACGGCACGCGGTGCCACTTCATCCACGAGGAGAAGGCCTCCGGCGTCTCCCTGGGGGCCGGGAAGTTCCAGAACCAGCGGCTGTCGGCCGGTGCCACGGGCCAGAACCCACGTCACCAGCTCCGCCAGAGCGTCAGCTTCGCGGGGTTCCTCGGCGCCTCGCGCAGCTCCCCTCCGCCCACGTCCTGCATGCCTCCGTCCTTCAACAACGACCCCAACCTGGGCTTCAGCCGCGCGCCCTCCGTATCCCCGCCGCCCGCCGACCTCCTGTCGCCCATGTTCGGTGTGGACGGCGTGCAGCGTGAGGCCGCCGCGGCCATGGCGTTCCAGTTTGGCCACCGCTACCAGCAGCAGCAGCAGCGGACCCGGGCCAGCACCGGGGACATCCACGCCATTCCTCTCATAGTGGAGCCCAAGCCCTCGCGCTGTGTGTGCGGCGGCCACGGGAACGCCAGCTACCCGACGCTGAACCCCGGAGGCGGCAGAGCGTTTCCCGCCGCCTCCATGGAGCTAGACGGACACCACCAGCACCAGGAGCTAGACGGACACCACCAGCACCAGGAGCTCAGCGGGCTGTTTGGGTCCACCACCACCGCCTCCTCCTCCTCCTCCTCCCACCACGGGGGGTTCATGAAGCACGGGGTGGCCCCGGGGGGCCTCCAACGCTTCTCGTCCGAGGACTCCCTGGAGGACAGCTACAGCAGCAGCAGCGGAGGCTCCAGCGGAACCGAGTCGCCCACGTTCGACGGCGCCGCCGGCAAGAGGCTCACCGTGTTTGCGCGCCTGTCCCTGTCTGACTAGAACCCAACCCAGCACAAACCCAACAGAACCAAACAGAGGAGGACTGTGACTCTCTCTCTTTCACTCGCTCCCTTGCTCTCTCTTAGAACCAGAACTGTTCACAACAACCCCGTCAGGCATTTATGACACAGCAACAAACACTTAATTAATGTACATTGTAAAAAAAACTACAACTGGTCGTGGACTATAGCCTAATTGCAGGAAGACATTGTTGACATTGTTTTGGTACCCAAGCTGTTATCAGAATCTATTTTTATACTTTAGTAACTTTTGTGTAGCCTCTTTTTACATGTTGTGTATGATGTGGTCTTCCATGAGACATTGGATCCTCTGCAGGCCTCGATGACGACCAGTTCCTTTGATACTGAGCGGGACTCAAGCCTGATGGACAGTCCTGTAGTGGCTGATTGACAGTCCTGTAGTGGCTGTGGGGCTTTTTATCAGTATTGATACTAATTCCTCTTCTCTAAAGATGATTCCCCTCTCGTCCCACACAACTCAAATCTTCAGTGTTAATCTCAACCTCCAGTAAAAATTAACACTCAGATTTTCACTGTGTAGTCGTTGTTGCTTAGGGTTTACACCGGAATGGTATTTACGGTTTAGTTTTTAGTTTTAGTTTTTCTTTTTTTTCTTTTTTTAAACTGGTTTCATAATACACAGTAAAAATCCTGGGTGGTAATTGAACTCGTAAAACCGCTTCCTTTAACTCTGAAAGATGAAAGTGGGTTTTTCAGAGTCAAATTAACACTCTTCGTAGTTCCTACACAACTTTTTGATACAAAAAATTCAACAAAAGAATATTATATTATTGACATTATAAATATATATTTATTTTCCATTCAACTCAGTTCCATGGACAGTTTTATCTGTATAGCCTTTGAAAAATCAACGTGACCTCGGTTCGGATGAGTCACTGTTGTTCGATATGCCATTCAATCTGTGATATGCACTTTACGGTTGATTTTATTTTTTTATTTTTTTGTTTTTTTTTGGGGGGGGGGGGGGGGGGGGGCGGGAGAGACCGTCTGTCTACCTGTAGCATTCAAATCAAAGCTTTACACTTCACTGTGTCCATGCCGTATGTCCAGGACGAGCCCTGCGTTGCACAACCAGCCCCTTTTAAGCGTTTTTATTGAACTCCAAAGAGTGCAATGAACTCTAAAGGATTAGTACCGTGTGCTCCGTGTACAGCATGCATGGCTCGGTGTGCTCCGTGTACAGCATGCTGGGGCTGGGGGGGACATTAGGCATGGTCGCCATGGTGCCTGGAGACCCTGAGTAATGGTGCTAGTTCACTATATGTCACGGTCCCCATATGTGTGTGTTCGTGTGCGTGTGTGTCTGTGTGTGTGCGTGTGCCTGTGAGACATTGCCATTCTCTCAGAGACCCGGGGTGTGTGTGTGTGTGTGTGTTGTTCAGAATGGTGTTTGAAAAGGGGCGGAACGTCTTTAAAGATCAAGTCCGTGCTACATTCTTACAGACAGAAAGAAGCCGTTTGTTTGGAATCAGTAAACGTCTTGACGGTCTGAATGCATTCTGCAGCCCCTTCTCACCATGTCGCCAACACGCCCTTTTTTTTTCTTTTCGGTTGCGTAATGTTCTTGACAACCCTGGTTGGTTCCAAACTCTGAAGGTCAGAGACAAGCCTATCGGCACCAGGGCACTGTAGACACCGCAGTATTCCTGTTGTTATGGTTGGTTGTTGGTCGGCTTATTTGCATTATTATTATTTTTTAATTGTATAGAACTTAAACTAATATATTTATTCTGATATTTATTTGTGTTTTAAAAGAAACAAATGTATTTTGTACTTATTTATGGAGAATTATTCCAAGGTATGTGAAAACCAATGTGAGAATTTGTGAAAAAAGGAAAACAAAAAAAAAGAAGAAGAATGTTATATTTTTAATGACCTGAAAGGGAGAAATTAAACTACAATTAAAGAACAAAATAGATTGTGAGATTGTGTTTGTCTCCTTTTGCTGTTTGACTGAATCTCCATTTACCATCAAACCCTTTACAATCTCTCGTAATTACTTTGATATGCAATGCTAATATTAGAAAACAACAACATATATGTCTCCCGTGCTTCCCAGAGACAGACTCCGTTAGCTAGATGCAAATGATAAAATACCATGTCTCAAACACTAATATTGTTTGGAATCACAAGCATCTTCATATGCTGAACATTTCTCTACTGCTACTACTACTACTATTACTACTGCTACTACTACTACTACTACTTTGATTGATTGATTGATTGAAATATTTATTAACAGTTTGCAGAATTTCAGTACATTTCAAGCACAAACTCAATACAAAGACTGTTAACTGTGTGGACGACCCAATTAAGCATTACACTTGTTTACAAGAGGGTCCACCTTGTTCAATTCATCAAAACATTTAGAGACGTACAAATAGACACTTCTATATAGTCAAAGAACAGAACAGGAATGAATCATAAAGGGAAAATAAGAAACATACCCTGTATACAGTGAGGGGAAAAAGGGGTGGGGGGGGGGGAACTACTACTACTACTACTACTACTACTACTACTGCATAATATAAATTAGGATTCAGGCCTATAGCTTCTTACATTTTGAATACATTACTCTTAAAAAAGGTCCATATCAGGGGGTCCTTGTCACTCTTACTTTGATATAAGACTTCATTCCTCAAAGGCATTTTTGATATATTCTTCCATACAGTATGTCGGCATATTGATGTCTGATCCTCTCAGAACTCACACAGCGCACCACACTTAGCATCAAACTGCTATTCTGATGTTGGTTACTTCAGGTATATTCATTTTGCCATAATCCATAAATGGGTGCAATGCAATATGCATCCATGTGAAAAAATAACAGAATTTTTTCATTTTCACGATTTTTCAAAAATAGCAGATCTACAAGCTTGTAGCGCGGCACCATGGACTACATGAGTGTCACTGCAGGGCCCCATGCACAGTTCTGCACACCAGCCCAGACTGATAGATAGCAGATAAAAGCCTGCTGATAAGACAGAAGAATACTGCCCTAGTGACTCATGGTAACCTATAGCTCTTCAACTGATTCAACCATTACATCTCTCTCTCTCTCTCTGTCTGTCTGTCTCTCTCTCTCTCTCTCTCTCTCTCTCTCTCTCTCTCTGTCTGTCTGTCTGTCTGTCTGTCTGTCTGTCTGTCTGTCTGTCTGTCTGTCTGTCTGTCTGTCTGTCTGTCTGTCTGTCTGTCTGTCTCTCTCTCGCTCTCTCTCTCTGTTTTGTATACAGTCATGCACTGTGTGTTTGTTGTGAATACAGTTTGGAAAGCAGCAGTATATTTGGGACAAAAAACTAGTTCACAGTCACACGCACACACACACACACACACACACGCGCACGCACGCACGCACGCACGCACACACACACACACACACACACACACACACACACACACACACACACACACACACACACACACACACACACACACACACACACACACAGTTGTGTATTAGGATGTGATGATGGACACTGAACTACAGTACTGTATCTTCAACAGTCATTATTACGTGGAGCAGATAATGTTCATGGATTAGATATGAGTCAAAATGGAACAAGATTACAGTTTTGCTTTATATTTATTTTAATTGAAGGTAGATGCATTATTACTATTAGTAATAGTATTAGTAATAGTATTAGTAATAGTATTAGTATTAGTAGTATTAGTATTAGTATTAGTATTAGTAGTATTATATGGATAGTATTGATCCCCACCCTGGACACAACAGATTGTGTGTTTTGTAGTAGTATTAGTAGTATTATATGGATAGTATTGATCCCCACCCTGGACACCAGATTGTGTGTTTTGTAATAGTATTAGTATTATATGGATAGTATTGATCCCCACCCTGGACACAACAGATTGTGTGTTTTGTAATAGTATTAGTAGTATTATATGGATAGTATTGATCCCCACCCTGGACACAACAGATTGTGTGTTTTGTAATAGTAGTAGTATTAGATGGATAGTATTGATCCCCACCCTGGACACAACAGATTGTGTGTTTTGTAATAGTATTAGTAGTATTATATGGATAGTATTGATCCCCACCCTGGACACAACAGATTGTGTGTTTTGCCGTCACAGAGAGGGTGGAATGCTGAGGGTCATGAAGGCTATAAACTGTGGTTGCTCCTCTGATGGAACGGATTTCCAGGGATTCCAGTGTGGGCCGATCTGTTTGAACTAGCTGAGAGCCAGAGATGAAGCCTGACTGACCACTGGGATCGTCATTAATTAACCCGTTTAGACCTTGGGAACGATTCTACAAATGTCTTCTAAATCCTGACAGTTTTCTGAAAAACCTCATGTTTCGATGTCAGTCCTTCTCAAACATTTTCATGTAAAGGACCCCCAGAAATATATGTAATTCGTAGCTTGTAGATCTGCCACTGTCTGTCTGTGGAACTGGCACTGGACATGGGCCACTGTCTGTCTGTTGAACTGGCACTGGACATGGGCCACTGTCTGTCTGTGGAACTGGCACTGGACATGGGCCACTGTCTGTCTGTTGAACTGGCACTGGACATGGGCCACTGTCGGTCTGTGGAACTGGCCCTGGACATGGGCACTGTCTGTCTGTGGAACTGGCACTGGACATGGGCACTGTCTGTCTGTTGAACTGGCACTGGACGTGGGCCACTGTCTGTCTGTGGAACTGGCACTGGACATGGGCCACTGTCTGTCTGTGGAACTGGCACTGGACATGGGCACTGTCTGTCTGTCTGTTGAACTGGCACTGGACGAGGGCCACTGTCTGTCTGTTGAACTGGCACTGGACATGGGCCACTGTCTGTCTGTTGAACTGGCACTGGACATGGGCCACTGTCTGTCTGTTGAACTGGCACTGGACATGGGCCACTGTCTGTCTGTTGAACTGGCCCTGGACATGGGCCACTGTCTGTCTGTGGAACTGGCACTGGACCTGGGCACGTCTCCAGGGCAAGTGATTTCTTTGGAAACAGAGTGCCAAGGGACTCGGGAGACCTCTTGTTTGTTGCTCTTTGTCTCCATAGCCTGATAGTTGTTGCTTTACATAACGAGGCCAAACAGTAGTAGGCGGGGCCAAACAGTAGTAGGCGGGGCCCACAATATGTTGTGTTGCTTTTCGGTACACCAGAGCACCCATGCATGGTTACGGATCGTTTTAGAAGATTTCAAAATTCACTTAATTCAGTGTTCTCTTTTCGATTCTTATAAAGGCACACTCTCTTGTTATGTTTCTTGCATGTTTTAGCCTTTAAAAACGTTCCTTCGTTTTCGTTGATCTTTGATGCATCTTGTTTTGTTTAAAAAAGAGCTATACAAATAACATTATTATTATTTTAATAGCTTTCTACTACGGGGCTAAAAAGAGCAAAGATCAGGTTGTCAGGTTGAGGGACTGTACATCTGACACCGAGACCTGCAGCACAGGAGTCCCTCAGGGGACTGTGCTGGGCCCCCTTCTCTTCTCTTCACCCTTTACACCAGGGGTTCTCAACCCGTGGGTCGCGACCCCTCGAGGGGTCGCCAAATTATTTTAGGGGGTCCCCAAATTATTTTCATAGCGCGCGGTGGCGCGCTATGAGCTTGTAGATCTGCTATTTTTCAATAGCTAAATTATAACAATGCTTAAAACACCAAAAGGGGTTCCCGCCCAAAATGGTTTAAGGTTATTGTAGCAGTCAATTTATATTGTGGGTCGGGAGGGGGCGGGGCGGGGGTCCCGAGACATTGCCAAAGCATTTCCGGGGGTCCCCGGCCAAAAACGTTGAGAACCCCTGCTTTACACGGCAGAGTTCAGACACTGCACAGAGATGTGCCACCGGGGGGGAGGAGGGGGAGTACAGGAAGTGATTGAGGACTTTGTGGACTGGAGTCACCTGAACCGGCTTCAGCTCAACGTCTCCAAAACAAAGGAGATCGTGATTGACTTTCGGAGAGTCTGTTTCCTGGGGGGGATTGGAGGTCGAGGAGGTCAAGTCGTGCAGGTTCCTGGGCGTGGAGCTTGACCATAAGCTGGACTGGTCAGTCAGACACAAACTGTCTGTATAAACAAGGGTCAGAGTAGGATGTATTTCCTGAGGACGCTGCAGGCCTCTTTCAACCTCTGCAGGAAGCTGCTACAGATGTTTTATCAGTCAGTCAGCGTTCTTTTCTATGCTGTTGGGGGGGGGGGGGACGCCAGACAGACAGAGGGACACAGCCAGACTAGACAGACTGATCAGGTCTTTTCTATGCTGTGGTGTCGTGTTGGGGGGGAGGGAACGCCAGACAGACAGAGGGACACCCACCCCTTTTTTCCCCTCACTGTATATGTTACTTTTCCCTTTTTATCTCCTTTATGATGAATTCCTGTTCTGTTCTTTGCAAGAAATGTGTATTTGTACGTCTCTAAATGTTTTGATGAATTGAACAAGGTGGACCCTCTTGTAAACAAGTGTAATGCTTTATTTGGTCGTCACAGTTAACAGACTTTGTATTGAGTTGTGCTTGAAATGTACTGTAATTCTGCAAACTGTTAATAAATATTTCAATCAATCAATCAAGACTGATTAAGCCAGCCGGCAAGGTGACAGGCAGGCAGGGACCAAGCCTGACTCTGTGGTGGTGATGGCAGAGAAGAGGACTCTGGCCAAGACACTATTCCCAGAAAAGCAAATGTAGTAACAGGTTTTTATCCCAGACATGTAGCACAGATAGATCCTTTATCCCAAGGGCCATTAGACGGTGCAATGACTCAATGGGGGCCGTGGGGGGGACGAGACGAGGGGGGGGGGGGACACGAGGAGCTAGGGAGGGGGTTGCATTGGTTAGTTAATGTTTTTGTTTTAGTTGTGTTGTGTTGTATTCTTAACACTTATACCGCCGGCATTGCAGTAGATGTACGTCAATTAAAGCCTATATTATTTAACCCATTTAGGCCTGATGTCGAAATTTAAAAAATGTCTTCTAAATCCTGACAGTTTTCTGAAATACCTGGTGCTCAATATTTCATGTCAAGGACCCCCCCTCCACCGGACTGGGTCTTGATAATCCGGATTCAAATTCCAAAATACGGACCGTCCGTCCGTCCGTCCGTCCGTCCGTCCGTCCGTCCGTCCGTCCGTCCGTCCGTCCGTCCGTATTTTGGAATTTTAATCCGGATTATCCGGAAAAGTAGTCAAGACCCAGTCCGGTGGAGGGGGGGCTGGGTCCGAGTCAAGACCCAGTGCGGTGGAGGGGGGGCTGGGTCCGAGTCAAGACCCAGTCCGGTGGAGGGGGGGGCTGGGTCCGAGTCAAGACCCAGTCCGGTGGAGGGGGGGCTGGGTCCGAGTCAAGACCCAGTCCGGTGGAGGGGGGGCTGGGTCCGAGTCAAGACCCAGTCCGGTGGAGGGGGGGCTGGGTCCGAGTCAAGACCCAGTCCGGTGGAGGGGGGGCTGGGTCCGAGTCAAGACCCAGTGCGGTGGAGGGGGGGCTGGGTCCGAGTCAAGACCCAGTCCGGTGGAGGGGGGGCTGGGTCCGAGTCAAGACCCAGTCCGGTGGAGGGGGGGGCTGGGTCAGAGTCAAGACCCAGTCCGGTGGAGGGGGGGCTGGGTCCGAGTCAAGACCCAGTCCGGTGGAGGGGGGGCTGGGTCAGAGTCAAGACCCAGTCCGGTGGAGGGGGGGCTGGGTCCGAGTCAAGACCCAGTCCGGTGGAGGGGGGGCTGGGTCAGAGTCAAGACCCAGTGTGGGAGGAGTCCGAGTCGAGACCGACTCAAGACCGAGACCAGATGTATTTATTTGCAGGTAAAAGCGCCACACAGCAGCTCTCTCATAATGTCTGTGTGAATCAATGGGCTCCTCATAACATGAGGTACAATAAGACTCTCATAATGTCTGTGTGAATCAATGGGCTCCTCATAATATGAGGTACAATAAGACTCTCATAATGTATGTGTGAATCAATGGGCTCCTCATAATATGAGGTACAATAAGACTCTCATAATGTATGTGTGAATCAATGGGCTCCTCATAATATGAGGTACAATAAGACTCTCATAATGTATGTGTGAATCAATGGGCTCCTCATAACATGAGGTACAATAAGACTCTGTAGCCCTGCATGAGTCCCTTAATGGTCCGAGACCAATTAGGGACTCATGATAGACCGAGTCAACACCGAGTCAAATTGTGTTCGAGACCGAGACCGACTGAATGAAAACGTGGACTGGAGCGCTGCAGACACCAGCTCTGGACTGGAGCTCTGCAGAGTAGACACCAGCTCTGGACTGGATCGCTGCAGAGTAGACACCAGCTCTGGACTGGATCACTGCAGAGTAGACACCAGCTCTGGACTGGATCGCTGCAGAGCAGACACCAGCTCTGGACTGGATCACTGCAGAGTAGACACCAGCTCTGGACTGGATCACTGCAGAGTAGACACCAGCTCTGGACTGGATCACTGCAGAGTAGACACCAGCTCTGGACTGGATCACTGCAGAGTAGACACCAGCTCTGGACTGGATCACTGCAGAGTAGACACCAGCTCTGGACTGGATCACTGCAGAGTAGACACCAGCTCTGGACTGGAGCTCTGCAGAGTAGACACCAGCTCTGGACTGGATCGCTGCAGAGTAGACACCAGCTCTGGACTGGATCACTGCAGAGTAGACACCAGCTCTGGACTGGATCGCTGCAGAGTAGACACCAGCTCTGGACTGGATCACTGCAGAGTAGACACCAGCTCTGGACTGGAGCTCTGCAGAGTAGACACCAGCTCTGGACTGGATCACTGCAGAGTAGACACCAGCTCTGGACTGGAGCTCTGCAGAGTAGACACCAGCTCTGGACTGGATCACTGCAGAGTAGACACCAGCTCTGGACTGGATCACTGCAGAGTAGACACCAGCTCTGGACTGGATCACTGCAGAGTAGACACCAGCTCTGGACTGGATCACTGCAGAGTAGACACCAGCTCTGGACTGGATCACTGCAGAGTAGACACCAGCTCTGGACTGGATCACTGCAGAGTAGACACCAGCTCTGGACTGGATCACTGCAGAGTAGACACCAGCTCTGGACTGGATCACTGCAGAGTAGACACCAGCTCTGGACTGGATCACTGCAGAGTAGACACCAGCTCTGGACTGGATCACTGCAGAGTAGACACCAGCTCTGGACTGGATCACTGCAGAGCAGACACCAGCTCTGGACTGGATCTCTGCAGAGTAGACACCAGCTCTGGACTGGATCGCTGCAGAGTAGACACCAGCTCTGGACTGGATCGCTGCAGAGTAGACACCAGCTCTGGACTGGATCACTGCAGAGCAGACACCAGCTCTGGACTGGATCACTGCAGAGTAGACACCAGCTCTGGACTGGATCACTGCAGAGCAGACACCAGCTCTGGACTGGATCACTGCAGAGTAGACACCAGCTCTGGACTGGATCGCTGCAGAGTAGACACCAGCTCTGGACTGGAGCACTGCAGAGTAGACACCAGCTCTGGACTGGATCACTGCAGAGCAGACACCAGCTCTGGACTGCAGCGCTGCAGAGTAGACACCAGCTCTGGACTGGATCACTGCAGAGTAGACACCAGCTCTGGACTGGATCACTGCAGAGTAGACACCAGCTCTGGACTGGATCACTGCAGAGTAGACACCAGCTCTGGACTGCAGCGCTGCAGAGTAGACACCAGCTCTGGACTGGATCACTGCAGAGTAGACACCAGCTCTGGACTGGATCGCTGCAGAGTAGACACCAGCTCTGGACTGGAGCTCTGCAGAGTAGACACCAGCTCTGGACTGGATCACTGCAGAGTAGACACCAGCTCTGGACTGGAGCACTGCAGAGTAGACACCAGCTCTGGACTGGATCACTGCAGAGTAGACACCAGCTCTGGACTGGATCACTGCAGAGTAGACACCAGCTCTGGACTGGATCACTGCAGAGTAGACACCAGCTCTGGACTGGATCACTGCAGAGTAGACACCAGCTCTGGACTGGAGCTCTGCAGAGTAGACACCAGCTCTGGACTGGATCACTGCAGAGTAGACACCAGCTCTGGACTGGATCACTGCAGAGCAGACACCAGCTCTGGACTGGAGCACTGCAGAGTAGACACCAGCTCTGGACTGGATCACTGCAGAGTAGACACCAGCTCTGGACTGGATCACTGCAGAGTAGACACCAGCTCTGGACTGGAGCTCTGCAGAGTAGACACCAGCTCTGGACTGGATCTCTGCAGAGTAGACACCAGCTCTGGACTGGATCACTGCAGAGTAGACACCAGCTCTGGACTGGATCACTGCAGAGTAGACACCAGCTCTGGACTGGATCACTGCAGAGTAGACACCAGCTCTGGACTGGAGCTCTGCAGAGTAGACACCAGCTCTGGACTGGATCACTGCAGAGTAGACACCAGCTCTGTGATGGAAACTCTCTTCACCGTGACCCTCGCCTGGAGTCGTTAGTTAGCTGATGTATTCTGAACATGGACGAGTCAATGATTTGCCAGTTAATGCTCTTTAGCCCGGTCGCCTGATCCTTTTTACTGCGCGTGCGCGCACACACACACACACACACACACACACACACACGCACACGCACGCACCCACACACAGGCACGTATACACCTATATCTATATACAGTGCACACACACACGCCCTCTCCTTCAGAGATTCTAGACTATAGAGAGAAATACAGATCCATTATTCTGTGGTTTGTCTGATCTAGACGACAGACAGTCGGTTACACATCAACCCAAACTAAAGGTCACACAGATAAAGACGAGGAAAGAGAATCAAAGTTCGTTGACACTTTGATCCGGGTTGATTAACTAGACGTAACACACATCTGATACGTATACAGCGTATCAGCCCAATAATGTCAACGTTTGTTTAAGGCCGACAATCAGCAAATAATATGGATTCTTAGTCAGCGGTGGAAACACACTCTGATCACAATGTTTACTTTAAGTAAAAGTATTAATACTGCACTGTCGAAATACTTTGTTACAAGCAGAAGTGGAAATTAACGTTGCGATGGGAACGATGTACAAAAACGAATTTCACCCACTTCTTTACCTTGTAAACCTGTGATGTGACAATAAAACTGATTCTGATTCTGATTCTGAGAAGTCTGCAACTCAAAATGTACTTGAGTAGAAGTATAAAAGTATTGCTTACACAACAACATGTATACACGGCTATAGTATTTTCAAATGGCCGAATAGGGTTGAAGTTGGATAATGCATGTTTAGTAACTATAGTAGCTATAACGTTTTCAAATAAATGTAGTGGAGTAAAAGTACTTAAGTACATTTACTTAGCTATACTAAGAACTATGGACCTATTAGGGAGAAAGGAAGCACATTTGAACATTTGTAGGATTTCTCAACATGTTTTCGTCATCATGACATCTGGCCTGACCAGTTGTGTCGCAACTTGTCAGTGTCAGCAGATCAGCACCCAGAATGCACTGGGGTATGAGATCACACATCACGCCGGGCTTCCTGTGTGTGTGTGTGTGTGTGTGTGTGTGTGTGTGTGTGTGTGTGTGTGTGTGTGTGTGTGTGTGTGTGTGTGTGTGTGTGTGTGTGTGTGTGTGTGTGTGTGTGTGTGTGTGTGCACTGGTTTTTATATCTTTGTGGGGACACAAATCTGTTTACACAGTCACGTCATGGGGACCAGTTACGGTATGGGGACAAAAAACCTAGTCCCCATGAGGGAAACCGTTAAAAAACCAACCCAGGAGATGCTTTATATGTGCCTGTGAGGTTTTTAGCCTTGGCCCATAAGGGACGTTTTTTGATCATCGTGTGTGTGTAAGTGGTGCTCAGTATCTCCCCCTAAGGGTTTTAGCTGCTATTGCACTCATTACATTCTCACACACACTTTTGTGGCCGCACCCACATCATTATGTGGCCCCACCCACCCTGTTCCCCACAAGGAGGGATTATACCATCAAATTGAGTGTTAACAGGTGTAACAGAACAGGAGATTCCAGAACAAGGCAGTGAAGATGGAAGCAAAAGCAAAACACAAGGTAAGCTATTTTTTTCTGAATGAACAATTAATAAAAACAGTGCTCAACCACAGATATTTGAAAGATCACTATAACCAGTATTTGACCATAACATTTTGTGAATTAGCTCTGATTATTAAGATAGCTCAGTTAGCTAAGTTAGCTCATAACATTGTGTGAATTAGCTCTGATTATTAAGCTAGCTCAGTTAGCTAAGTTAGCTCAAATGGCTCACATGGGCTGAAGACAGTTTAGATCAGTTAGAGGGATTGCTTTTCCTGTACTTTCAGGTTAGTAATGACCTTAAAACTACTGTTTTGTAACACAAATACTTTTGTGATGGAGTTAAGATACTTAGCTTCAGTTTAGCTTCAGATATAAGGATGATGTTGTTTGGTGGTAATTTCATGTAATGTAATCCAATGTGGGCTCCTGAAACGTTTTTTTTTGCTATTATTTTCTGTGAAAATAGTCAGAATGGGTATACAATTTCGTTTTTGTGTTAGGACTTTCTACTGTATAAAGTATATATGTTGAGTTTGGTCCAGTTTGTAGTGTTGTAGCATTAGCTTCCTTTAGCTGCTGTCTTTCTGTGTAGCACTGTAGCAGTGCAGCCAGTGACTCTGCAATGATGTGATATTAAAGAAAATGGTAATAATAGGCAGAATAATTGAAACATCAGAAGACGTCCCCATGATGCACATTAGCACGGGGTCCCCAATATGCATGTTTTAAGATGTGTGTGTGTGTGTGTATTTATGCAAGCTTGAAGGCAAAATAATTGAAACTTCAGAAGACGTCCCCGTGATGCACATTTAGCACGGAGTCCCCAAGATGCATGTTTTAAGATGTGTGTGTGTGTTTGTTTGTGTGTGTATTTATATGTCCCCGTGATGCACATTAGCTTAAAGTGTGTTAAATGTCCCCATATATCACAAAACTGAAAGTGTGTTCTAAATACCTACTATCTATCTACTATTTAGTATGACTGTCCGTTCTCTCACACACTCACTCTGTATAATTATGTCAATTTAACAACATAGCCGCAGCCAACTGGTGGTGTTTTTTCCTTTACTGGGGCTTATCAGACTTAACATTATGGTAATGTTTCGGGCCGGGCTAAGCCTTGGGTTTGACCAGTTCGGGTCCAGGCTTTAATTGTCAGGCCCGTTGAGAACTCTAACAGCATGTATGTCCCCGTGACGCACATTAGCCTAAAGTAAAGGGCATTAAAAGTCTAAATATTGTAGATCACATAATAGGCAGAATAATTGAAACATCAGAAGACGACCCCATGATGCACATTAGCACGGGGTCCCCAATATGCATGTTTTAAGATGTGTGTGTGTGTGTGTGTATTTATGCAAGCTTGAAAGCAAAATATTGAAACTTCAGAAGATGTCCCCATGATACACATTTAGCACGGAGTCCCCAAGATGCATGTTTTAAGATGTGTGTGTGTGTTTGTTTGTGTGTATGTATTTATATGTCCCCGTGATGCACATTAGCTTAAAGTGTGTTAAAGGTCCCCATATATCACAGAACTGAAAGTGTGTTCTAAATACCTACTATGTAACAAAATGGTATATTGGACTACATCAGGATGTTGTAATACTAGTAACATTATCTTACATGAGTTATTTCGAACTCGCTTTTATCCAAAGCAACTTCCAATAAGTGCATTCAACATTGATAGTCAAGTGCACTACTTTCACATGCCTAACTCTTTTAAATATTCAATGAATCTTATTCTAAACAGATGTTGAATGACATGCCTGCAACAGGGGGTGGAGACTCCCCCACAGACACACATGGCTCCAGCAGTTGCCAAGACATCCACTTCCATTGAAAAGGTAAATGGGGAGAGCACACCTTACAAGGATGTTGTGTAATGTCCTAATGTCTAGTATGACTGTCCGTTCTCTCACACACTCACTCGGTATAATGATGTAAATTTAACAACATAGCCGCAGCCAACTGGTGGTGTTTTTTCCTTTACTGGAGCTTATCAGACTTAACATTATGGTAATGTTTTGGGCCGGGCCAAGTCTTGGGTTGGACCAGTTCGGGTCCAGGCTTTATTGTCAGGCCCGTTGAGAACTCTAACAGCATGTATGTCCCCGTGACGCACATTAGCCTAAAGTAAAGGGCATTAAAAGTCTAAATATTGTAGATCACATAATAGGCAGAATAATTGAAACATCAGAAGACGACCCCATGATGCACGGGGTCCCCAATATGCATGTTTTAAGATGTGTGTGTGTGTGTGTGTGTATTTATGCAAGCTTGAAGGCAAAATAATTGAAACTTCAGAAGACGTCCCCGTGATGCACATTTAGCACGGAGTCCCCAAGATGCATGTTTTAAGATGTGTGTGTGTGTGTTGGTTTGTGTGTGTATTTATATGTCCCCGTGATGCACATTAGCTTAAAGTGTGTTAAATGTCCCCATATATCACAAAACTGAAAGTGTGTTCTAAATACCTACAATCTATCTACTATTTAGTATGACTGTCCGTTCTCTCACACACTCACTCGGTATAATTATTTAAATTTAAAAACATAGCTGCAGCCAACTGGTGGTGTTTTTTCCTTTACTGGGGCTTATCAGACTTAACATTATAGTAATGTTTCGGGCCGGGCTAAGCCTTGGGTTTGACCAGTTCGGGTCCAGGCTTTATTGTCAGGCCCGTTGAGAACTCTAACAGCATGTATGTCCCCGTGACGCACATTAGCCTAAAGTAAAGGGCATTAAAAGTCTAAATATTGTAGATCACATAATAGGCAGAATAATTGAAACATCAGAAGACGACCCCATGATGCACATTAGCACAGGGTCCCCAATATGCATGTTTTAAGATGTGTGTGTGTGTGTATTTATGCAAGCTTGAAGGCAAAATATTGAAACTTCAGAAGACGTCCCCATGATGCACATTTAGCACGGAGTCCCCAAGATGCATGTTTTAAGATGTGTGTGTGTTTGTTTGTGTGTGTGCATTTATATGTCCCTGTGATGCACATTAGCTTAAAGTGTGTTAAATGTCCCCATATATCACAGAACTGAAAGTGTGTTCTAAATACCTACTATGTAACAAAATGGTATATTGGACTACATCAGGATGTTGTAATACTAGTAACATTATCTTACATGAGTTATTTCGAACTCGCTTTTATCCAAAGCAACTTCCAATAAGTGCATTCAACATTGATAGTCAAGTGCACTACTTTCACATGCCTAACTCTTTTAAATATTCAATGAATCTTATTCTAAACAGATGTTGAATGACATGCCTGCAACAGGGGGTGGAGACTCCCCCACAGACACACATGGCTCCAGCAGTTGCCAAGACATCCACTTCCATTGAAAAGGTAAATGGGGAGAGCACACCTTACAAGGATGTTGTGTAATGTCCTAATGTCTAGTATGACTGTCCGTTCTCTCACACACTCACTCGGTATAATGATGTAAATTTAACAACATAGCCGCAGCTAACTGGTGGTGTTTTTTTCTTTACTGGGGCTTATCAGACTTAACATTATGGTAATGTTTCGGGCCGGGCCAAGCCTTGGGTTGGACCAGTTCGGGTCCAGGCTTTATTGTCAGGCCCGTTGAGAACTCTAACAGCATGTATGTCCCCGTGACGCACGTTAGCCTAATGTAAAGGGCATTAAAAGTCTAAATATTGTAGATCACATAATAGGCAGAATAATTGAAACATCAGAAGACGACCCCATGATGCACATTAGCACGGGGTACCCAATATGCATGTTTTAAGATGTGTGTGTGTATTTATGCAAGCTTGAAGGCAAAATAATTGAAACTTCAGAAGACGTCCCCATGATGCACATTTAGCACGGAGTCCCCAAGATGCATGTTTTAAGATATGTGTGTGTTTGTTTGTGTGTGTGTATTTATATGTCCCCGTGATGCACATTAGCTTAAAGTGTGTTAAATGTCCCCATATATCACAGAACTGAAAGTGTGTTCTAAATACCTACTATGTAACAAAATGGTATATTGGACTACATCAGGATGTTGTAATACTAGTAACATTATCTTACATGAGTTATTTCGAACTCGCTTTTATCCAAAGCAACTTCCAATAAGTGCATTCAACATTGATAGTCAAGTGCACTACTTTCACATGCCTAACTCTTTTCAATATTCAATGAATCTTATTCTAAACAGATGTTGAATGACATGCCTGCAACAGGGGGTGGAGACTCCCCCACAGACAC